>NC_062267.1:11188101-11504731 GCF_916048215.2 Malus sylvestris
GGAGAACATAATAAATCTCTCCCTCTCTCTCATGCAAAATGTCAAATATCTACCCAAGTCCTTAAATTAAAAATTTCAGATTCATAAGTTTTCAGTCAAAGTTATAGGCTAGCTAGGGATGAACTCCTAATATATGAAGCAAATCAAAATATGGACAATATGTACATATGTAAACATATTGTCTACGTGTGAAATCAAAGCCATGATTGCCACCCATTTGCTTGCACTTGATGCTTTAGATTTTCATGGTTAATCTGCAAGAAATGATGATAAAATAAGAAGTCTAACTATAATACACAATCCCAAATATAAAGGTTGTAAGCAATTCAACCTAAATACCTTTAACTTTAACAATTTTCTCACGGCAATACTTTTACTCCAGTTACTTTTAGAATACTGAAAGATAAATAATTTGTCAAGTTTGAGGTAACAAATTGTAATCATGTTTACAAAATTAAATAGTAAGAAATGTTACCTTAATCTTGTACTTCAACCTTTGTACTTTGAGACGGGTGTGATGCTTGTAAAACTGACAAAAAAATGCAAATTTATTTATATTTGAAAATTGAATGCAATTTGAATTTACAGTATACTTCCGTATGAAAATAAGAGAATACTTACTGTATTTAGAAAAGTTGTTTGGCAAAAAAATGCAATTTTATTTATATTTGAAAATTGAATGCAATTTGAATTTACAGTATACTTCCGTATGAAAATAAGAGAATACTTACTGTATTTAGAAAAGTTGTTTGGTCAGTATTAATCTTTTTCCTGCATCCATAAATTGTTTTTTTTTATAATTCGAGATAATTAATTTGTAGATTTTTTTAATTTTATAATTTGAAATAATTAATTTGTAGAATGATATAGAGAATGCCATTCAAAATAAATAGGTAAGAAATGGTGTTGTACCTAATTTGTTGGACTTTATTCCAAATTCGTATGATGCGAGAAGTTGTTGAAGATTTTAATTCTTCTACAGCCTTTTTCATGCGCCACCTATATATTGAAGGTATATATAATGTTAGAATTTCTTGTAACAAATTTAATAAAGAATTTAGAATACATACTACTCATGCTTCTTCTTTTTCCACTCTTTGAGAATCAGTTGGCTTAGATCAGTAGCTTTTACTCTGACAGATATCTCCCAACCAGGTGTAAAAATAGAGACACGTCTGTTTGGGATCTTATCAATAGGTAGTTCTTTTTCCATTTTTTGTGGGTATTCTTGTAAATATCCTAAGAATAAAAACAATTTTTTTTTTAATTTCCATAGCACATGTATAGCACATTAAGATAATCAAAATTGAAACTCATAATCTAACCAAAATTTAAAAAATGCACAATGAAAATTTCAAAGAAAGAAGTTTAAAAAACTAAAATTGACTTATAAATACTAAATACAAACTCATATATACATCCTGAAAGATGCAGTAGAGGGCATCAAATCCATCACCTAAAAGATGAATGGAAAAAAAAACTTAAAAACTGAAAAGGTAAATTTAGATTGATATTTACCCAAAGAGAAAGAAAACATTTGTGATTGGAGAGATTGGGATGCAAGCATGTGATATGGTTGTCCCACTGCAATAAAAATTCAATCACAAAAGTGTTAATGGTGTGTCCTTTTTACCCCATAATTCATAGAGTAAAACAACATATAATCCAAAATTCGAAAGCCTACAGAAGACCTGCAGATGTTGCTATAAAAAAACAAACAAAAAAGACGGACAGACATACAGAGAGAGAGAGAGAGAGAGAGAGACTGCATAAAAAGAAAACTGAAGGACTTGAATTTTTTTTATTAGCAATCATCACAAACCCCGACAAAAAAAGGAAACTGATGGACTTCTGCTCTTCCACCGCAACATATAAATTAGGGAAAAAAAGGAACAAATATAAGTTGGAAAGAGTACAAAGCAAGAAATAATGAAGAGAAAATACCTGGAAGGCAGTGGAAGAGCAAAAGTAGGATTGCAGTGCCTTGCCAAAACTGGAAGAATTTCACAGCAGTTCTTTCTACCTGAAAGAATTTCAAACGCCCTCTTGCAGATACATGGGTTGTTACATTTAGGATTTAATCATGAGATTAGTGAAGAGGCCGAAGTGGAAATGGAGAAGGAGGAGGAGCTCCATATTGCAAGCTGGAGACTTCCATACCTCAAACCGAAGGCGGCGTGTTGTCTAGTAGTCCAAATCTTGATTTCACAAACACCTAATAGGCAAGATCCGGCGAAAATGTATGCCTTAGCCTTTATCGTCATTGTTTGTTCTTTAAATTGTATTATCACTTGTCTAATTATTGGCATCATAAAATGCGGGAAAATTGAAAAAAAAATGCAGGAAAATCAGTTAACGTTAGTGTGGTTAGCTGATGGTAGCATTCATGTGTTTAATTGCCTAGAAAATGCAGGAAAATGTAAGAAAAATATCAAAAATCTTCACAGAATTGTGCTAATATACTTCCATGTATGTGTGCGAGTGATTTTCTTACCGATTTGTGTAGATTCTTAGCATGCAAATGGGTGAAACTGAAACATGTAGAGAAAGAGTAGGGAAAGAAGAACAGAGAATATGGAGTGGTAGGCAGCGGTCAGAAAACAAAAATAAAAGAGTTGTATGTGGAATTGTGGGAGGGTGCAAAGTGATTTTCTTACCGATTTGTGTAGATTCTTAGCATGCAAATGGGTGAAACTGAAACCTGTAGAGAAAGAGTAAGGAAAGAAGAACAGAGAATACGGAGTGGTAGGCAGCGGTCAGAAAACAGAAAGAAAAGAGTTGGACGTGGAATTATGGTAGGTTACAGAGTCTGTAGAATGAACGATTGTATAGAGAGGTTTGTGTGAGGAAGAAGTTTGATCAGAAAATGGGGGAATAGAAGATAGACGTGGGTGGGTGGTTTGGTTTCCGCTACGAATTAGTGAGTTCGAAAACTGTACGGAAACTACTATGCAATTTGAAAACTGAACATGCTAATCCAGCGACGATCCCGAGAAAGCCGCGGCGCGGGCGCAGGAGCGAAGCGGCGGCGGTTGAAGATTATGTATCCAACACCATGGCAAACTCTCTAATTATTCTCCAGCCTTTCCCCACGTTTGAATTTTTTTTTTCCTTTTTTTGTCAATTTTTTTTTCTGTTTTATTTACACAAATGCCCATGAAACATTTAGTTTCATAATTTACTTCAGTTTTTATTTTTTTTGTTTCAAGGGCTTTTGTGTCCAATTTTTTTTGGTGAAACCTTAAGACACCAAAACAAACTTCTGGAATTCTATTAGTAGAGATTCGTCTTTTTTCATTTTCAATCTAAGTTACTTTCATTAAACAAAAAGACTAATACAAAAAAAAAAAAAAAAAGCCCAAAAAACAGCTCAAAACTTAAATACAAGCCAAATAAAAAAAAACAAATACAAAATAAAGGCCCAAAAGAATCCAGCTGAAAAAACAACAAAAATCCTAAAAATGGAGGAAACTAGCAGCCACCACCAAGTCAAATGCGCCTCCATTGCAAGGCCACTACTACCAAGAGAACGAACCAAACGGAACAACTAGATCAACGGAAAATAAGGGTGAGCGAGCCACACTTAGTGTGATCGCTTCCATCACTCTAGCAAATAGTGCAAATTGCACTTTAACAGCAAATTGCATGAGGGTTCCAATATGAGATGAGCTCAGGAAAATTGAGACAAAAAAAATAAAGCAAAAGGAAAAATGAGAAACAAAGGAGGAGGAAGGCTTTCCCTCTCCGCCCTGCGTCTACACTGCTCCATGTACGTGTATTATTCGACAAATATGTTAAAAGTACATATAAAAAACGTGAATTTGATATGGAATATTATTGAGAAAAGTATGAAAATAACGTGAAAGGTAAGTATATACGTATATAATGTGTATGATATGTTGAGGCCTTAACAACGTGTAATTTAATGATCATCAAAACATATACAGAAAATGAAAATATTTAAAAAAAATACATACGTACTTATTAATATATGTATTATATGCAAATTTACTAAGTATGCTAATCTTCTTTATGTCATTGACAAAAAAAAAATCTTCTTTATGTCCATTAAAAATTTATTGTCCAGAATTGAATTTACGACCTCAGTGTTCAAAGTTTAGGAATCAATTTATTTAAATTGTACAAATTGAATTCAACTGTTGTCATTAACTTATTTTCCTAACTTACCGTATAAAATTAAGGACTCTAATTTCTTTTACATACTAATCAAAGATGATTTGATCCCTATACGTCCGGAGCAGATTCAATTCCGTCTCGAACATTCGATGAAATTGGAATACAGAAAAATTAGCATTAGCATGGCCCACGCTTTCTCAAATCTTGTTAAATTATACACGATCGTTTGAAGCCCTAAAGTAAACCCAGGTGGATTTGAGCTTCCCCCAAAATCCCCAAAATCAAATTGGCGGAAGACGAAATAAAAGTCAAATTAGGGATTTGTAGCGGAGGCAGTCTATCACTCAGAGACAACACAACTTCCTACTGTTTTCACACTCAGCGCTGCAATGGATCGCCAGCCTCACGACTACGCCGCCTCCGCCATGGCCTACGCCCAACAACAGCGCCAAGCAGCCACCAGCCTTCAACAGCAGCAGCAGCCACAACAACCGCCCCAACAGCAGCAATTCGGGTACCCGCCCCAAACCCAACAGTTCCACGGAGGCCCATCACAGTTCGTGGGTCCCCACCCTTCTCTGCAGCAACAATTCCCTTATCATCCCCACGGGCCGCCGCAAGTCCTTCCCCACGCCCCGCCTCACCCCCACCACCTTCCTCCTCCGTCCTTCGCTCCCCACCTTCCCCCTCCATTGGTTCCCTCCCCCTTCCACGCCGGGCCCACCTACGACTCTCCCCAGCCTCCGCCGTCTGCTCCTCCGTCCGACCCGGAGCTCCACAAACGGATCGATAAGCTCGTCGAGTACTCCGCCAAGAACGGCCCGGAGTTCGAAGTCATGATCCGGGAGAAGCAGCAGGATAATCCCGAGTACGCTTTCTTGTTCGGCGGCGAAGGCCATGGCTATTACCGCTACAAGCTCTGGATATCGACCCGGGCTCCAGGCGGATCTTTCAACCCAGCTGGATTCCCACCCGGGTCGATGCACATGCTGCGCCCGCCCCCAAACCCCATGATGAACGCGCCCCCATCTGCGGCAATGATGGGCGGGCCTCCACCGGCTTATTTCTACGAGCAGCAGCGACACGGGCAGCCGTTCGGAGTGTACGGGCGGACAGAGTACGACCAGTCTCCATCCAAGCCCTTCAAAGGGCTCTCGGGACCGCTTCCCTCTGAGGTTGCAATGGAGCTTAACAATGTGCTTATGACGCTGAATGGGACCAAAGAGTCAATTAAAGGAGCGAAATTTTGGTTTATGCAGCGGTCAATATTTGCGCCGGCATTGGCTGAGGCTCTTCGGGAGAGGGTGTTTGGCTTGGATGATTCTGAGAGGCAGCTTCATGTGATATATCTTGCAAATGATATTTTGTTTGACAGGTAATTCTAGTGGTGCAGAATTCTTGTTTGCTTTTGCCTGCTTAACTGTGATTTGTTGCTTTTGCTCGGATATGTTTTGGGTCGAGTCCAATGGAATGCAAGTCTAAAAAGATAAATTTTTGTTTTTTTGAGCTGTGCCGGCGATTTTAGTGGAAACATTTACTTGTGTAATTGTCTATTTAAAATCTGGATAACAGCCTACACTACGTCTCACAGAAGAATTATATTTCCATGAAATCATTGGAAGTTTTAACAACATTAGTTGTTATAGTTCTTACTTCTGAATAACACAGTTAATCGATGGGTTAGTGCTTGGGTGATGTTTGTTTTCCATTGTGTACAAAAATAAGAAGGAAGATGGGTGTGGCCTTTGAACAAGTTTGTACGGAGACAGAGGCTTTGCTTTTTTTAGCAATGTATTCTTTTTTCGTAGGGATGATGGGTGATCGTTTACAGGGATATATGTGTGTGTGCCCTTTTCTGTTGCCACAGGGGCTGGCAGATCAACAGATCATCTATAAGTTTGCCATAGCTCTTGTTTCTTTACAGTATGAAAGAGCTGGTATTGAAAATGCTCCATCTTTCGTACAAGTCTCTGTTTTTGTTTATGTGCACTACAATCCTTCTAATATCTAGCCTCAAGTGTTTAGTTTTCTGAGTGTATGGTGATAGTGTCATTAAAGAATTTAGAGGTTTCTTTTCTTGTTTGCCTTTTGTTTTCTTTGACACGGTTGGTTGATGATAGTCCGAATAATTCTTTGACGATCCCTTCTTTGCCTTTGAATTTACAGCTCGCATCGGCGGACTGTTGAAGGCCTTGATAATGAATCACTTGCTTTCAAACCTATCTTAGGTTCCATGCTTGCAAGGATTTATCACAACCCTCAAATCACGGAGGACAATCAATTGAAGTTGCAGCAAATTTTACAGTTATGGGCTTCTAAGAACATTTATGATCAGGATACTATTGATACACTTAGGAATGAGATGCTTGGTGGACCATCAAGTAATTCTTTTACGGGGATTCCAAAAGACTTATCCACTGCTTCAGCAGAATCAGCAGCAGGTAGGCAGTAGGCTTCTGTGTTGTATGTATGTCTAGGCTACCAAATTTCGGGCGACTGGGTTCTATAAACTGGTTTGTCCTACACATTAATTATTTTTTTCTTTATTTTGATGCAGGATTGCCACCACAGACAACAAACCACAACGCATTTCAATGGACGGATAGGCAAAGTTCTGTTTCCAGTTCACATGATCAAGATCACCTTGATAAACATGCAGTTCCTGGCCAAGGCATGCCTCTGTCGATGCCATCCCAGCAATTTCTTCCGAATTCAGTCCCTCCTGTTGCTTTTCCCGGGTCCATGCCCGTAACATCTTCCGTTCTACCAGCAAACCAACAACCCCCACCCCATTTACTGCCAGGTCAACCTGCTAGTGGTGGGGAGAAGTTGCCGCCATATCCGTTGTTCCCACCTGGTCTTATTCCTGAGATGGTCAGAAAGATGCAGATTGGCAGTGGTGTGCCATACTCGCAGATGAGCCCTTTGGACATTCCAACCGTTATACCTCCATCCACCGTACATCAGTCAGAAATTCTCGATAGAGTGTCGAAATTCTTCAAGGAGATTGGAGAAGTTAACCCTTCTGAAGGGCCCCTTAATAATTCAGATGGCAGGGACGAGGATGATTACGAAAGAGAGCCTGTGGCACGCAAGGGTGGAGCTTGCATCCCTCCACCCCCAAACCTGCAGATAGACCCTGAGACGGGGGCTTATGCTGATGGAAGTGTAGATAGAAAGAGTGGGTCGGGAAGGTTGGGACTAGGGGCCACAGCTAATCCAAATGAGGCAAGCCAGTACGACGATGTGTATTCTTCTTACAGGAAACAAAGAAGCACCAACTACCACTCATCCATGAGTGCAAGAGCTTCAGCAAGGTGAAAAACAGACCTGATTAGGAAATGCCAACTTCTTCCTTCTTTTTTTTCGTGTTTTTTATTTCTTTTCGATATTGTATTAATGTTAGTGCATGTAAGAAATAGTACTGCAAACGTTTTACCTGACTAACAAATAAATTCAGAATCTTTAGTTCATGCAAAGTTTCCTTTAATTCGTCTATCAAACATTTTTTACTTTGATCCTACGTGACAACGAAGAAAGTACAGCGGGAAGGTTTTGGATAAGAATTTTTCACTTGTTTGAGAATTTGTGTGATTCCACGGCAATTAAGTTGCTCTTCGTTGTGATTTTTCGTTTGCCGTGTCCTGCGTACATCCATTGTTACAACTACGGATGTGTTGAAGAATATTTGCGGGCAAAGGAGGAAGGGAGTGCGTTGCGGGGCTGGTAGGGAGGTGGGCGTTTATTACTTTTTCTTTTTTCCTTTTTATTCTTATTACATTTTTTTTTTTACAATCCACGTGGCAATGTGGCAATATATCATTGGACTCAAAAGGTAGTGATGGGGTGGTGATGATGGTAGTAGAGGTTGCGGTCATGTTGAAGGTGGTGTGGCATGGTTGTGGTGATGACGACGGTAAAAAGATGGTCGTAGGACAACGTGGTATGGTGGTGATGATGGCATGATGCTCATGCCAATGACGGTGGTGACAACGATGATGACAATTTTGATGGTGGGATGGTCATGGTAAGGTGGTGGTTATGACATTATGGTAGGTGGTTGAGTATATTATCAAAAAATGAAAAATAATGAAATCCGTCAAAATCATAAGGGTAGGGATAGAATTTATATCACAATAACCCCACTATAAAAGCACCCAAGTCCATGACATTTTAAAATCCTTTAAATCAATGAAATTTTGAATATGCCTAGACTTTTATAGGCTTGCAAAAAGTTGTAATTGAATACCACAAGATTTTAGTAGATTTTTTAGAAGTAAAAAACAAAAACCTTTATTTATTGACTCCTTAAAAGTTGTATTGAATACATCTAGATTTCTTAAACAAGTAAAGTCCATCAAATTTCATATACAATACACCCCCCTTAAGCTTTGAGGAGAATATTTGTATTCAGGTATCCTTTTAGGCAGGGGGTGGTGGGGGAAGAGTTTGAACTTGTGACATGGTGGGAGTTGAAAAATCATAGGGAAATACCCCAAAATTGGACAATTTCTTAATATTGGGACAGAAATAGGATAAACCGGCCACACACAAGCCATGCTCACCATGCACAAAATCGAAATTACTAAAATACCCACATATAAATGCTAAAAATTCATCACCCCATTGCATCATTGTTCTCATTTGGAAAAGAGAGATGTCGAGATAGCTCTCTAAGCTCTAGGTTTAGCTCTGATTTCAAAGAGAAGGAAGTCCAAATAAAGGCGAGAAGAGTGAGCTGGGTTTTAGGTTGACCTCATACATCTGATTTCGAACAAAGGGATGCAAGAGAGAGGTGAGAAGAGTAAGATGAGTTTTGTAACATATTTTCTGTTTTGACCGAAAAATTCCATTTTTTTTGGCGATTAAAGCTTCAGCAGGCATAGTAAGGTAGGGTGTTCCAAGTTGCTTCATCAATGATTTATGAAATAAATGAGTTGTTTGTAAGATAATTAATACTTAGGAGTTAAATTCGGGTTTGTGTTTCATGTTGGGGTGTATGGGTTGTGGAATAAATTTCAAGTTTTGACGTGCTAGAAAATTGGGATGGAACAATTCTGGTTCAAGTGTTCAATTGCAGAAATTTGTGAAATTTTTTCCGTAATGTGCATGTGGTGTGCATGGCTACATCTTAATATGAGAAGCAGAGAATGTTCACTAGTTATGATGCACGTATTTTGTGCCTCGGAATTTAGCGAGTATGACCACAACCTAGTTAGCCTTAGCGAAAAACAAAATTAAGAAAAAGCTTAGAGGACATTAAGAGTCATGCGTGTCCATGAGATAACGATAACGAGTATCATGTTTTCCACGTGCACGATTAAGTGGTGGTTGATATACGTAACGAGACTTTTCAAACTATCACTGTAACCTTATATACATAACAATTATGTGTTAATTGTATTCACTATATCAATATGTTGCCGTTAAAGTTTCTCCCACTATGTGCATATTATGTCAAGTACTATACATATTATGTGCATATGGTGTGCATATAGTGTATATGGTGCATATTTACATCTTTGATACTCTTCGCGTTAACGTAGTTTACTACTTTTTCTTTTTATTCAGAGGCAAGCCCTGCAAATAAGAAAAAAGTGAGCAAGTTTGTGAAACAATTTTCTTTGATTCAGTTGGGTTCTTTCGTGCCCATTCAAACTACAATTTTCAAATCCTTGAAATATTTGAACCCAATCAAATTTGATACCAAATTCAAATTAATGAATCTTCAATTCTTCATATAAAGTTTAGGGTCATTTATCTGATTGCGTCATTTTTCTGATTTTGAAGAGAGAGATGTGAGCTATGGGTTTTTGGGTTAAGCTTAGATCTGTGAGCATAACATGTGCATGTCGTATACATGCAATGTATAAGCAAGCTTAATACGAAGAGAGCGAACGATTACGCGAAACAATTTCGTCCATATCCTTCTCTCGTCCTTCTCTCCACTCTAATTTCTCTGTTTTCCCTCAAATATATCTCTTCTTCAAAAGGCAATTGACCTCTAATACATTTTTTTTATTTAATTGCAGCAAAAGCAAAACTCTATTTTAGTGCTTGTAAATTTGGATCGAGAGGGGGAGCAGAAGGAGGGAGAAGATAGAAGAAATGAAAACCCACATATAAATAAGCGATATGATAAAAAAATGTTAAAAATTGAAGGATTTAGGTCTCCTTCAAGAAACACCAAACCAATCACTTCAACTCCAAAAATCCGTCAATCAAAAAGCAAAATTAAGTAAACCCAGTTCTCAAAACCTACAAATGAAAAGGTAAAAATCGAAGAAGATGGGTGGGTTAGAGAGAGCTCTTGTGCATATTCGAAATATAGAGAGAGGAGAGAGAGAGCTTGGATGAAGAAGATGGGTGGGTTAGAGAGAGAGCTCTTGGATGAAAAAGATGGGTAGGGTTCTTCGAATTGGAATTGGTCGAGAGATATTTTCTCTCTTTCTCCTCTCTATTTCTCTCTCTACAAAATGAGAAATGACGGTTGAAATTTCTGGATAACCCATTTATATGGAAGGACAATTTGGTCATTTCAAAATGTCGTGTGCATATTTGAAATGTCCTATTTCTATCCCAAGATTAAGAAATTGTCCCATTTTTTGGTATTTCCCAGAATCATACTATATTCACCATGACAATCTATCATTTTACAATGTAAAATGACACATAATTGGTTACATTACAAATTCTCAATCTCATATAGGGAGAAAAAGTAGAGCAAAATTAGGCGAGACTACTTTTTCGTCAGTAAACACATGTATGACACCTACTTTTCTTGGGAGAGGAAAAAACTATTGCACCCCTAAACCCCTCGCCCCTCCCTCTCTTCTAAATGTTATTAATACAGTAAAACCTTTATAAAGTTATAAAGTTGGGACCAAACCAATTCTATGATTTTAGTGAAGTTATTACTTAATAGAGGTGTAGTTACTGGAACAATATTATTCCTGGACTCATTTATACTTAATGAATATTTATTTCCTAAAATAGGATTCTTGAGAAGGACATTGTGAAAACACCAAGGGGGTGTTTGTTTGCCCTCACTAAAGTGTACTGGACTGGACTAGACTAAGGATTAGTCCAGTCCCATGTTTGCTCCTAACAGGGACTAGGTTTAATGAGACTAAGTCTCACTCGCCTAGACTAAATCCGGGACTAGCTAGTCTTAACGAAACCCCTTGAAAACCATGAGACTAGCTAAGATTGTCCCTTCTCTCCCCCTCTCCTCTCCTCGCCTTGCTCCTCGACCACTCACCCTAAAAAACCATGGGATGCTTTTCATAACCAATTTTCATATAAAATACCAAATTGAAGATGGGAGTGAGGGGATTACGATTCTACCTGAATCGAGGCCAAAAGGTGATCAGAGGTGGCCGGAAAATGGCCTGGAAGTCTCGGCCGGTTTGGGTTTTTTTTCCGAATCCATGACAGATCGAGCATGCAAAGCTCGAATATGGGACAAGAGATGGGGAAGAGTTTGTTAATGGTGCAAACCTCGTCTAATCCGATGAGGTTTAGTGTCTTCCAAAAAAAAAAAAATCCGATGAGGTTTAGTTGGAAAACCCGTCGGGAAACCTGCAACTTATTGGAAAAAAATGAGGCAGGAGGCGAAGTGCAAAGGCAGTGAAAAGGCTGTGAAGAGGCAAAAAGGAGAGGTGAAGTGCAGAGGTAGGAGGCGAAGAAGATGAAGTGAAGAGGAAGAGGATTTGCAATAAAAAAAAGGTGGGACAAAAATGGTAGAAAAGGGGAATGGGGACGGAGAGGCGGAGAAAAAAATGAATGTACAAATAGGAGAGGGTTGTAGAAAAATAGGGAAAAGATAAAGTAATAATAAAATATTAATTGATATATTAAATTAAAAATAAAATATTAATAAATATAGATTAAATAATATAATATTATAGTTTTGCTTTTTAGTCTGACACTGTATCAAACGCTTCACTAAGTCAGTCCGGCTTAGTCCCTGAAGCTAGTCCAGTCCAAGAAAGTCCGGTGCAACAAACGCCTCCCAAAGGTCATGTCAAGAAGTTATAAACATGCTTGAGAAGAGAGAAATATTTTCTCTTGTTAAAAGGAGGACAACTAATGGCAAGTTACAGTTATTCACCACTTCCACATCCAGAAAGGCTATGGGGAATTTCACCATGCCCCGTGACAACAGTCAAGCAGGCTCACTAGCTCGGAGCATCGAACTCAGGACCTCCCACTTTTTGGCTTCAACAAAAAGGTGTTCATGGTTACGAAGTGTTACTTACTCGCAAGCTCAAAAACGTTGCATCAACTCTAAAAACTAAAACATTGTCTCAAACAACTTTAGAAAAACATTTTAGTTGAGCTTTTAATTGTGATATTGCATATTTTTGTAAAAATTTTCCCATGTGAAGATGTGTTTTCCTAATAAGGGAACATGAAAAATTATAACTTGTTATAAAAACATATTAATTTTCCGACCAAAAAAAATATTCGATTTCGATATAAGATTTTAAATTTTCCGACGAAGAAAAGGGTTTAATTTTTCTCTTCGGAAGTCGCAACAGAAAATATAAAAACCTTAAAATTTGAAAACGCAGAGCTTCCCTATCATGCTCCAATCTTTCACATTTCCCATTTCTCGCTTCCCATTTTTCACATTCCCTTTCCTCCCTTTCCGGCTTTCCGTTACACCGTTACTCTCTCTCTCTCCCCCTCCACACTCTCCTCACTCCACTTGCTGGACTTCCTGTCTCTGTCGATGCAATTTACTCTCGAATTGGATCGGTTTCGTCGTTCATCAGTCCTGGGTCCAATAGAATCCAATTCCCTGATTTCGAGATTTGGGTTTTCATCGATTTGAACATTTTTGGTCAAACAAGAAAAATTTATCATGTAGGTTTGGTCAAACAACAGCTCCCACTGAGCTCATTTGACACTGATCCAAAACAAAGGATTTGTGTTTGAAAGCTTAGATATGGCCATGGAGAAACGTATTGAGACAGAAGCTAGCTCGTTTTTGAGGTTGTCTTTCTGTCTGTCCCAAGTGTTTTCTTTTGGGTTTATGTTGTTTTGACAAAGATTTTAGCTTGATGATTACAAATGTAAGCAAAGAACATGTTAACTATGTTAAAATGTATAAATGTTGCGACTTTTCGACGTTTTGAATCTAAAATTGTTGATTGATTTTCTTAGTCTTGTTGTGTTTGAACTGTGAATGCAGTTTGTCCGCGGCCTTGTCGTATGGGGCTGCTTCCATGGCAATGGTTTTTATCAATAAAGCAGTTATTATGGAGTACTCACATTCAATGACCCTTCTCACAATGCAGGTATTACTTTAACAATTCGAATATCGTTCTTTTAATTCATGAGATTAAGATACCCTTGCTTGATTGTTCGCAATGACCCGTCTTGTATTTCTTTATTGTCTTGGTAATTTGTAAGTGTTTTCTGCTTGGTTGTGCATAATGAGCCTTCTTTCATTTCCTTATTGTTTTAGCAATTGGCAACTGCTTTGCTTATACATGTTGGTCGAGGATTGGGATACACGAGATCAAGAGGACTAGAAATGTCCACCGCGAAAAAACTTCTCCCTGTGTCGCTTTTCTATAATGCTAATGTGGCGTTTGCTTTGGCCAGTTTAAAGGGAGTTAACATTCCCATGTATATTGCAATCAAAAGGCTCACACCACTTGCTGTGCTTGTAGCTGGATTCTTCTCAGGGAAGGGGAGACCCCCAATACAGGTAATGTCTTGTCTTTATTTGATCAGCTTGTACATTGTTTGATGATGTCTGTCTTATTAAACTTAACGTTTGTTTATACATTTGATAGGATTTGTTATGCTTCTTTTTTTGTTTAGTGTTTGTGTAAGTTAAACCTAAACTTGTTCTTTCCCCAACTGGAATATGAGAAGGATACTATTTAGTCTTTGAAACGTATGATGTAAAAGTTCCATAAGAAAACCTACATGATTGACCAACAGTATAATGTTGTTTAAAATGGAAGCTAGATTACATTAGTCTTTGATGTGCTTTCTTTTGGTTCTGATTAAGTGGTCTGCAATCATAAGCTAAGTTACGTTGGATGAGAATAAGTAACATCTTGTGTTGGATTCACATTATTACTGGCAAGTCATTTTCTCATTGCTTACCAGAACCGTTCGCTAATGCACTCAGCTTTTCAAAATATAATTATTTATGTTGAGAAGGGTCTCTGTGATGATAGCTTTCACTTGCTGCTTGGTGATAACAAAGATAAATCATCTGTATTTGGCATAATATTTGGAACGAAATGTCTTGTGACATAACGATACTTTCCTTCGTAAATAAGTTGGCCTTATAAATGTAGATAAAGGATGCTTGATTTTAAAGAGTCACCTGTCAAAACTTATTCATTGAAGATGAGAAATATAATGCTAAAGTCCTGGAAAGAAGCATCTTCGTTACCACTAAATTTGACAATACTGAGTTGCATTTAATTTTATTTTCTTCTCTTTCATGTTTTAGATTTGACAATACTCAGTTCTCTTTCATGTTTCAGGTGTGTCTTTCAGTATTATTGACTGCAGTAGGGGTTCTGATAGCTGCACTCGGAGATTTTTCATTTGACCTTTTTGGATATAGCATGGCCCTTACTTCTGTTTTTTTCCAGGTTGGATTTGATGTTTTTGTTCACCGACTGGTTTGTGCTTTACTTGCTTCGAATTGTATGTTATGGTAATTAAGCTCATAGAAGCACTTCTTATTTAGACCATGTACCTTGTGTTGGTGGAGCAATCTGGTGCGGAAGATGGGCTATCATCAGTTGAGATCATGTACTATAACAGCTTTCTGTCTCTTCCGTTTTTTATGCTTCTCATTGTAGCTACAGGAGAATTTCCAAATTCTTTATCATTACTAATTGCAAAGGTCAGACTTTAACTTTTTCTTTATATAAGTATTTGAATCATTCTTTTTTTTTTATGTGGGATTCTATTTGTATTGATTCTAATAACTATGGAAACAGTAGATGATTGACTGCTTAAATTGTTGGATTTGTATCTGGAAATGGATTACTGTCTTTGTACATATTCATTTAGCCCATCGAGAAGTCCTAGTTTTCTTTTGGCCTGCATCCAGCAATATGAACTCCTAGATCAGGGGGTGATATCAATTTCAGCAATATGGTGGGAGCTGGCGATACGCCTCGCTCCACTAATTTTTCTGATTTTGTGTTGTTTGAATTTACCTTGGGATTCTGGATTAGTGGATATACAGTTGCATAGCTGGCTGTTCATATAAGTAGTAACCATGTGAAGATTTCTTCGGGGGGCCTTGGGATTATTGCTGTGGCACTGAGTTCTTCTTCGAAAGATCATGCATTATATAACTGACATGAATTTTTCTGTTTTTGCAGAGTAATTCCTTATATTTTCTGGTGATCCTCATTCTTTCATTTATTATGGGCATTGCTCTCAACTTCACCATGTTCTTATGTACGATAGTCAACTCCGCTCTAACAACAACCATCGTTGGAGTCCTAAAAGGGGTTGGGTCCACGGTATGACTGAACTACCTCGTTTTCTGTAGGCTAAATGACGATTTTGGGAATTAAGTTTTATTCCATCTTATTTTGAGACAAATATTTGTGAGAAAATTTGTTTATACGTGTTTCTTTGCTTCTCAGACCCTTGGTTTTGTACTACTGGGTGGCGTGCAAGTACATGTTTTGAATGTAACTGGACTGGTTATCAACACAGCTGGCGGAGTTTGGTATTCGTTTGCCAAATATCAACAGAGGAAGAGCAAGCCCGCAATGCGGATTGCAGATGTGGAGGCTTATCGTAAATAAAGTTGATACCAAAAGATTGCATATGGTTACTAACAGCTCCTTTCTGTTTTTACTTTTTGCATCTATCTCCACCAAAACATGGCAATTAGTTCTTTGAATGACAATGATGCACCGTAGAAATGTTTAAACATGTTCGGTTCACAGCATATCTGAATTCATTACTGTGCTCACATGGTAGAGATGTTCCTTGATAAAACAATTCATCATCCGTCGGTTTACATAAGCTTCCGGTTGGTTTACTTTTGTCTTCTGTTCAGCGTTTAACCAAGAAAAACTGATTCCATTCGTTTGGGATGTTGAATGTGTAGATTATGACTAATCGTATGAATTTGGATGCATTCCTTGACTCTACTGAATCTTGAAATTCAGGTATTATAGAAAGCGAATACCCCGGTTCATGTTATGGGAACGATTATTATCCGTTGAGACGAAGGTCTTCCAGGATTCAGGATCTGGGAATGGGTCTTCCGGCTCCTCCATGCACATGCACTTGTTTTCCTGTTCTTTCTAATGCAATTTTGGAACTCTCAGACCAATAATTTCCTTTGTTTTTCTCTCATGCTTCAATAATTGCTTGTGGCTGCGTAAGATGTTGATTGAAATTACTATTTGTTATTTTTCGTTCTAATACAATCGATATTGAGGGAGGGGGTTTTCAAATTCGAGACCTCGTATGGTATGCATAGCAACATAGGAGAATGTACTTAACTAACTGAGTGAAAAATGCCCTTAAATTCTTGTTCTAAATAAAACCCCTTCTGGTCTTGATGCTTGACCAAAACCACTGGGGTTTCTTTTACCATTTCCATTTAACAGCATTGGAATTTAAGGCTTATATCTTCCCACCGCACCCAAGTGAATTTGGGTGGCTTGTGCGAGAGGTTTAGAACTTTGCAATTTGGGTGGCTTGACAATGGGAAGAGATTTTTCTATACCCAAAATATGAACAGGTAGGTCATGTATCATAATATAAGTGGAGGAGACCATCTCCTTCTCGTCCCCTTATACAAATTATTCAATTTCATTAATATTTCCAACTCAAGCTTTGCTGTACAGGTGACAAAGCAATTTAATCGAGCTTTTTTGGTGGCCTTTTGGGTGCGCTTTCAAATTTAATGCAAATTGTGCTTTTCCTTGCCTAGTTGTCTTCTTTAATTCCAACCCGAAACAACTCTTGCAAAGTTTTAGAGGCATTAGGCAATAGGTGCTGGTCAGGCGACAGGTAAAGAAGGATATACGTAGTTACACAAACTATGAGTGACATCTAGTAGTATATTATGACTACTTGAATTAGTAGAAGTATACGCAAACTAATTATGATACTCTTTTTTTTCGAACCTTGATTGTAGTTACAGTGCAATTCGGTTCTTTAATCATTTATATCCCGATCAAGATTTATGTGATATGGATTTATGTCAAATCACATGTAGTCGTCTATGATTGCCACAATGCATCTCCTGCTGAAACAATTCTTACAAACATAGCTTGATCAACAAGTACTTTGGCCGAAGATTTATGATATGGATCTTCAAGTAGCTTTTTAGAGATATCTCTTTCTATTGAATAGTTACAAGAAGGTGATACATTCCTTATTGTGCATTATATATCTTCACTCATACATATGAATCCACGTATCACACTATTGGGCCCTGCGAAGTAGTGAGGGTTTTGAAGTGAAATCAAAGTTCATATCTATAAAGGGTTTTATCACAAATGGTCCCTGAAATTGACCATCACTATCAAGATGGTCCCTGAAATTGAAAATCAATCAATGTAGTCCCTGAAAATAGGTGTCATAAATCAATGTGGTCTTTCCGTCACAATTCTGTTAAAAATTTCGTTAAGTGCTGATGTGGCACATAAATGGGCCCACAAGCCCACAAGATTCACGGGTTTTTATCACAAGTGGTCCCTGAAATTGACCCATACCATCATGATGGTCCCTGAAATTGACCCACACCATCACAATGGTCCCTGAAATTGAAAATGGATTAGTCCTTGAAAATAGGTGTCGCAAATTAATAAAATCCTTCCGCCACAATGATTTTTTTTTTTTTATAGTAGGGCCTACTCCAAAGAGAGATTATTTCCATAAATTCTCAAAGGCACAAGGCTTAATCAAGGCCTAAAAAGGGGGTTTGGAAATAGTTTTAAACCAACAATAGATGCACCTCGTTTATAAGCTTATTATCACAAGGCAGACCTCACCATTCTTTGAGTCACCAAACCACCAGGGAAGTGCCGAACAAGCTCTCCAAGATTGAGGATGTTGATCGCCTAAATGTTAACAATGATATCCCAGAAGTCGTTGCTAATCAGCCAAGCCATCACTAAAAGTGATGTCGATCTAGGTTCAATTCGGTGAAGTGTGTCGAAGTGTGTAAATATGGGTGTATTGAGATTTTCTTTTAGAGAATATACAACGAATGAGGTAGAAGAATGTGGAAAATGATCCAGCAAGGATCCTTTTCCTAGGGATCCCGCGATTGTGACCGTTCATTGTACATCGTACGGTCAGAAATCATTTCAAAATTTAAAATTAAATATAAATAGTACCTAATGAAAACTGACCGCACGATGTACGATGAACGGTCACGATCGCGGGATCCCTAGGAAAAGGATCCGACGAGGATCCTTTTCCGAGGAATGTGGACTGGAATCGGAGGTGATTGCAGGACTAGGTTTTTAGGTCAACAACTTTTTATTAACTATTAAATTAGTAAACCTATTTGTAATATTTTTTTTTAATTTACTTAGACTTGTGTGACCCATTTATGTATCACACCAACACATAACATAATTTTGATGGAAGGACTACATTGATTTAGGACACTTACTTGTGGGACTACGTTGATCGATTTTCAATTTCAGGGACCATTTTAATGTTGCGTGTCAATTTCAGGGAACATTTTGATCACAGGTCAATTTCAAGGACCATTTGTGAGAAAAAAGGACTTATGGGATTCATTTATGTGCCACATCAATACTTAACAGAATTTTTAACATAATTGTGACAGAAAGACCACATTAATTTGCAACACCTATTTTCAGGGACCACATTGATTGAATATACATGCGATAAAATAAATAATAAATACACACATTTATGTCCACACATGCTTGTTTAAAATCATTTGTTATTTTTGTTTTTTTTAATCAATCATATGACTAAAAATAAAAAGAGGCATGTGAGAGAACAAAACGGTAGGTTAAAATCTGCTCCCAATGATTTTTGCACACTTGTTTTTATATTTATCACTTGATTTTCTTTTAATTTGTTCAATCAAGTAGTTAGAAAAGTTGTCCACCAAGAGAAAATGAATGTGCAAAAATCATCTCCTAAGATATATAAATAATTGTCATTTAGTACTACTATCTAATAATATTCTTATTCACTTGTAAGTGAGATGTCTTAAGTTCGAATCTCGAAAATGACGAGTATGCAGCCAATTTATTCATCTGCTTTTATAGAGTAAATAGATCGTCGTATTAAATATATATATAGGCCCTTTATGCAAAGGGATTCCCATTTTTTTCAAAAAATAGGTATTAAGTGTGGGGCTAACTTGTCACATCCCGGCCCAGGACGGATCACTTCCCGGGCTCGCTCCACCACCGTAGCACGATATTGTTTACTTTGGGCCCTGACCACGTCCTCACGGTTTTGTTTCTGGGAACTCATGAGCAACTTCCCAGTGGATCACCCATCCTGGGAGTGCTCTGACCCTTTTCTCGCTTAACTTCGGAGTTCCTATGGAACTCGAAGCCAATGAGTTCTCAAAAGGCCTCATGCTAGGTAGGGATGAGAATATACATTTAAGGATTACTCCATTGTGCGATGTGGGATGTTACAATCCACCCCCTTAGGGGCCCGACGTCCTTGTCGGCACACTTTCGACCAGGGATTGGCTTTGATACCATTTGTCACATCCCGGCTCGGGGCGAATCACTTCCCAGGCCCGCTCCACTACCGTAGCACGATATTGTCCGCTTTGGACCTTGACCACGCCCTCACAGTTTCTGGGAACTCACGAGCAACTTCCCAATGGGTCACCCATCCTGGGAGTGCTCTGGCCCCCTTCTCGCTTAACTTCGGAGTTTCTATGGAACCCGAAACCAGTGAGCTCCTAAAATGCCCCATGCTAGGTAAGGATGAAAATATACATTTAAGAATCACTCCCCTGAACAATGTGGGATGTTACATCACTCCACATCGAAATTCAATGATCCGAACTATCTATTTTGTAAGTCTCAATTCATAGATCATCCTTGCAAAAATTCAATTCAATCCGAAATCACTTGCCTATTTAATTATCAAGAAAACATTTCATTGTTTCTTATATAACAAAGTATTCGTTAATTTCTTTGAACCCAATTAGATGTCTTAAACATTTCCGATTTGGGCTAATATTTTGTAAGAATGATCTATGAGGTGCAACTTGAAAAATAGATGGTTCGAATCGTTAAAGTTCGATGAAGTGTGGACCCCACAACTAATTCCTATTTTTATAAAATAATGAGAATCCATTCTCTTAAGGATTTCCTATATATATAGGGGGTGTGATATCCACACACCCCATTTTATTTCTCACACACCTTCTTAATTTTCGGCCGTCCGATCAGATGAATTGAAGAAAATCAATGGACAGAAATTATTAAGGGGTGTGTGAGAAGTAAAATGAGGTGTGTGGATAGCACACTCATATATGACAAAGAGTCTTACATAATTCGCCATCACACCGTAAATACATCCAAGTCTGTCATGAACTGATGTTTCAAGATTATAAGGTTGAAGATTCGTGATCACATAACCAAATTCTGTCGAAAAAATCAAAACAGAAAATAAATTTGGTGGGTTGGCTCACGGGGCCAGGATCTGAGTATTTAGCTAATAGAAAATCTCATGTAGACCTAAGCTTTGCATGATATGATCACACTCATATGTTTCATGGGACATGTTATCTGACTATATCCAACTAGAATATTTTTAAAAAGGGGACAATTAGTGGCAAGTTACGGTTATCCACTTCTTTTGGGTCCGGCGAGACTATAGGGAGTTTTACCTTACCCGTACAGTCAAGCAGACTCACCAGCTTGAAGCATCGAACCCGGAACCTCCCACATTCATCACACATGTTCTCATATCTTGCATATTTGTTACAAAAGTATTATGACACAAACAAATTATGAATTAACATCATAAAGAGCTGTCTACTAGTTAACGGTATAACATAAGTTCACATAAGTATAAAAATTTTAGCATCATACTAGAGACGGGCCGGACTGGATTGTACAACTAATTTGAGACTAGAAAACAGTTCTGATAAACAACTTCACTCTACCCCAATTGCATAACTCATTAATCCGACCGCTTAGAAAGCTCACCACTCAACCAACTATGATATTTGTGGACGTATTCATGATAACAAGATTAGTTATATATGTCTCGTGTAATATAAAAAGCGTTTGGTCTAATTTACTATTGTTTCTTTTTTGTTTTCTAATTAGACACGTGAATTCAAAATAGCTAAAGATTTCCATGGATCACATAATTAATAAAAAAATTGGAATAAAAAACTAAAAAGATGCTAAAAATAGCTAGGGTTTTAGTGAATACAAAGATGGATAAGAAATATAGATGGAAAGAGATCTAGGGAAAAGGGTACGAGTTGTAATCTCCAGCTCACAATATTGTGATCACATCTCTGAGACTGTTGAGATCACATGCATGCGCACAAAGATCTACTAATAATTGAGATCATCATCTCCACAGTTTTTCTGCATGAAAACAACAAAACTACGAGTCTATATAACTACTTAACTAGTAGTAAAATGCGAGACTAGTATATTTTATTAAGATGGTACGTACTCATCAGATTCAGAAGATAGATAAAATAATGGAGGTGCTATCACACAATCATTTTTATTTTTTTACACAATTTATTTTATTTTTAGCATTCAAATTGAATGAATTGAAGAATATCAAATAACATAAATTAATATGAGATGTATAACAGGTAAAAAAAAAAAATATGGATAGCGCCACTTTAAAATAATTTTTGTGGATTTTAATTCTCAGTGAATCTTGACAAGCCAATCTAATGTTTAATGTGTTAATGGAGTTTGGCCCTCACAACATGTACCTTTAAAAAAAAAAAAAAAATATATATATATATATATATATATATATATATATCTTAAGAAAGTTACAACTTCAATCTTGTAGGATTAGCGTAATAAAGTTCGATTCCTTTTTAATATAACTGAATAAATTTCAGCTTTACATATGTCGTAAAAGAAAATATGTCTTGAATTTTTTGTTCTTTCAGCGAAAGAAAAAATAACCAAACTTTAAACACAGATATTACAAGTTTGGAGGGAAAGAAATCTCATTTAAATATGAAAGTAATCAAGTTGGGAGGGAAAGTAATCAAGTTTGGAGGGAAAGTAATCAAGTTCAAATATGAAAGTAATCAAGTTAATTAATGTGACATCCCACATCGTCTAGGGGAGTGATCCTTAAATGTATATTCTCATCTCTACCTAGCATGAGGATTTTTGGGAGTTCACTGGCTTCGGGTTCCGTAGGAACTCCGAAGTTAAACGAGAAGGAGGCAGAGCATTCCCATGATGGATGACCCACTGGGAAGTTGCTCGTGAGTTTGTAGAAACAAAACCATAAGGGCGTGGTCAGGACCCAAAGCAGACAATATCGTACTACGGTGGTGGAGCGGGCCTGGGAAGTGATCCGTCCCGGACTGGGATGTGACAATTAAGGTATATGAAAGTAATCAAAGTATTTAGGGTATATTATGTTTTAATTAATCAAGAAGTCAACTTAAATCAATTACAAATTTTCATTAACAGTTTGCCTACATTATATTAATGAGATAACCATTTGTTCTTGATGATAAAACCATACCATAATTAGGTGATGTTTTATTGCAATGGTAAAAAACAATCATGTTTATACACCCAAATTACAAGTTTGATCCCTACCGATTGCTCTCCTCCTAATAATTAACAATTGAACCTATTAACGCTATTGTTGTCAAAAGAAAAAAAAAATCATACAATAAAATTTTGCATTTTTTTGCAATCTTAAATCAATTACAAATTTTCATTAACAATTTGCCTAATTGTATTAAGTAATTTGACTAATTGACTAAAATAGAAAAGAAAAATTATCCAAACTAGTTAAATAATTAAAAGGATAAAGAAAGTATTATATGCAAAATTAAAAAAAAAAATCTTTTTCTTTCTTTAAAAGAAATGAAATGTGAATAAGTTCACATTTTCACAACCTAAATAAAATCTTTTTACAACCACATGGGTGCGTAATGGTGTATTGGCTTTTTGTAGTGCCCACTTCATATTTAAATTAAAGAACAAAAGAATATTCTTAAATATAAGCTTTCATTTCATTGCCAAAGAATAATAATAATAATAATAATAATAATAATAATAATAATACAGTTATTATTTTATTAAAACTTTCTTACATTGAAAGTGTGAGTTAGCTGGTATGGATTATGGCCTGTTTTTGACAGTTGGTGATCTGGGTTTCCTCTCAACTGTTCCCTTGACTGAAATTCTCTTTCTTTCTTTTTTTAACAAAGCCACTAATTGTCTTAACTCTCTTAATCGTGATTAATGACTGACCATGTTTAGCTCCTGATTTCTCTATTGAATATTCAATTACAATAAAATGCAGATTTCTCATTATTTCTTAGGAAGAAAGAATATCTTTTGAGCAGGTTCCTAGTCCAGAATATTTCACCAAATGGTAAAATATTTGGTAGAATTTTGTGGAGTATAAATTGAAGGGTTGAGGTTTGATGGGTTTACTTGACAAGTACCCCACCACATGGTGTTTGGGCTATTTACAGCTGCAGCAAATAGGCAGATTATACCTTCCCTCATAATGTGGCTTTCCCTAGCTCTCTCTCTGTTTTTCTAGAGTGCCTTTGAGGGAATACAAAGAACCAGAACATCCCAAACTTTTCCCTTTTTTACGTTTTATTGCCTGCATTTTGCGTAAAATTATGAGCTTTCATATGGGTTCTTCACCTTTTTGAGTTTTTTGAGTTTTCTTTCGTAAAGTTTGGTTTTTTATGGCTGGTTCTCAAATGGGTTTTGTTCATTTCTTTGTTTCCAGATCTGGGTTTTAGTGATTTTTCTTGCTTTTTGTCAAATTTTGGAAATTGGATTCTCAAACTCTTCAAAGTTTTGAACTTTTTCTGCTATTTAGTGTGAGAAAATGGCCCCAAGGTTGGATTTTTCCAGTTTCTGGGCAAAGGAAAGCAGGAATGGGACACCAGTGGTGGTGACAATGGAGAACCCCAACTTCTCTGTGGTGGAAATCGACAGTCCAGATGCAGCATTCAGGCCAGTTGATAAGAGCAGGGGGAAGAATGCAAAGCAAGTGACATGGGTTTTGCTTCTCAAAGCTCACCGCGCAGTCAGCTGCATTGGGTGGGTTGCCACCCTCTTCTGGACACTTCTCAGCACCATTAAGAAGCGGTTAATCTTCAGGCAAGGTGTATCCATGGAGAATGGGAAGCTGGGAAACCAGAAGTTACTTTTTACTGTCATTAGAGTCTTCTTATTTACTTCCCTTGCAATCCTGGCCTTTGAAGTTGTTGCTTACTACAAAGGCTGGCATTATTTTAGGAATCCCAGTTTGCACATTCCTGGAACTTCTGATATACAGAGCTTGCTCCACTTGGTTTATGTTGGTTGGTTATCGTTTCGGGCAGATTACATTGCACCTCCCATTCAAGCACTCTCTAAATTTTGTATTGTTCTTTTCCTTATCCAATCCGTGGATCGAATGATACTTAGTTTAGGTTGCTTGTGGATAAAGCTCAAGAAGATTAAGCCTAGGATTGATCGGGAGTCTTTGAAGTCGGAGGACGTTGAGAAATCGAAATATGAGTACCCCATGGTTCTCATTCAAATTCCAATGTGCAATGAGAAGGAGGTAATGAATTGAACTCTCTCTCTTTGCTGTCCGTTTTGTTCTTTAATTTATTCTATTATTTTGTTATGTTGCTTTTAGCTGGTGGCTGTTTGATTCACTTTGCATTAGTTACTAGTTCTGGATATATATTTATGCTTAATAATCTAGTTGTTCCAACAAACTTGCAAAACTTTGACAATGTGTGGACTGTCTCTATTTAATAAAATGGGGGAAAAAATGCCTTTGTCTTCTTAGATTCAAACATAATCGTATAAAACTCTGAAACAGTCGAAGAATTGACAGTCACTATTTAGAAATCATCAAGAATGATCATTATTATAGAGTAATACATCCGTTTACTTAAGATTGTGAATTAGAGTCACACTAGTCAACTTTTGGAACAAAAATGTATAGGATTGCAACATTGTTTGGACATGTTATTGAAAGTTAATAGTTAGCGAATGGTACTTTCGGTAGTACATGATGGTGACTCTGAAAAACTGAAGCATATGAAACTAATTGGCAACTGCAAAAAGTCCTGTAAGATTTTTTGTGATGTTATAAGGTTTTCTGGCCTGGCCTGGCCTTTTGCAGGTGTATGAGCAGTCTATCTCTGCAGTCTGCCAGATTGATTGGCCAAAGGACCGTGTTCTGATTCAAGTGCTTGACGATTCTGATGATGAGAGCATCCAGTGGTTAATAAAGACAGAGGTTGCTAATTGGAGCCAAAAGGGTATCAACATTATCTATCGGCATCGTGTTGTTAGAACTGGTTACAAAGCCGGAAATCTCAAGTCTGCAATGAGCTGTGATTATGTGAGAGACTATGAATTTGTTGCAATCTTTGATGCAGACTTCCAACCCAATCCAGATTTTCTTAAGCAAACGGTGCCACATTTCAAGGTGAATAATAGCAACATAATATTTTTTCAGTGTGATTTTTGGTCTGAACTCTTCGAATTTAACATATTTTACGTTCTGTTGCAGGACAACCCCGAACTAGGTTTAGTTCAGGCTAGATGGGCCTTTGTGAACAAGGAAGAGAACTTGTTGACTCGTCTCCAAAATGTTAATTTGTGTTTCCACTTTGAGGTGGAACAGCAGGTTAACGGGGTGTTTCTTAATTTCTTTGGTTTCAATGGAACTGCTGGTGTTTGGAGAATTAAAGCCCTTGAGGGGTCTGGAGGATGGCTAGAAAGGACTACTGTAGAGGACATGGACATAGCTGTCCGGGCCCATCTCAACGGTTGGAAATTCATCTACCTTAACGATGTTAAGGTAATCTTTGATTATAGTTTTTCCGTATCCGTTAATACAGGACCACACACATTTGCATTTTATCTGTATGAAATGCTACTTCAATTACCTCAATTAAATACCATCGACATTCGCGTTATGCATGCCATATGCATAAATGTTTAGACAAAATCCAAATGAATTTAAGGGAAGGAAAAGAAGATGTTTCAAGCCTTATAGCCATGCAACTTTCAGGTACTATGTGAAGTGCCTGAGTCCTATGAAGCTTACCGAAAGCAGCAGCATCGTTGGCATTCTGGTCCTATGCAGCTATTCAGATTATGCCTTCCAGCGATTATAACTTCCAAGGTGTCTTGAATATCAAAATTCTGTTATTCCCTGTCTCCCGTTGTTTATAACATGTACGATAATTTCTTGCTTTCTTGAATTCTGCAGATATCCGCATGGAAGAAAGCAAACCTGATACTTCTATTCTTTCTGTTGAGGAAACTTATCCTTCCTTTCTATTCCTTCACCTTGTTCTGCATAATTCTTCCGCTAACCATGTTTGTCCCGGAGGCAGAGCTTCCCGCATGGGTCATCTGTTACGTTCCTGTTTTCATGTCGTTCCTCAACATTCTTCCATCCCCTAAATCCTTCCCTTTTATTATTCCTTATCTCCTTTTCGAGAACACAATGTCTGTCACCAAGTTCAACGCAATGGTCTCTGGTTTGTTCCAGCTGGGTAGCTCGTATGAGTGGGTTATCACCAAGAAGACTGGGAGGTCATCGGAACTGGACTTACTCGCTGCTGCTGAAAGGGAAACAAAAATGGTAAACCAATTACCGGTCCACAGAGGAGCTTCTGAGACTGAGCTTTCTGTGTTGAACCGAATTATGGAACAAAAAGAAGTAGCTCCCAAGCCTATTAAGAAAGCTAACAAGATATATCGGAAGGAGCTTGCTCTAGCATTCCTATTGCTCACTGCTTCTGTCAGGAGTCTGTTAGCTGCTCAAGGTGTACACTTCTACTTCCTGCTCTTCCAAGGCGTGACCTTCCTCCTCGTTGGTCTTGATCTCATTGGTGAGCAAATGAGCTGATATTTCATGGCTACAAGAGAAAAATGGAGAAAAAAATCAAACCAGATACACACATTGAGGGAACTTCAACCCCTTTCGCCATGGGAATGTGCAGCAGAGTTACCCTTCGGTCCAGTAACCCAAATTACTTATAGTCCACACAGCGTGAACGAAGAACTCGATAGGAACCTCGCGTTTTCGAATGTTATTCCTCCAATTTTTTTTTGTTACTTTTTCCAGATAGGGCATTGATCAATTTTAATGTTCCACAGGTATTGGATTGTTCTTGTTCACCTTAAGAAGGTTTGCCTGATGCTTTTGGTTTGTAAATTCCTTCTTGTCAATCAGTGAGAAGTGCGCAACAAAGGCAAAGCAAGCACTTTTTGTAATTAATTTATCTACTAATTAATTTATAATGGTTCCTTTGCCTCATCGTCTAAGTAATCTTTTGCCTTTTCATCAAATCACAATAAAAAACATATACTGAAGTAATCTTCCAGCATAAGAATTTTTATACATATATCAAATTATGATTTGTCTGTAACGAGATTTTCCACTTTTCCACGATCTGAAAATAATGGACTGTGTATGTGTGTGTGTCCATGCACACGCATGTTGAGATTTTCCACTTTTCCACTTTCTCCAATGTTCGTGGGTTGAGGAGGTATGGCTTGGGGGGAGATTAACTAGAGGCTTGCGGAGGGGTGCGGTCACAAATTGGGCTAATTGGTTGGGGGGTATTGTTGATTCAGTAAATGGGCAGATAAGTGTGCGGAACAACATGCTTTCATATGTTGCTACAACTTGTTGGTTTATATGGAAGGCAAGATGCAATTTTCTTTTCAATCAACAACCTATCTTTCCTCGACAGATCATCGCAGCCATCACCCAGTCTGTGGCTGCCTTCAAGGATTATACTCAGGCTCCGGTATGTAGTTTGCCTATTTCTGTCAATGGTTCGGCTATTGATGTCCAGTGGTCTCCTCCTTGTGTGGGTTTTATCAAAATTAATGTGGATGCTAGTTGGTTAAGGAGTGGGGCCTCAGGATTTGTGGGGGTGGTAGCTCGGGACGATGGGGGCAGGTTTATGGCAGCGATCAGGAGGAGGGTCACGGCCTCTTCAGTGGCAGTGGCTGAAGCTTTGGCAGTGCTGCATGGGTGTGAGCTTGGAAGAAGTATGGGATGGAATTTTGTCATTGTGGAATCTGACTCTCAGGAATCCATATCCTGTATTCGAGACTCGGATACGAGGGGCAGTTGGGAAGCTTTCCCAATTTTAGCGCGATGCAAAAGAATGGGGGAGGCTTTTTATGACTGCCGCTGGTCTTGGGTACCAAGACCGGCCAATATGGCTGCGGATCGTCTGGCGTTGCGGCAAAGTAGGGAGGTATGTGATAATATTTGGGTCAACAGACCCCCATCATCCCTTGTTCATGTTCTGTGTAATGATGGTCTCCCTTGTCCCCATTAATTTCTTCCAGGCAGCATGAGGAGTGACATTTTTAGCATTTGGTGCGATGTCGTATTTACCTCTTTGTACTGCTTTTCCTTAGTTGTTGCTGCTTGCTTTTGCCTCGGGGTAGGCTTCTTTGTTTCTTTGGCATCTTTGCCCGGTTGATATTGATTCCAGTTCGCCAAAAAAAAAAAACAAAGTTAGCATTTTTATGGTATTTTGTGGCGGCTGAGGATTTTGGTTCATAACTTTCAAGCTTTTGAAGTGCCCGTTTAAGGGCCACATAGTTTTTGGGGGGCCAGAGATCTTTGGTGGGCATGTATGTGATTCTGGGTCCATGTTGTAGTTGTAGGATAGTGCCCTTGGTTGGGAGGTCTAATTAGACAGATACTGTCACCACTCTTTCTAAATTTCTACAGAAAAGCAGAAATTCTTTGATTTGACAAGCCACCTGTTTAAGTCTGCCTCAATTACATTTTACGATTTGAGGTAGTTTTCAAAACGGTCTATAATATTTTAAAATTTTCACATTATACCTTAAGCTTCTGAAATTGTGTTAATTATATATACTTTTTGATATTTGAAAGTCTAATCCTTTATTATATGAATGTGTTTTCTTGTTAATGATGTGTAAATGTGGCTTAACGATTGTAAGTTAATGCATTGCATGAGGCTTCTGCTCACATGCAACTAAAGAATCCAAGATGTGATATGAAGTTCAACAAGAGAGAAAAGTAAGAATTGAATGACAGACGCTTGATATTCTACGCTATATTCTTCTAGCCTGCAGACAAAGGATTTAAACTTAAGTTCAGAGATAAGCACATTATTCTAACCAACATGGCTAAGCGCCTGCAAATTGAAATGAAAATTAAAGTGAAAAGTTGAGAGAGAGAGAGAGAGAGAGAGAGAGAGAGATTGATCCAAGGCTGAAACTTTGGGATGAAAAGATGTGCAGAAATCTCGGGGATCGAGAGAACGTGAAGAACATGAATGTTTATATAATTATATTAAACAAAAAGTAGTGAGAATTCAATTCTGTTTCTTAATTTGGTGATCTAACTTGTCATATGTGCTCCCTCTTATCTACGTAGGTTCGAATTTACATTTTTATGGTTTGAATTTCCACTTAATATTTGACATTTTTTTTGGAGATGATCCAAGAACTTCGTATTTGATTTGATATTTGGGTAATGTGTATTGTACGAGAAAACAAAAATTCAAAACTCACCATCCCTTCTGAGTACAAAATTGGAGAGACGCATGCTCTTAACCGACTGAGCTGCAAGCCTCTTGCAAAACACTATAATAGTCGATTATTGCAAATAACTGATACTTTAATTTGTCAAACCGCGGCCAATTCAACAGTGTAACGCATTAGAGGATTTGGCTTTAAAATATATAAATGCATTGTTGCAAATACATGGATGAAGAGATACGAACAAAAACCATACTTGCATAAAGAAAATAATTGAAACTATAATTTTCCGAAATCATCTTGAATTGCTAATGCCCAGCGTCACCAAAATCATAACCAAATATATCGAAACAAAAAGAAGTAGAATATAACAAGAAGCTTGTAATGTCTATATACTTAGCTATAAAATAATCCAACGCAAGAAACAAAAAAGTCACTTTCGGTGTAGTCGTAATTTAACTTGGAACCAAATTTGTTTTTCTGCATTTTTAGATCCAATTGAAGATCAAATCCAAGAATATGGGAGCTTTGGGACTAAGAAACTACTGTCACTACCAAATCTCTAAAAAGTAGAATCATGTAGCACACGCAACGAACTCATTTATATATTAAGAGTACCTGCATAAACAACTCTATCGTTTATGAACAACCCAAGTTCTGAAGAACAGATGTGAGTACCTGCACAAACATTCGGCGCGTACCCTGCTGCTCGATCCTTTTAAGTAAAAGTTTAAACCAATGCGTTATAGTAGTTTGAGAGAGGCGCATAGCTACCGACGAAGTTCAAGGAAACTAGAAGCTCTGCAGATAGCAGGCCGGGACCCACAACCATTCAAAAATTGAAGATCCCACTAGCAGGGCAGTGAAGAAATCCCCGGGAGAGTGCAGAAACACAAAATTGAAGCTCTAGCCGGCTGGGACCAACAACCATGCAAAATTGAAGATCCCAGAGCAGGGCAGTAGTGAAGCACAAAAATCCCAGGGGCCAGGGAGTGCAGAAGAACAAAACCAATGAAGCAGAAGAACCAGACGACACCTCAACAAAAAAAGCACAGAAAAAGCATAGAGTTTTAGCAGCATTCTCAGAAACACTCTTAAACAAAGTTATAATGTTTAAGACTTTACCTTTAAGATCCTTATCCCTACGCCTATTTTGCAAAGGTAAATAAAACGAGCTAGAGTTAAGAAAGGAAGGAACTTAACCAAATCAGAGAGACAGCAGAGGCTGAGGGCGTCCCCAAATTTAAACATAGTTGTCCTGATGTCCAAGCACACTAAACAACACTTAATCCCAGTATATCTTCTTAAACAACACCGGCTAGCCATCCATGCACTCCTTAACTCCTGCTTCGGCGGCGATCCTTTAGACCATTGCTGCAAGTATTCAGCACCATATTTCAGAGAACAAATAAGCAATGGCAACTGTTACACAGCCACTGCCATACTCTACCATCCAATATTGGAACAGTAACTAATGTCCGCATGCATAAGACATATACCATCATGACATGAATCAAATGGAAAATCATCCTTCCAACACAACTAGTTTCATGCTGTAGAACAAGGGTTTCATAATCTTGCATCAGGATTTGCTAAAACGTAGTGCAAGGAGCCTTACCCATTGGCATATGGCAACTCCTCCCGCCCACGGTATGGTGGGGACCTGCTGCGGCTATTCCCTCGTGGTGTCAAACTGCGACGTCTAGGGGATCTCCCACGAGGACTGTAGCTCCTGCTTAACAGTAGAGAGATGTAAAAAAAGGTATTAGATAAGAGCAATCATCTCCAACCTAGATATAACAGCTGCTATGAGATATGTTTGTGAACTTGCATTCAGCAAGCCAGCTTTCAATACCAAATACACCAGAAGACAATATTGTTTGATTACCGACTACCGTGAAAAAAATAAAATGGGCTTTAAGTAAAGAATATACGGCAAAATGACATCACCTGCGACCATAACTAGGACTTCTGCGATAGCGAGGGGGAGTGCGGCTACGACGCCTTCCACCACCACCTCCACCACCACCACCACGTAGACGACATTCACGAGCAAAATGGCCAGGCTCACCACACTCATAGCACTTCAAATCAGAACCGCCAGAGCGGCCACGACCACCTCCACCACGACCACCACCACCACCACCACCACCACCACCACCACCACCTCTAGTGTTGTGTGAAAGCTCAACTCTCCAGTTATTCTTACCTGTTCCAAAATAAAAATAAAAACTCAAAAACATTTTAGAGCTCAAAAAAATTTAGAACACCAGAAAACAAAGAGAGTTTTTACAGCCAGCAATACCATATAAACTACCCAATGAGAAGGCTTAAATTGAAATAAAATAAAGCCATTGTATGAATCGTTGACAAACAAGTTGAAAATATAATTCCAAGGAGGGGCTGAGACCACCATCCATTAGGAAGGGACAGCTAGCCTGGGCTAATTAAAAGTTCAACAAAAACTGAACCAAAGACCCATCAATGCATAAGTAAAGGATTAACATAAAAAAAAAACGGTGTATCATAAAAAGCAAGATCGCAAGTCACAATTCTAAAAGAGGAAAACAGAATACTCACAACTCAAGCAATGGTATCAATATTGTTCTACTAAATTATACGTTATATGATGAGCATTATTTTGATTGAGATATCTCACATCTCAAAAAGTTCAGAAATTCCAATGAAGGTGACGACCACAGTATATAAAGAAGAAACCTAGACCTAGTTGAACACGCATAAATTGTGAAAAATGACAGGTTCCATAAGGAATATTTTCAAATACGCATCTCAAAACAGATACCATCATTCAGTTCAGCTCAATTATGCTGCTTCACAAACAAAACGTTCCGATGAACTTATGCTTCTCCCTTATGGCGGATTCGAATGATATAAACTAAGAAAACCCCATATCAAAAATCAACAGCCAAAGTACTAAACATACCATCTAATTCACGGATTGCATCCTCTGCATCTCTACTGTCATCAAAGTCAACAAAAGCGTAACCCGGTGGTCTCCGAGCAACCCACACGCTGCGAAATTAACAACACAAAAGATCAACAACCATCCTCCATAAAAATAAACACCACTTTATGAACCTGTGCGTAAATTACTACAAATATTATAACAAATCAGACAGAAAGGTCAAAAATTTAACAGCAAATTACCTTCTAATATTTCCAAAAACACGAAACTCGTCTTCGAGCTCTCCCTCGGACACTCGAGGACTCAAGTTTCCGACGTACACACGAGACATTCTTAGAATCAAGCTGTAAAATCACAAACTAAAAAGCAAAAGCAAAGAACACATTTTTCAAATTTAATCAGAAATTAACAACGATTAGTAGTGAAATTTAGGGATTTTGGGGATTAAGAATCGAACTGAATAGAAAGGATGAAAGGGAAAAGAGTAAGAGAGAGATATGAACCTTGAGCGTTGCCGAAATAGACGGAGAGAAACCCTAGCAGCAGCTCCTTGTTGGGGGTCGGTCATTCAGGTTTTGGATTTTATATAAGAGGCTAATTAGTCAACGACCCCTCTAAAATTTAAAATCTCAGATTGGCCCCTCGAAGTTTTTTTTCAATCCGCATATCCCCTCAGATTGTTTTTTTTTTTTTTGCCTCTTTCTTTGTATCCCATGAAAACACATCCTTTTTTGAAGTATAATGTGTAGATATGCAGTATCACTCGCGTAAACGAGATTCTTAGGTGAGTGGGAGGGGTGGGCAAACGGGTACAAGAACCGCAGGTCGGGCCTTTGAAATTTTCGGTTCGAGTCGGTTCCTAAACTATAGGAACCGCGGGTACCCGAACCGGCCCATTTGTAGTTAGAATTGACAGATGAGATTGAAGAGATCATCTCTCCATCCAATCTAAATCGTTGGTTTTAGGTTTGCTCGTCCTCAAACCTATCGAATTCAACTGTCATTCTCACTCTGTCGATTGAGTCTCTTTCACCGTCTCCAGTGCGTCGTCTCATTCCCTCCACCACCCCGACAGCACAACGGCCCAAGGCACCACCCATCTTCTTGATTTGTCACCTCTCATTCGCTGTCTCGAGTGCGTCGTCCCCTCCCCTCATCGAGGAGGACGAGATTTAGATCCTGCAGGTTTACTCCAAGGAGATCAGCATGCGCATGCTCAACATCGTTAAGTCTAGGAACGACATTGCTTTCACTGCTCAAAACGACGCCACAAAGTCTGAGACTGCGAGCTCTGCGGTGGAATGTACCGCTGCTGCCACCAGTGAGGATGCTAAGGTCGAAGAGTATTGATCTCTCCATGTGTGTTAGGTCACTCTTAGCTTCGTATTAGGGCTTTCATATCGAGATATGTTCATATTTATCATGGATTTCTTGTGATGCCTATATACCTAATGACCTGCTAAATATTTAAACTTTGTTAATTTTGATATGCGCTTCAATTTTCTGTGGATTATATTATATGGATTTATGTTGTGAGTATTGATTTACTGAGTCTTGATCTACTTTGTTCGAAGATGTTTATTTTGAAGATTTTATAAGGAAGTGGGTGCATTTGGAATTGGAAAATTTTCGAAATCTTTCCTCTTGCATTATCTGGGTTTCCTATTGCATAATTGTTGCATTGGTGAATCTATGCAATCTGTGCAAATTCTAGTTTAAAAAAAAAAAAAAACCAAGGACTCGTAGACCCGGCTCGAACCGGTCCGTTTCAACCAGGCCAGGTAAGGTCCGGTTCCTATATAAGAAAATGTAATCCCCGACTCGGGCCGCCCCCTGCCCACCCCTAAGCGGGACTATACTTTTCTATTCAGTTTTTGACATACTCATAGCTGATATGCTTAAGGATGTACTTAAATTTCTTGCAGATTTTGACTCTAATGAAAGATGTTCATTTTTCACTTCAATAAGTTCTCATTCGAGATATTATACATGTTTATCGTGAACCAAATTTTATTAGAGAACTTTAACGAAAAACTCTTAATACTATTTATTTTAACGAAAAACAACATTTTTACATTAAAAAATCAATCCTGGTACTAGTTACTTTACCTTTTATTTTGTCTTTATCGTTAAAACTCAAAATTTTCAAGTCATTTTCATTAGTTTTCCTATTTTATTATTGATGCTCTTGCTTCATGTGGTTGTATTCTTCCAAATATTTGTATTTGTGGGTCTAAAGTTGATTTATGATAATATGCAATTGAGATGCCTAATTTGGAAGACAATGAATATGATTTCATTTCTTTATCATCATTTAAAGATCATCTCTAAAACACTGATTTGATTCGGAGACCATTTAGTCATCCATATAAATCAACTATTAAATTATTAAATTATTTATTAACTATTAAATTATTAAACCTATTTGTAATTTTTTTAATTTAATTAGATTTGTGTGACCCATTTATGTGTCACATCAACACATAACATAATTTTTGACAAAATTGTGACATAATGATTACATTGATTTGAGACACTTACTTGAGGGACTATATTGATCAATTTTCAATTTCATGAACCATTTTGTTGTCGTGGGTCAATTTCAGGAACCATTTTGATGTCATGGGTCAATTTCAGAAACCATTTTGATATCATGGGTCAATTTCAAGGACCATTTGTAAGAAAAAATGACTTATGGAGCCCATTTATATGTCACATCAGCACTTAACAGATATTTTTAACAGAATTGTGATAGAAGGACCATGTTTATTTGCGACACCTATTTTCAAGGATTACATTGATTGATTTTCAATTTCAAAAATCATCTTAGTGGTGAAGGTCAATTTTAAGGACTATTTATGATAAAACCCCCAAAAAATAATCACTCCATTTTTGCTGTTAATTTTTTATGGTAATTGGTGTGCTTTAGGGGCCCAAAGAAAATAGAGCGGTGTTTGCAAAACCCTAGATAAACATTGTGCAAAGAAGGCCCAACACACGGCGAAGAGAAGTGTCAACTTATTAGCCCAGGTTCAAATTACATGCACTAGTATCTACATTGCTCAAGACCCAAAGCTGTGTACTGCAGCTCCTAATTTATTTCCATCGGAAACCCTAGAACTAATGATATCAGAGAGAAAAAAACAGAAAGAAGAAACAAACCCTAGGTCCTAGGGCGAGGAAGGGGAAATAGGGAGAGAAGAGTATAATGGTAAATCTCATGATCAAGGACCTTGTAATTGAGAAGAAAGTTTTTAGTGTGCGTGGAATATAGTTTGGTACATCAAGTGTTATAATACAAGTGGTTGAGAAAAAAAAAATTCAAATATCCAAACCACTTTTATTATGACATTTGGTGTATCGAGTCGTGTTTCCGGCACCTTAGAAAATCTCTCGTAATTAATACCATAACTTTAGGATCTTCATTCATCAAGTCTCTTGGGTCTTGTTAGGTATTCTTTTTTAATTTAAATTTTTTTTCTTTCAAAAACACTACTAGAGGGGACTGAATAATGCAAATCCATTCCAAATTCACCAAATCTCCAAGCTTTTACTTTGTTGTATAATCATGTTCATCTGAATCATCTCTAGTGATTTGTGGAGCCTTGGGTCATATAATAATTAAGCTCTTTTGAATTAGATGCTTCAAAGCTAGCCGAAAAAAGAGTTCCCCCAATTGCTTTCGATCGAAGATTCAATCATAAAATGTCTTTGATCCCAACAACAAGACGAACAACTTTCGGTTGTGTTAAAATTTGAGACGGGGTGTAGATTTCTTATATTTATTTTCTTTTTCATTTTTATTTGTTTTGAATAAAGGATATTTTCTACTCTAAGGGGAGGGGATGTGCTTTGCCTCACAATAGACTAGCAATAATGTGGTTTAAATTCACCTTTGGTGAGAATCGAACTTAAGGTCTTTCACTTACAAGTGAAGAGAAATACCACTAGACCGTAGTATTAAGTGTCTTTGTTCATTTAGTTCAAAGTACGTTTATAAACTTGTTACTTTGGAGTTTGGAGTGTAGAACAAACTAACTCTTTGTTATTCACATACTCACTTTTACTTCTTACACACCCATTCAATTTTTTGGTCGTTGGATTGAATGAATAGATTAAGATCAATGACCAAAAATTAACAAAGATGTGTAAGAGACAAAACTAGGTGTGAAAATAACATTATCCCTTGCGAAAGATAGGATCAGTAAACAGAAATTCACTAAGATTGAATTGAAGTGGGATCTTCAATAGTGGTACTGAGGGTGTCTTTAGATTATATCGAATCAGTATAGCTATCATTCTTCTCTTCTGACACATCAATGGAATTTCAATCATAATAGAAAAGAAGTGATACAAAATTTCTTTCTTCCTTAGTGTTTCATGCTAAGCTCTTCAATCCTTAACGCAAGCACTATACATAGTTAAAACTAATTTTATTATATTTTATTCATTAAACTACTTTTTAATCACATTCACTGAGGAAGAACATGCCAATTTGACATGCGTTGCATCTTTTGCGGCTGCTCCACCCCTTTCTTCCCTTTTTTTTCTTTCTTTCTTTTGCACTTATGCTTTTTGGAATTTAGCTCTACTTTCTATAGAACATTCTATTTGTCCATTTCAATTGAAAATGATCATAGCATTGGCCCATTTCAAACCTTGCCTAATTTCAAAGCACTAGGTTAGACTCTCGTGAAAAAAATAACTTATCTCTCATGAGTGTATACGCTCATTTCATATAATTTTTCGCATCTCAAAATCAAGATAAAAGAATTTTCCATCACAAAAAGTAATCAAATTTTGTAATATCGTGTCTGATGCAATACATTGCTTGAGCAAACTGTTCTTAAATCATACGAAGAGACTAATAATCCTAAAAAAAAAAATATCAAAAAATATATTAGTCAGCATTTTCTTCATAATCAAAAGATACATAACTTGTCACAAAATATCGAGTTTTATGCATCCGATGTCGTGCATTTTACGTGTACATCACAAATTTTTCTTTTAAATGTGAGTGTTTGACGCATAACATTGCATGTGTACACATTATAAATATCTCTTTCAATCATATGAAGAGTCTAATCATCCCCAAATGCATGAACTATATTTCTTTGAATCATATGAAGCCATGAAACATGACATCAAACCAGACAAGAGAACATTGTGAAGTTTTCCATATAGTCTTTCAAATCGTACATGTGGCATGTATTTTATATAGTTTATCATGAATATTAGCTTTCTATTGTACATTGTGAAGGCCATTACACAAAAGAAGAAAAGTTGTAGCATGAGATCATGGATTGCAATCGACAGAAGAGAACAAAAAATTCCACAACCAAGGCAATAATAAAATGTTACGTGACAAAGCTGACTTGTTTAGAGGTTGTGAATGGCTTAAGTCCCTTTCAAGCACAACTCGCCGCCCATGATATCAGAAAAATGAAGGGTTTGTGTTCACTCTCCATGACATCATTTCAATCTTCGACTACTATATTATATTATATTAAACCGAGACTACTACTGACACAATATTATATTAAACCAACACCATCATTGACACTATAAAGGCCATTCTGTAGTAGTGTTCATTGGGATAGTATTAAGTGAGCTTGTATACTTATTGAATTTATATGCTCATCGGGCATTCGGAAAGCGTAAGATGAATATCTGATAGTACTAATAAGGATTCCTGTATTAAATCTCATTTTGATCATTATGATACTAGGGCTCAAAGCTTTGGTGCATACATGATTTTATCTAATTTTTTTTCTATGTGGGAGAAGTGGCCTTCCATGAACAAATGAGTATATCAAACTTGTAACTTTCTTTATAATGTGACGAGGTTTTCTGAGATAAAACTTTACATTTAGTGTGAGAAGCTTGTCACTTGTACCTTAAATAGTTAGAAGCATTTATATCTGCACTTGAAGTCTTAAATTCAATTCTCCTTTCCTAAACATCACTAGTAGAGGTCAACTAGGCCTTGCCCATGCTTAACTAATAAATGTTCTCATTGTTAAAGTTTTTGGTTTGGATTCATATCAATTTAGAGTGAGATAGGAAGGAAATATCCTAATTTTTTTTTCTCTATAAATTTTCCCGAGACTTGAACATAATGATTTGTCACTTAGTCCTATGGTCTAATGGTATTTTTTTCACTTATATGTGAGAGGTCTAAATTTGAACTTGGGGTTTTCTACAAAAGGTAAAGAAAGGGTTGGTGAAAAATAAACTCTTTTTTTTATGTATCTCGGTGCCTGAGATTCTAGGAAAAATATTTTGTGCATTAACTGGATCTCCCTACAAAGCCAACATGTCTTACATTCAATTCTCGACAAAGGCAAATTCAAACCAAATTACTATGGCTAGCCCCATTATGAAGTTTAGCTCACTCCCCACCCATTGGCGCACATAATATCAATGTATTAAAAAAAACAAAATAATTTTAGGGTAATGTTAGGAAGATTGAATTTGTATACAAAATCTTGTAAACTAAATGACATGGAAGTTGGCGATTGGATTATTATTTAAACGTTCATAAATATGCTTATTTCCTGTTGATGATACATCATTTAGTTTACAAATTTTATCTATAAATAAATTTAATCTCCTTAACATTACTTATAATTTTATATTCAATACGTTAAAAGTGACACAATTCGCATGATCATTGTCCAATTTTTTTGTGCCCATATGTTACTTGCCATACAAGTCACATCAATGATCAATTAGATGAGCATGCCTCTAATGATCAATCAGATGACCATGCCTCTAATGATCAATCATTGATCAATTAGATGTGCATGCTTCTACTTTAATTTGTATGAACTTATTTCAATCTCATATTAAATTAGACGAGGAATGTGCGTTTTCTTCTGCACTTAAGTTTAAATTTCTCTATTCGTAGTTCAGATTAAACTAGAATATGATTCAAATAAAAAAAAATAGGATAAATTACATAAAACTACCTCAACTAATGATTGAACCACAATCTCATACCTCATGTTTTAAAAATTACAATATCATACTTTATCTTACTAATTTATTACAATGTTAGATCCCTATTAACTTTTCTATTAAATACTGACGTGGCAAATGTGAGCCTATTTTTTTGCTGATATAGATGTCAAGTTTAAGCCACGTACACCAAAACTAACAAAAAAAATATTGAAAGGGTCACACTCTGTCCTCCCCACCTTCCTACTGTGCACAGTCTGCACCTCATTCGTCTATCTCCTCCCATCTTTGTTCTTCATCTTGATCAGCCGCAAACAACCAAAAAAGGGGAATTTTTTTTTTCGTTAATCTCCCAAAATTCCTTGGAATGAACACCTATCTACTCTCTCTCTAAAAAACTTGATCAGATCAAAACCCACATCCCATAATCCGATTTCGAGCTCCAATGTCTAAGGACCCATCCTAGACCGACCAAGAATCCATGCCATTCTTCGAAGCTTTCAAGAAGTTCAACCGTTTGAAGCCATTGGAGGCTTGGAGCAGTCCCTGGGCATTCTGGATTTTTTCCAGTGTTGCATGATCCTGTGCACAGAGTTGTGATCGAAGGGTTTCAATTCCCAGGCCAATCAGAGCGGTTCATGTGGTTGCAAAGTAATGGGTTGGGCTAGGACTGGAGGGTTGAGTTTCTAGGAGAAGAGGGTGGTGGGTGTGATGTGTTTGAAGGGGACGGTATGGTCCCCATCGTCAAATTGAGATAAATGAAGGAGCGAAAGGTCTGAGATGGAGAGGATGAAGCAAAGAGATCCAGAGAGATGGACTGAGATCAGTGAGATCCGTGGGAGGCAGGAGGTGGAGCCTGAGATGGTGTTTGAGGGAAGTGAGGATCCAGATTTGGAGCGGCAGGGGAAGCTTTTTGCTGGAAATTGGGGATTAGGGTTCACAAGAGGGTGGTGGATTTTTGGCTTTTGGGGGGGGGGGGGGGTGACGCAGTTCACGAATTTATTTTTTTATTTTTTTCAAGTTTTTAATTTTGTTTAAAATGTTTAGTTAGGTGAGGAGTGGACCCCACAGCCCCACAGGTTCTATCTATGTCAGTGTTTAACAGCAAACTTAACAAAAAAGAATTAACGGATGTCTAATATCGTAAGTTGATGTGTGACATTGAAATGTTTAAAATATAAAGTATGAGATTGTTATGCATCGTAAGTTGATGTGTGACATTGAAATGTTTAAAACATAAGGTATGAGATTGTTATGCAATCTAAAGTTGAGGTTATAAAATGTAATTAAAATGGTGGTTTCTTTCTAATTTTTGTTGGTTAAATTCCAAAGGTAAACGTTTATAGTTTACTCTCTTACCAAAATTAACAGTGGCAATCTCGAAATTCAGAGCAAAAAGTTGGCGGGTTTCACCAAATTCTCACGTTAAAAATGAGCTCGCACTCGCTCCTGTAATCACTCTCACAAGTGACCGAACCGAAGAGAGTAGCCCACCAAATTCCAAAACTCCCACGACCGCCTTTGTCCTCTTCCTCCTCCTCCTCCTCCGGCAATAGCCTGACACCTTCCAGAGATGGAATATTCCGGCGATGAGTTCGACGTCATCGTAGTCGGAGCCGGAGTCATGGGGAGCTCCACCGCCTACCAGACCGCCAAGCGCGGCCACAAGACCCTCCTCCTCGAGCAATTCGACTTCCTCCACCACCGCGGCTCCTCCCACGGTGAGTCCCGGACGATTCGCGCCACGTACCCGGAAGATTACTACACGCCCCTCGTCCTCGAGTCCTACAAGCTCTGGCAGCAGGCGGAGTCCGAAATCGGCTACAATGTCTACTTCAAAGCCAACCAATTGGACATGGCTCCGGCGAACGATAAGGTTCTCCTCGCCGTTGTCGATAGTTGTCGGAAAAACTCGGTCGCGTTTTCGGTCATGAACCGGGACCAGCTGCACCAGGAGTTCTCGGGTCGGGTTATGATTCCGGAGGATTGGGTGGGTGTTGTGACGGAGCACGGCGGGGTTATTAAACCCACCAAGGCGGTGTCAATGTTTCAAACGCTCGCTTTGCAGAACGGCGCCGTTTTGAGGGATAATATGGAGGTGAAGGGTGTGGAGAGAGATGGGGTGAGAGGAGGGGTTTGGGTGTCTACAGCAAAAGGGAAGAGGTTTTGGGGGAAGAAATGTGTGGTGACGGTTGGAGCTTGGACGACAAAGTTAGTTAAAACGGTTGGCGGGATCGAACTGCCGATACAGCCGTTGGAGACCACCGTGTGCTACTGGCGGATTAAGGAGGGGCACGAGGGTGCTTTTGCCATCGGAGGAGACTTCCCGACCTTTGCTAGCTATGGGAACCCCTACATTTATGGGACCCCCTCTTTGGAGTATCCCGGTTTGATCAAGGTCGCCGTGAATGGCGGGTACCCGTGTGACCCCGATAAGAGGCCATGGGGTCCCGGGAACCCGCTGGCTCCGTTGAAGGAGTGGATAGAGGGGACGTTCTCCGGCGTGGTTGACTCCGGCGGGCCGGTGGCTACCCAGTTGTGCATGTACTCAATAACCCCGGATGAGGATTTTGTGATTGATTTCTTGGGTGGGGAGTTTGGGAAGGATGTGGTGGTGGGCGGGGGGTTTTCGGGTCACGGGTTCAAGATGTCGCCGGTGGTGGGGAGGATTTTGGCTGACCTTGCGCTTACTGGGGAGGCTGAAGGAGTGGAGCTGAAGCAGTTTAGGATAGCAAGGTTTCAAGAGAATCCCAAAGGCAATGCCAAAGACTTTCTGTAAATGCACGCAACAAACCTCTGCAAATTTTTTATATACAGAATAAGACAAAGAAGAGTGTGAGAGGTAATAGTAGGGAAGAGAATCCTACCTCTTCGTTCTTTTCGTCATTGCGTTACGGTTACTAACGTACGGTTCTGAATGTGTGTTTTGCGTTTTCAAGAGAAATATTTCAGTTTTTCTTTAAATGTTGTACCCAGTGCACAAGAATCCCGCTTTACGCAGGGTCTGGTAGAGGTGAATGTAATTTAGAAAAAAAAAAAAAACTATATTATCTACAGATGTGGAAGTGAGCTAAGCCTCATAATTGACTAATAATAATGTGGTTCAAATTCTCTTTTACGAGAATCAAATCTAAAATATTTCACTTACAAGTGAAAATAAATACCTTTCACCGTAGTACTAACTACTAAGTGGCTTTAAATGTAAAAAATAAAAAAATAAAAACCAATTTTAGGAAGAGAAAATTGGAGCTTTTTTTTATATATTTTTATATTTTTTTAATCTAGTTGTCATTTTAATAGCTTTTCTAGTTGATTTGTCAAATGATATATTTTGTTAGATTAAATGTTAGATTAGCCACCGACGAAGTTTGAATCCACGCCGTTATGCAAGGGTTCAACACTTTTTCACCACTGTGGTAAAAGACCACTTGCAAAAATTGGAGCGTTTTGACTTGATTAGAGGTGTGGTCTCTAAACTAACTGAGATTTCTCCATGTGCTCGAAATATAAGCAGGTACATTATGTATCATAGTATATAAGTAGAGAAATGTTTTTTTTTCCAATCACCCCTTCACCTGTATTATGACATATGAGGTACCAACCCATTTTTCCAATACACTACAAAATTTCTCCTCTAGCAAAAACATGTGAGTACCGGTCCTCTTTTCACAACATAAAACAATGGTCCTTTTAGGTGACAATGTTAAAACTTCCGTCTGGTTGAAAGTTCTAATGTTGTTTACGCAAAGAATTTGAAAGTTCTAATGTTGTTTACGCACAGAAAAAATCATTGCTCCACATTATAAAAAATTCATGAACCAAAGCTTTAATTAGGTCAAAGTCTGGATACCATTACTCCAATTTCCTTTTCTCGGAATATGAAATAGTAGAAATTCGGAAAAATTAAAGAACAAAATCATTAAAATATGCCTGAAAATTTACATTACACGACAATATCGTCTTGACAAAGTACTAGGTTGGAGCTTTTTGTTACACATCTAAATTCTCTCCAATTATATAGAGAGAAAACCCTATTGTAGTAGCAGCTACGATGTACAACCTTTTGTGGTTGGGTATTTGAGTAAACAAAGGAACTATGTTTGTTTCCCTATCAAACTTTCTTTTCTTATTAGGATGCAACCAAGCTTCTCAGATTCATTCGTATAAAAACTGTGAATCTGAATCGCTCGGTTGTGGAAAATAATAAATGGATCTAATCGCATCTACGAAGGAGAAAATAAATAGCAGATTTAAACTTCCAGCTTAATACCCAATAAAGCATTACCATCGTCGGGACACAAGGACGACTCCAAGCCCTTCAAAATGTGAACCTGCATCACAAGGAAATGCAACTCATAAGTTCTGAACTTCACAATATTTTTCGATCCAGAACTTCGCAAACACAAAACTATAACATAAAAATGAGCAGTGCTTTTCACACTCTCGTTTTCTCCTACTGCACCCTTCCCTTAAGTCTCTTGATTCTCCTTTGGTTTATATTTAATCCAAATATTAGTTTATAGGGAGAGTGCAGGGGCGTAGAATAACAAAAGACAGAAATAAGCAACTAATGAAGAATCTTACTAACCACTTCTGGCTTTTCAAGAGAATCCTTTTAATCGCTTCTGGCTTTTCAAATTGCAAAAGTTGCAAGAAGCGCATGCAGTACAGCCCAATATAATATAATGCCAAGCCGTAAAACAGGTTTCCGCATTAGAGTCCGATCACAAGATACCCTGAAAGGTTGTGTACAAGACGATTTAGTTCTCACAAAATCTAGGTAAGTTTTAGATTGAAATATTACCCAGAAAAGAAAACAAGGACTGGATATGCTTACCAAAGGCCATCAACCATGTTAGCCACGGGTCTAGTAAATCTTGGAACAATTCTTGAAGTCGTGAGTGACTTGAAACCATGAACTACAGCCGAAGAAAACAAATGTTAAACCAGTAAGAAATGCCTTCAGTGACCATCTGACTTGGTATTGAAGGGCAAAGACCAGTAAAAGATGGCAGCAATTATATCAGCATAGGATTACCTTTATCATCCTCTTCATCTTCCAACCTACTACTGCTCCCAGAATCCATATCTATGGCAATTGCAACTTGGTCATTATTGCCCTTGCGCAAACTACGGACTTGAGGTGCAATGGAGGTCCCAGCTTTCGCCCAATTGTTTTTCTATTTAAAAAATCCACAAAATAAAGTTTTTAATGACATCACAATACTCTGACAAAGGGCAAGAGAATGTAAGGTGGTAAATAAATAAATAAACAAACATATAAACATCTCACCGCAGGCTCGACCTCAACAATTTCAGAGGTGCTGCTAGTTCCCCGACCAGAATCTTCCACACTGTCAAGCAAATTTAGCCGTGATTCCTTCTCATGTAAAGACTTCTCAAGAGTTTCTCCTTTGCGTGTTAATTCTTCTACCTTACTCCTTTCTGCTTGCAACAGTGTATCCTTGCTTTGAGCCACAGTTCGTAGATCCCCCAATTCTGAAATAACAGAATCAACCTTTTTCTTGAATATTTCCTTGTAGTCAGAAACTTGATCACTGTTCTGATCCCCATTGTGCAGCCCAACCAGAGCAATATTCATGTCAAACCATGTTAATAACTCATGGATCTCTTCTGAACTTCTCTTGTTGCTGGTTTGTGATGCAACAAGAACATCATTTGTGCACCTAGTGACCTCTTGCCTTAAGAAGGATATCTCATCATCCCGTTCTTGCAACTGTGATTGGAGCTTTTCCACCTCACCAAGGAGGCTTGCAGACAGATGATGTAGTTCATCAAACTTACTCACAGTGATGGAAAGCCTTTTCATAACCTTCCCGCGGGAAGTTTCAAGGTTCTCCAAATCTAAGTTCTTTTGTTCCACAACCTTTTCCAGTTCCTTAATCCTGGAAGTGCGACCTTGCATCTGCACCTCCTCCTCATCAAGTGCTTGCATTAGGTCCTCAATTTCTGCAATCACAAACAATTTTGATAATTGGTGATTATTTAATATAACCATTTCAAATTTCAATCAAATATAAAAACTATAGTAGACTCTAACTGACCTTGATCTTTAGCAGCAATCACATCAGTCAGTGATCTGACCCTCTCTTGTAACTCGGTAGAAGTAGCACGGCCATCTTCTAATTCATTCACTCTCTGCTCTAATAAGTTACGTTCACCCTTCATCACTTCTATCCGTTTCTCCAAATCATGCACCAAAGATTTTGAAGATTGAAGATCCGTTGAGTAACTTGTTGCAGCTGCTTCAGCTTGCTTGATTTGACTTACAAGCTCCATGCAAATCCTTTCCTTTTGAATGTCCTTCTCCTGAAGCTCTTTCTGCAACTTTGAAATGGTAATCTTCAACTCCTTTTGGCTACCTTCCACAATTTCCGTTGTCAGAGAACCAAAATCACTCACAGTTGACAATAGCCTGTCTGTCACACTCCTGACACATTCCTCAGAGCGAAACCGGTCTTCTCCACTAAATGAAAGTCCATCCTCAGAATAATTTGCTAATTTCAATCTCATCCCTTGTTCTCCAGCAGACCAACCATTTCCAACCAATTCAGCTTTTCTTCTGTCCATTTCCATAACTGAACCAGTGCATGCTTCAAAAAGCAAGGCAATATTTCGGCGCAAGAAAAGAAGCTCATTGTCCTTTTCCTTTTCAACTCTTTCCACATGCAACAAGTCTCTCTTCAAGGCTTCAAATGACTCATTTTTGGAAGTTAATTCTCCACGAACAATTGCCATTGATTTAGATACACTGCTAGCTTTTTCATGTAATGAAATTGAGTGTTCATCTAATTTTTCTTTAAGCACACCAATCTCCATCACGAGTTCTTGCAGATAATGCCTTACGTAAGTAAAGATTTCAATTATAAAACTGTCATCAAATTGGCCATGCATGTTGGAGTCTGACCAAGAATTTGTAGAAATAAAGTTCTCCTGAACAGGGAAGCCAAAATTAGAAGATGAGAAAAAAATGCACGAAACTTGATAAAAAAATAAAGATAATAAGAGAGAAGAATGCTTCACATCAAATTTAAAGACTATAATTGTCATTCAACATATAACAGTATAAGAATAAACAATTATGATATGAGAATAATAGTCATTAGTGATGATGATGATATTAACAGTAATGGTAATGACAAGACTAACTATAATCCAAAATTTGGATACCAAGTGACGTGACTGTATTTATCTTCATTCTTAATCCCACATACCGTCATACGAGTCCCAATTACTTTTAGCGTAGATAATGGCATTCCATCTGTCGCATCACTTGCTATCCAAAAAGTTGGAATTTATAAATAAAGCAGACCTATAAATAGACGAGAGAGAAGTACATATACATGAAACAATTCTTCAATAATCATTTTTCACTTAAGAGGTTTCATTTCTAGTTTAACCAGCTTACGACAGTCGATAAAGCATACATTTTCCAAGCAAAACCACTGCACTCGTCTGACTTTAAAATGAAGGTTATTTGAATTTTCGGGCATAGGGAAGGTACAACAGAATTCAAACAAAGGCATACAAAACAAAGGACCTATAATTGGTAGAAAATGGCCTTTGACAAGCCATATGGAATAGTACGAATATTTAAATACGGGCATATAAAACTGGAACAAATACTCAAGTGTGTGCACATAAAAAGGTACCTTGTCTGATTTGCTTGTGATGAATCCACTGCTTGTAGTGAAAGGGGGCACATCAACCACATAAGTAGCACTGCTTGATTTGAGGCAGGAATCAATACCAGACTCCAGGTTGTGCAAAAATACCAAGTCCTGGTGAAAAATACCAGCCAATAAACTACTAACATCATGAAACCCCTTCCTAAGTTGATCTACACCAGACTTTAGTCCTGAAAATTCAGAAAATTGGTGTTTTCTTTCCTCAGAGTGAGCAGTAGAAACCATTTCAAGACGTGAAAGAGCTTCGAGCTTGGCGGCCTCTGCAAGATCCCTTTCCTTGGAGATTATAGCAAGTTCACTCGCAGATTTTGCTAGTTCTTCCTGGAGACCATCATTTCTCTCTTGAACCTCATTCAGTTCTGCAAGGAGTAGGTCTGATGCTCTTTTTGATTTCCTAGCTTCTTGTTCTGAAGAAGCCATATTCGCACGCAAATCACAGCACATTTTCCCGATTTGTTCTAACTTAACAACTGGATCACCAGAATTATCATCCTCTGCAACATCAATGTTTCCTAGAATATTTATGATTAAGCTCAAAGTATTTCCTTTCTCCTGCAAATTGTTCTCAGCTTCTTTCAAACAATTCCGCAAGAATAAACTCTCAGACTCTAGGGCTTCTACCCTCCCTGGATAAGCAGACAAATCCCTGAACTTTTGTTCATATTCTGCAAGTTTACCTTCGCCTATCTTGGTCTCAGATCTCAAGCATTCCACCTCAGAATTGATCTCATCAATATTTTGTTTCAGACTGTCACGCTGTTGTACCAATTGCTTTCCTTTTCTAACTGCAACGTTTAACTTCTCTCTAACAGAAGCTGACTTCTGCTCCTCCTGATTAAGAAGCCCTTGCAACTCATTCACTTTTTTATCTAGCACTTCTAACTCACAAGCCAAAGACCGTTGCTTCTCCACATATCCATCTCTCTCCTCCTTCACATCCAAAATTTCACGTTGAACCTCCTCCAACTCTTTCTTCAAAGCAACTGTATCTGATTCAGCAGTATCAGGTGTACTTGCGCTTCTCGCTTCAACAACCATTGCTTCAGAATTTTCAGTATGAATACCATCGGCTGCAACCCCAAACACTGGTTTTTCTGAGGAAAGAGTTGCATAATTCTCTAAAAGCTTATTCAGTAACCCTTCGAAGCACTCAATGCTGCTTTCACCAGAATACTCTGAATTTGTTCCAGGATCCTGTAATGCATCAGTAACCAGACCCTGCAATCTTCTTATGTCATCTTCTAAGCTGAGAATTTGCTTCTCAATCCCACGCAGCTTGGCTACATTCTCCTGCAAATCAGAAACTTCCTCCTGCAGTTTTTCATTCTCAAGCTCAAACCCAGCTGCCTTGGCTGAAAGTTTATCATGATCATTGATCAGAAGCTCCAATCTTTGAGAAAGATTATTTCTCTCATCAATAAATGTTTGAAGGTCTTCCTCAAGGTCAGATGTTCTCCTTCTTGAGTCTTCCAAATCAGCAGTCAGCGTTACACAATGGCTCTCAAGGTTAACAACCTGCTGCTGGAGAGACATATTATCACCCTGCACCTCCGAAAGTTCTTTTCTTAACCACTCAATCCTATCCTCCGGCTCCAAGGACCGCAGATGCGATGGCATATCAATCCTGTCTAAAAGTTCCTCCCATCTCTGGACTAAGTTGTTCCTTTCCATTAAAGATTGCTCTAACATTTCATTCTGTTCAACCAACCCATAGAACTTACTTTGAAGTTCATCATATTTTCTTTTGAAATCATCACTGGAATCTGAACTTGGCTGTACATCATCTTTCCAGGAATCCATAACAACAAAACCAGCATCAGATGAACCTCCTCCAGCAGAACTCTTCTGATCTGAATCTGTCTGAGGAAAAGTATTACCAGTAACTGACCTGGCCAGCCAATCGATCTTTTCAATAATATCTCTCGAATGAAAATGCTCTGGCAGATCAAGGTCTTCTAAAATCTCTTCTATTCTCTGAAGGACAGAGTCTTTGAGAAGGAATGATTCTCTTAATGCAGTAGCAGAATTGCGAATGTATGAAAGCTCAGATTCCAGAGCTTCCACACGCTCACCAGCTTCTGAATATGCCTTGAGCTTTGTTTCAACCTCAAGAAGCCTGGAATCTTTCAATTGCAGCTCCTGTAAGAATCTTTCCAGTTCACTAGCTTTCTCTGCAAGGGACTGCTTGAGACCATCTCGCTGGACAATCAAGCCTTTCCCCTTGGAGACAGCAATGCTAAGCTTCTCTCTCAGGGAAGACACCCGCTGCTCCGATTGTTCAAGTTCATATAATTTCTCTTGTAACTCAGAACGAGCAACAAGAAGGGCTTCCTCAACCTGACGTAAACTTTCCCTGAGGACAATGGTTTCACTTTCAAGCTGAAAAAACGAGGCATTTAACTGCTGTATTTCTTCCTGCATTGAAGTAGATTCCATCACCTTGGATTGAAAACCTTCTTTAGATAAGCCTACCTGAGCATCAGCATCCTTGTACTTCTGAACAAGACACGATACCAATGATTCCAAGCGTGAAGCAAGCATTTTATCTGCTTGAAACTCAGCATTTTCCACTTCTAGCACACCTTCAATATCTTCTATTAACTTCTGAATAGCACTTGAATCCAGGCATCTTTGTTTCAATTCCTCAAATTCTTCTGTTCTAACCATCAACTCTGAATTTAGCTTCTTGTTAACAGATTGGAGTTGCAGTCCCTCACTCAGAAAATTCTCCAGCTGTTCTATGATGGTTTCATAAATACTATAATCCAGAGGATGAGGAAGCTTTTCATTTTTCAGGTTCATCTCACTTTCATCTATAGACCCATGCAAAACTCTAAGAAGTTTGCTAAGGTTGCTGTACAACTTGTGCAGCATATCACTGGCCAATTCATTCTTTACATGGAGATCGTCACATTTCTCATTCACTTCTTTATGTAAAATACATATAGCCTCACGGTCTGTTTGAGAGCTTTTAAGTTTTACCTTCAAATCTTCAATAACAGTGATGGCATCATAAACAGAAGCAACGAAATGACTTGTGTCCAAACAATCATGAGAAATTGGTGTAGTTGTGCTGAAACTCCCAATAGACTCACCAAGCTTTCCAATCGCTTCAACAACAGGAGCGAGAGTGGAATTCCAATGCTGCTCAAGTATCAAAACCCTCTCTGCCGCTTCCTTGTGAAAATTTTCTAACTGATCAGAGATCTGAGATACTATGTCATTTGAACTCAGATGTAAATCATGCAATTGACTCTGCAATTGATCAATTCTTGATTCATATCTATGTAGCTTTCTTCCAACTTCCAAGTTTTCAGCTTCGAGATTAGTAACTTTTAGTCTTAAGGACTCACAGAGAACCAAAAGCTCACTGTTCCTTGTTTCAATGCTGCCCCTATGTTGTTCTAAAGCTTCATATAGGACACAAAGCTCAATATTGGTAGCTTCCAATTTCTTGCTATGTTCCTCCAAGTCTTCATACTGATACTTCATCTCTCCGAATGTAGCATTAGCAGTTCTCCTACCATCTCGTTCCTCCTTGAGCAGTTCACTGGCATTTGCAGCATCCAGAAGCAACTGCTCAAATAATGCTCTCAAGTTTCCAGTTTGCTCTCTTACTGACGCAATTGAATCTGCTGGTGATTGATTGTCAGTTAGACCTCGTTCCTCCACATCATGTTCATCAAGGTGCACCTTTGACTCGAAGGCTTGAATCAGTTTTGAGACTGGAGGAGTGGAGACTTTATCACCTGACCTATTCAACAATTCTGAACGAGAGCAGATGCCTTCAATTTCCTGTACAAGTTTGTTCATCATTTTCTCTGCCTCTTCCATGCGTCCCTTTAGTGCTACAAACCCAACGGAATCATCAAAAACTTCCCTCCCAAGATTCAGAACTGGTGAACCTCCACCGCCATCAGATGAAGGTTTTTCCACCATAATAAAGGAGCCTTCACTATCTTCCATCCCAGGAACTTGGTGATATTTTTCATTTTCAATTTCATGCCTCCTGCTCCGCACTTCTGAAAGTTCAACTTGATCCCCATCTTCCCCAGCTTGGGATGCAATTTTGATTCCACTGGTATCAACCTCTTTCATCTTAGCTTTAAGTGTGTCCAGACTGCTAGTGAGAAAGATATTTTCTTCGGAGAGTTGTTCAAGGCGTGTCGTTGTTTCATTTAGGTCAACCACAAACCTCATATGTTCTTCATGTTCGGCAGATAACCGCTCTTGAAGAACAAGAATTTCGGAAGAAAATCTCTCAATCTCGTGGGCAGAATAATCCTTCTCCTCCTCGAGCTTCTTTCTCACCTCTGTAACCAAAACAAGGTTTCCATTCAATTTTTCATTTTTTACCTGCAAATCCAATGCTAAATTCTTACTGGCAGCCAATTCTATTGCAAGTTTCTCATTCTCATAGAAAAGATGATTCTTCTCTTCCTCAAGCTTCTTACTCTCCTCTGTAACCATAGAAAGGATTCCATTCAAGTTGCTATTTTCTACCTGCAAAGCCAATACTGTGTTCTTACTGTCAGCCACTTCTATAGCAAGTTTGTCATTCTCAGAGGAAAGATGCTCCTTCTCCTCCTCATACTTCTTTCTCTCTTCTGTTACAGAACTCAGACTCCCACTTAAGCTGGATATTTGATCCTGTAGAGCTTCCACAAAACTTTTTCCATCAACTAACTCTGCTGAAAGCTTCTCCTTCTCGTGAAGATAACAATCATTTTGCTCAACAAGTTTCTTTCTATCTTCATCCGACAAAACAATACTCCCATTTAATTTCTCATTTTCCACCTGTAAAGCTGCCACCAAAGACTTGCAGTCAGCTAACTCAGCTGACAGGATCAACAAATCCTGCTTCGACCTTTCCAGGCTGCTAAGCGACTCAGTTGCTCTAGCAGAAAATTCTTCTACCTCTGCCCTCGCAGTTTGAAGTTGGTCTTGGAGCTCCTCCTTCCCACTAGCAACAGCCTGGAGTTCACATCTGCACCCTGCAAGCTCTTCAGCAAGGCATTGGTTCTTCTCACGGACTTCATTTAGTGAAGCACGAAGAAGAGATGTTTCATCAAGTAACTGATCACGTTGGCAATCAAACTCCACTTGCATCTCAGACTGCTGCACAAGCTGCAAGTCACTGATATCTTTTGTCAAATGTGTGAGAACCAATTCTTCTTTAAGTTGCTCAAACAATTCCAGAAATCCATGTTCTGGCACAATCAAATTGGTAGTCCCCTGAGATGCACTAGAAACTGATTCAACTGACTTAATAAGAACCCTGAACTCTTCTTCACTAAGCCTCCTAACTACTTCTGTGAGCTGTGAGAGACTGATTGAGCTGGCATCCACAACAGGAGACGCAGTCCATCCTTTATCTGGAAGCACCATATTGGTTCCTGGAGGACTTTCAAGCCCACCCAATGGATGTTTCTGATGATGATCCTCCAGAAGGGCCCTATGTTCTTCCCCACCTTGCCCAAAACCAGATCCAAATTGCACCTCGGACTTTTCTTCAAAATAAGAGCCTGGAACATCTTCTGTTTCCTGCCGGTCATCCATAGCAGCACTAACAACCAAAGATCCATCTGCCTCAGGTAGAGCTAAAGCAAATACTGGGAGTCCATCAGACATGGTTGCACCAGTTGACAGAGATGATTCATCTGCCTTGCCAATCCGTTCACCCATGGACGACTCGAGATCAGGGAAAGTTTCAGCAGTTCTATCAATCTCAGACAGAGCTACACTTCTATCTCCTGCAAGTTCCACTTCTCGATCAGATACTTCATCCACTTTATCAGTTTGCTCATTTATGGAAGGTGCTTGGCTAGAGAAACTTTCAACACTTCTATCAAGCTCAGATGAAGAAATCTTGTCATCTCCTTTACGCCCCATTTCTGCTTCTTGATTACGATCACAATTTTTTGCATCCAAACCGTCAGCTGCCTGCATTGCCCCTACCCAGCAACAAATGAGATTCTAATTATACATCAAACCCATCAGTTTTCCTAACCTGCTCAATTAATTTCCGGAAGAATCCCAAAGTAATAGAAAGTTAAATAACAAAAGGAGAAGGGCACAACCTACATCTGTTACCTGATCTTCCCTCTCCTGCACCAAGGATGTATTAATACTCTCTGGCGAAGGCAAAGGCTCCTCATCTCTACCCTTTGTTTGATCAGTATTATCAACTGAAATAGGTTGCATGGACACATCAACCGGCATAGACATATTGGCATCTTTGGCTAGCCCTCCGGAATCCATGACATGTGAAGTGTCCAATGAACTAACTCTTGCCTCCTCAGCATCAGTGCCCACAGTACTCTCCCCCTCGTTCGTGGCGGAAAAGTTAACATCATGCTGACTGAATGCCACCTCCTGTGATGCTAACTCAGCATTTTTGTCAATCAAAGTTTCAACTGCATTTCCCTCATGTGTAATGGGAACTGCCGAGGGAGCAGCAGAAGCAACTTCAATGTCAGAAGCTGTAGAAATCTCCCCAGAATGTGACCCTGACGAGTTGATGTTTTCCAGATTAGCATCTACACGAGACTCAGTTTCTCCTTCAGGGGCCTGAGTCAACGCTGTAGGTTTAGTTGCACTAGAGACTGCATCAGCATCAGCTTCATGCTTCTCTGATTTACTAGACTTCTTTGTGGATTTTCCACTTCCACTGCCTTTACCATCTTTTTTCTGGCGAAACTGTTGAAGCTGCCGGCAGAAATACAAGATTATATATTAAGTTCCCACAGCTCATTTGCACTCTCCAGTTGATTACTAAGACATTGAGGAACAGAGCAGAAAATAGAGTAGCAAACCTATAGGCACGTACCATACAAAAAAGTTTTCCAAGTAAAAGGATACAGCTCAGACAAGTTACATTTTATCAGGAACCAAAAATTAGGTCACAAGACACATTGTCCAGAGGTCAGTGTACCTTTTTTCGTCCGGCTGAGAGCAGATCGGTACGGCTCTTGTTCTTGTCCATCCGATTCCGATCCACTCCGTTCTTGCTCCCCACTGTGACTCCACGCCAATCACCACAGCAACGTCTCACTCACCATATAATCCTTCCTATAAACCATTAAACACAACCACACCATTACATTGGATAGAACTACAAATACTCGTGCTGAATGGAACTACAAATGCTAGAAAATAACAGAAAATTTCAAATTTCAAAACTCGAAGTTTAGTGCTGATTTCCGGCAAATGAGGGCCACGCAAACACTAAACTAGGTTCAATTTCGATCACAACGACATTCTTATTCAATCTCATTTTCTCGGCAGCCAAACAGGATACAATATCATATGAAATCGGATTCGAAAAGATCCAGAACCTAATTCATTCACTCTCTAATCAAACAAATCTTAAAACAAGCAAATCAAAACGAAGAAAACAGTACGAATCATACAATATAAAACGAGTAGATTGGAAAACTGATAGGAAGATATCGTACCTGGATGTCGCGGCAGCTGGATCTGCAGGCCGTCGCGGTTGATACGATTGCTTCGGTGGTTGCGAATGAAGGTTTGCTTTTCAATGGCGCCCTCTCGGTTTCTCTATCGGCGTCACTATGTGTGTATACGGGTCGGTCCCCCGTTGTCCCTTGGATCTAACGCAACCTTCGTTTTCGTTTTGTGTCTCTGCTACGCCATGTGATTTGCCTGCGCAGGTGAAATGTCGATTTGGGAAGACAAGTGAAACGTCGCTGTTTTGGAGGTTTGGTTGGACTTGGGGCAACCGTTTCCTCTTTGTTGTTGAAAACCCAATACGCGACTTATTCCGAGCCTTAATAAATTGGTGGACCTTCCAATTTGCAAAATGTTTTAACTCCTGTGGCCCATTGGGCTCAAAAGTGTCTTTTTCAACGTACAACCATATTAAGTCGAAGATTCGAACTAAATCAAATAATAAGTTAATAATAACTTGGTATCAAATTTGTTATTTGTGAGGATCAAACTTAAGATTTCTCATCTATAAATACACAAAAATATTACTAAATAGTAGTGCTAATGACGGATATACGCATTGACTTTTACGTAATTTTATTTAGTTTTGATTGATTGCTCATGGAGCAGATCCATCACTTCAAGCTTAGACTTTAGGCTCTAATGCATAACTGTATCCTAAATAATCAAATTTTTGTCAGTAAATGAGATAGAAATAGAAGAAAATTGTGTATAACTGATGTCTTCTCAAGCTTTTGTGCTTTCGCTCTTACCTACAAAATTTATGTCCTATTTTCAGCTTGATTGTTTTGTAAAATAAAGAAACCATTTTAGTCAAGATATTGGAGTCCAGTGGTGAGGTGGGTGGGTAGAATTATGGATAGGAGAAATTTTTATGTTTACTCAAAATACATAGTACATAATGAGTTATAATCATGGTCTAAAATATCCATAATATCCCGATATTTCCATCGAAATTTCTATGTTTTTGGATTATCGATATTTTTTTGGACTACCGATATTTCCGATATCATCGATATTTTAGACCTTGCTAAGTCACTCATGTATCTTACCATGCAATGTATAAAGTGTAAAATATTGTACTAATTCATTATATATAAATGATTATGTGTTTAAACTTTTTTCAGTAACTACTACATATTTTCTACACTCACAATGTTTTCCAGCTCGCTATATAATCAACTTAAATCAGTTATATCTATCATGCAATGCATTTCTTTCCAATTTTTTGTGATAAACTAATAGATAATTGACTAAATAAACATCCTGCAAAGTTTCAATAAAAATTTCCAAGTTTTTCGTACAATTTCTGTGGTTTTTATTCAATTTAACGATATCGATAATATCCCTATATTACCATCGAAATTTCCATGTTTTTGGACTACCGATATTTCCGATATCATCGATATTTTATACCTTGGAACTTATAATATAAGTAGAAAACATGATTGATATGACCATTGTAATTTAAAAAATATCCATTTTGATCCTCTTAACAAACCAAATTCAGGTCGTGACCGGGCTCACAAGACCCACTCTAATGAAAAGTTTATATAAAGGTAATCAGAATCTAAAAACGAAATTGAACTCTCACTACATCACACTCTAGTGTTTACCGAATGTTGGGGAATCAAAAAGTTGGTGAGACCCATGCAAATCTAACTCCAAAATTTAGAGAAATTGGATTCCCTACATTAACCGGTATTTGGATTCCGGATTGCTAGGGAATCCAAAATGGATTTTTCCTTCTCATTATACCCTCACTTATTTGTAAAATTTCAAGATTTCCCTTTACATTAACCCCACACCACCAACTGCTGCCAATTTAATAATAATAATAATAATAATAATAACAATAACAAAATTGAAATTAAACTAAAATTTTAAATTTCAGTGTGTTTAATATTTGGCGAATAGAGGCATTTAACATTTTTTTTCTATTATACTTTAGTATATAAGATCATTTATTTAATTAAGAGCATTTTAGTAAGGCTTTTTCGCTAAACTGTTCCTGAAATTAAAATAACTCCTCACTTTGACCCTTAAGATTTGAAATCGATGAAATTGATCTCTGAGTTTGTTTACCATCAAACATTTTAGTGTTTTTATTTGAATTATTGACTAGTAAACGAGTAATAAGTCTCTAATGCTCCTTTAGGATTAAATGGCTGGAATCCGTATACGGCCGATGCAAGTCCAATGAAACAAAAGCCCAAACAGTCTTCATAACTAAAATGTTAGAAGACCGAGAGGCCTATCAATAAAGCGTTGTCTTTTGGTCGGAAGGCCTAAAATAAAGCATATGGATTATGGAGTGCTTATTTCCACTAATGAGGACCTACTTTCACAAAAATTATAATATGATGCTAGGAGAAAATTTTAAGTGTACTAGAAACACGACTCAGTACATCAAGTGTTATAATACAATTTATTGATTTTTTTTTCAAGTTTTTAACTAATTGTATTATTACACTTAATGTATCAGACAGTGTTTCTGACTCACTGAAAAATTTGTTCTGATCCAGAAATTTCAAGGCCTACCAAGATGCTAAGAATCATATATTATTTTATAATTTGCACGAAAATCAAACTTTATGTAATTTAATGTCCAATGTTGTGTGAACTAAAAGCCATATAAAAAAATAATGAAAACAAGCAACTAAGGATGTATTGACCTATAGTTAAATTATATAAAAACAAGTCACATTGCTAGTTGGATGATGCTTTGAAGTACTCCAAAAAATCCTTGTTATAATATTATTATCAAAGACAGCCCATTTTATTTGACTTTTTTTAAGATCTTAAAATTTTGGTATGGGGAATAAAAATATGGCACCATTAGGTGTGCTTATCTTCAAGTGTGAGGAGCATCAAATATTGAAAAGATAGGAATTTGGGTTTATTTATGTCCATACAAAATGTTTCTAGCAAAGAATCAAATCATGTGCGTATCAAGCATATCGACAAGGAAATAATTCTTTTTTATTTTGGTCGTCTTAAATTTATAGATTTAATATTTTTGTATGCAAAGTCAAATATGATATAATGGATTCGTATTGAGATTGAAGAGATTTTTGAGTTTTTTTTTAATACATCGATATTTTTATATTAGGGGGAATGAGAGTTTGGCTAAGTCACACAATGAATAACTTAATTTGGTGTCGAATTCGCTATTCACGAGATTCGAACCTAAGATCTCTCATTTCCAAGTAAAGAGATTTTGGAGTTAAAAGAGGGATTGACTCAGAGGTTGCTACAGTAGGCTGACTTCTAGCAAAAATTAACTGGTCATACTTCTCCTTCCAATTTGACAAAAGAAAAAACTACTCAACCTACATAAGTAAAAGTATAATAGAAAAAAGGCTTAAATGTCAAAATGGTCCATGTGTTATAGCCATATGACCAATTTAGTCCCCGTGTTTTGGATTTGACTAATTTAGTCATTGTGTTTATATTTGTTAGCCAATTAAAGATATTTCATTCAATATCTGTTAAAAAATTCAGAAGAAAGATTATAAGAGATATAATGTAACATCCCACATCGTCCATGGAAGTGGATCGTGTAAGCCTTATATGTATATTCTCATCTCTACCCAGCACAAGGCCTTTTGGGAGCTCATTGGCTTCGGGCTCCATCGAAACTCTGAAGTTAAGCGAGATCGCAGCGAGAGCAATCCTAGGATGGGTGACCCATTGGGAAGTTCTTATGTGAGTTCCTATAAACAAAACCGTGAGGGCGTGGTTGGAGCCCAAAGGGGACAATATCGTGCTACGGCGGAGTCGAACCCGGGATGTGGTGGGGGCCCGGGTCGAGATATGACAATTTGGTATCAGAGCCAATCCCTGGCTAGAAGTGTGCCGACGAGGACGTCGGGCCCCTAAGGGGGTGGATTGTAACATCCCACATTGCCTAGGGAAGTGGATCCTATAAGCTTTATATGTATATTCTTATCTCTACTTAACACGAGGCCTTTTAGGAGCTCATTGGCTTCGGGTTCCATCGAAACTCCGAAGTTAAGCGAGATCGTAGCAAGAGTAATCTCAGGATGGGTGACCCACTGGAAGTTCTTGTGTGAGTTCATAAAAACAAAACCGTGAAGGCATGGTCGGGGCCCAAAGCGAACAATATCGTGCTACGGCAAAGTCGAGCCGAGGATGTGGTGGGGGCCCGGGCCGGATGTATATTCCTATCTCTACCTAGGACGAGGCCTTTTGGGAGCTCATTGGCTTCAGGTTCCATTGGAACTCCGAAGTTAAGCGAGATCGCAATGAGAGTAATCTCAGGATGGGTGACCCACTAGGAAGTTCTTGTGTGAGTTCCTAGAAACAAAACCGTGAGGGCGTGGTGGGGACCCAAAACGGATAATATCATGCTAAGACGGAGTCGAGCCCAGGATGTGGTGGGGGCCCGAGCCGGGATGTGACAATTTGGTATCAGAGTCAATCCCTGACCTGAAGTGTGTCGACGAGGACGTCGAGCCTCTAAGGGGGATGGATTGTAACATCCCACATCGCACAGGGAAGTGGGTCTTGTAAGCCTTATATGTATATTCTCATCTCTACCTAACACAAGGCCTTTTAGGAGCTCATTGGCTTCGGGTTCCATCGGAACTCCAAAGTTAAGCGAGATCGCAACGAGAGCAATCCCAGGATGGGTGATCCACTGGGAAGTTCTTGTGTGAGCTCCTAGAAATAAAACCATGATGGTGTGGTCGGGGCCTAAAGCGGATAATATCGTGCTACGGCGGAGTCGCGCTCGGGATGTGGTGGGGGCCCGGGCCGGGATGTGACATATAATTATCCTTTCTCTATGGAAAAATGCAAATCAATAAAAATTAACACATATAAGAGGTAAAACTTCCAATCTGAAAAATGATTAAGATTGCGACATAGAAAAGATAGGGGGTAACTTTAGGGAGGAGGTCGGGGAGTTGGGAGGAAAATAATTTTTCTTTTAACTTTTAGTTTTATTTCATTTTAAAATATTTTAAATCAAATAAATAATTTTATAAATAAGTTTATAATAATTTTTAAATTTATTTTACATAAATTAGAAGGAAATTTCTTTAATTGGCTAACAAAAATAAACAAGGACCAAATTGGCCAAATTAAAAACACAGAAACTAAATTGACCCAATGACTAAAACACAACATTTAAGCTTAGAAAAAAAAACTAGGACTTACCAATTGATTAGTAAAGTTTTCTTACTAAAAAAAATGTTAGTAAGGCTTTAGGACTCATTTGAAAGTGCTTTTAAAATGGCTAAAAGTGTTTTTGGTGACAATGATTTGGATCCAATCTTTAATAAAAATGCAAGTGAATCTTAGAGAAACCTTGAAGTGTTTCTTGCAAAAAGCATCAATCATGTGCTTCTTGTAGGAATCTGTTTAAGTGTTTTTTGAACTTAAAAATATTTTTTCTGAAAAAGCGGTTTCAGTCATTTCAAAAACACTTCTAAACAAGACTTTATTAAATTTCTAATTGAAATATTTACATCTTCAGCCAAGATGCTAAAAAAACCTCCAATTTTTTTAATAAATGCTGCAGCTGAATTGAATGATATATATTTACCTTAAGGGGTGAGAATTTGTGTTAAACCACAAAATAACCAGTCCTAAGAAATTGATATTGTACTTGCCATTAATAAAATTCAAACTATGATATCTCACTTATAAGTAAAGAAAATATTATTAAACCGTAGTTATAAGTAGTCCTTCAAATGTTATTAGATACGTTCACAATAAATATTATAAAAATATAGCACATCACATTTATTTTTATTTATTTTCCACCAACATACATTGCAGTGGATCATAATTCAAGAAGGATGGTTATTAAGATTAGTATGATAAGATCAATATCTTAGAGGACCCTACATATTGGAGACCATATCACTCGTGATGAATTAAAAAAATATATACCCATCACATCGTTCTTTCTGGTATGAACCCTTGATATAGTAGAACACACTTTCTATAAATTATTTATGGCAACTGCACTCATTAGCAATAGGTAATTATTGTTTTAGTGAATAATAAAATTTGGGTGCATCTCTACATCGTAAATGAATTATTCAGCAATTGGCATTGAAATTAATTTTTTTATAAACTAATAAAAAGATATATAATGTTAATTTAGGATATGATTTTTTAACCAATCACGTCATGCCATGTGTCATTATCCAAAATTCTAAATTTTGTGGAAGAGTATGGTTTCTAAATTAGAGTATGGTTGGGTGCTTATAAGAAAAATAAAAAAAAAAAAGATTTCCATTTTTCTATATTTTCTTTCATTTTTAACAGTAATTTACTAAATTAATGTTGTCACAGCCCGTCCCGAATTATATTTTTATAGCATGAAATTACTATATTACCCTTGAACGTTTTGTGGGGTTGTGGGGTCTAAGCTTAGGATTTGGACCCATTTCTTTTATTCCTAAGTGTTTGGAACTTAAGTTATTTTCTTGTATTGGGGACCAATCCGGACCACACATACACTCATACACACACGTTGACTCTCTTTTTCTCCCCCCTCTCTCTCGGACTTCCTTCCATTTCCGTACAAGTGTACGGACGAACCTTGAACCTTCACTTCCATCCCCAGATCAAACATTTGGAGACCATTTTTAAGTTCCTTGCGAGCCCAGGAACCCATTGATACCGTTTTTAGAACGTGAAGACCTCATTTTCCCGAGAACCCAAGAACCCAGTTTTGGGTTAATGTTCATGCACTCGTGAATTTGAAGTTTTTAGGAGATTTTAAGCCGCTAGTGAGCTTTATGACATCTTCATGAAGCTCGGAGAAGAAAAATGAAGTGAATTGGACATTGGGAAGTCGAGTTTGACAAGTTTCAAGTTTGGCCGGAATATCGAGGTTCCTCCGGCGAAATCCCTTGGATTTCAAGGCTTGAAAGTGGTAAGGTTTTGTTCTTCTAGTCCTAAGCTTCATTTTGGTACAAATTTCATGGATTTTGGTGTAAAAATGAATAAGATATGAAGGTTTCTATATTTTCCAGTTTCCGGCGATCGCAGCAGCGCCGGCGAACTAAGGAAGACGAAGGAGAATATTCCGTCAAGTCTGACGGAATATTCTAACGGCGTTAGGTAACGTCGTTAACTTCTGTTAAGATTTAACAGAATATTCCTAACGGTAGTTAAGTTTCAATTAGGGTTTGGCCGGGCGTGGGGGCGCGTCTGGCCGTGCCTTGGCCTGTGCGTGAAGGTGCATGGGGTCATGAAAGTTTTTTCTAAAAATATGGGGATGTTCCTGAGGTTGAGTAGGTCATGGTGGTATATTCAAATACCCTATTTGAGCATTGTATGATAAGTTATTTCATAGTTTTGTGTATGTGCTTTAAATAACGTTTATTCAGTTATTTTGCATATAGGTGAGACCTATCTTGAGGATGAGCGCCATCAATCGAGGCTCGGGGGCTATGACCCTTCGACATATCAGTGAGTGGAGTTTTGGTTTTTCATATATACCTATATACTTGATATTTTTCCCAGAAAGTGAATTTGAATGATTATACGTTTTGAAATGCCATGCAAAGTATCTACCTATTTTATTTATGCATTAGTAGTTGCATATATTTATGATTGGTGCTACAGACGCATAGGTAAATGCCAGGTGAGTTCATAAATTAAAGATATGAGAGTGCTTCAGTTATGTGAGATATGATGTGATGTATTGAGAGCTCATAAACCTGCACCCTGGTGTTAGTGCTCCCGCCCAGAGTTAGGGCACAGTCCTTCATGTGATGTTCACTTCCCACACCATATGCTCACCTTGGATCCAAGTTAGGTGCACATGCTTGTCGTACAGACCACTTTAGGTGGTTCCGATTCGTAGGTGACCCGCGATCATTTGCACAGTCTTCACGTGATCGTAGCACTATAGCATATTTATTTTACACCTAGTCTTGTCGTACAAACCGCTTTAGGTGGTTTCGACTCGTGTGCAAGATTTAATTTGATATGGTTGAGATTGGTTATGAGCTATAGACTCAGCCATACAGATTAAGTTAGGGGGATTCGGTTGATATGATATCTGGCATTGATATATTTTAACTGGATTACTTATAGCATTTCTTTGGGATACTTTGGCATGGTATATTTCTATGGATTTTCATCCTGAGTATGATTTCTGATATAGTATATATATTATTTTTTTGGAAATTATACAGGTTTTACGGCGAGGGGTTAGAACTTTTGAGAAATGAAATGATTTTGAAAAGCTTTGTTTTTGCCCACTCACACTTTCTGTTTTGCGCCCCTCCAGGTTTTAGGTAGAAGTGTTTGGTGGATCACGAGGATTTCGACTAGGGTTCTAACAGAACATCATTAATGTAGGATCACCTTTAGGTGTTGTATAATTAGTATTTATCTTGTTTGACTGCACTTAGGATATTTATACTCTGATTGTGTATTTCACACTTAATCTCGCACTTGCACACCTATCTTATCTAGTATTCTAGTGGAGTTGGTTTTTATTTATTCGTAATTCCTTATATCTCTATTGCTTCCGCACTGTGCACATGGCTACGTCACCCTTACATGACGAACATCATGCCCTGATTCTGGTTGGGGTGTGTCAAATGTGGACCGTTAGATACAATTTTTCTATAATCATACAACCCAGGTTGTGCCTGGACCCATAATTTTTATTTTTTTATTTTTTTTATCTTTAAAAAGAATGGATTAATATGAATGGATTAATATGAACTGTTGGATTATAAGATAGTTAGAAGTCCAAAGGTCCACGTTATGCCGCGTATACAAGCTGTTGGATTAGACATTTATTTTTGTCAACATTTGAAGTCCAACAGTCCAGATTTTTTATTGGTGGATCCAACAGAAAGAAACAGGCCACATCGCCCCACCCTTAGTGTGCTGCAAGTTGGGCCACACCGACCTTTTTTGTCTGCCAACGTGTCACCCACACGTGTGTGTTGTGTTGACGCAAAAAATAAAAAATTTAAAATTTAAAATTTAAAATTAAAGCATGGCTAAAGTCAAATAACACTCGGGTGCACTCACTAGCATGGATTGTCGGATGGCTTGGTCTATAAAGCTTGGGCCCACATACTGCCTGACTTTTTGGAGTGAGTTGGAGATGGCTTTTTGGGTTTTGTGAGAATCAATATCGATTATCTAAAGTATATTGGTAAATTACACAAAACTACCTCTATTGGTCGTATTACAATTTCATACCTCATGTTTTAAACATTGCAGTATCATACATTTACTTATGAATTCGTTGCAATTTCAAACCTCCGCTAAAAAAATTGTTAATTATTTTGTTAACTAATGACAGGGCAGACATGGGCCCCACTTATTTGCCTAATTAAATTAAAAATTAATAGATTAAAGATTTTTTTTAATCAGAACAAAATTTTAATTAAAAAAAATCTCTCTTTCTCCCACCAGACAACTCTCTTCGAATTCCTCCGATCCTCGCAACCACAACACCAACCATCGAAGACTCCATGGACATCGAGACCTTCTACAACAACATCATTGCCACCATCATCGTTCGACGATTGAGAGAGCATAGTGGGTGGTTCGGGCAATCAAGTTGCTTCGCCGCCAGGGAAACGATTCTGATTGGTTCCAGGATTTCGGTTAGACTCAATCTGGAAAACAGACCTCGACAAGGCTCATGACAAATCTGAGGTAGGGGATTGGAAGTGAAAATGATGTGGTTGGGTAAACGGGTCATTGGAGATGACTGGGGAGGAGAAAGGATGAAGTCGATGTAGTTGTAGCTGAGGCAGTTATTGGTGAGGGAGATGACTCGGAGGCTGGCGAGCCGGGTGAGCTCGGTTGATTTCGTCCTTGAGCTTTTGTTAGGATCGCGCTGTTGTGGAATTATGGTCGGACATTTCCCACTTAAGGAGGGGTGCTGAGCCCAACCTTGGACATGAGGGATAGGCGAATTTGAGGTGATTGATAGGTGGGGGTGGCGGGGAGTGTTGTTGGGTTATGGTTTTGGTGGTGAATGAAGGAAGGAGAAGATGATGGAGCGGGGATGTTGTTTAGGCGTTGACCCGCCAACAGTGCCAACAATCTAATACTAAAATAGGCAAAACATTAATAAGAAGAGGGCCTTGAATTTGATGAGAAGATGAGTGATTTGGCGATGGCCTTGCGACTGAGAGTGCAAGTACGACTACGGTAGGGACTTTGGAGTAATGGAAGACATTGCTAATGTGGTCGTCATTGTTAATATGGTTGCCGCTGCTGGTGGAATCGAAAACGGTAGGGATTTTGGAGTAGTGGAAGGTGTCATTCTAGGAGGGAGGAAGAACTCGATGGAGTCTAGGGAAGAGATGTTGTGGGTTGATGGTAGGGATGCGGTTGAGGGGTGAACGAAAAGGATAACATACGATTGAGGATGAGGGAGCCCACAAAATTATTTGTTTTTATTTAACTTTAATTGTTAAATAAAATAATAAATAACTTACAATGTGCCTCGACACCTTGCCCTTATTCTCACCAACCAGGTGATGAAATGTACAACCCGTACTCTAATATCATTTGGTAACTTGCCACTCATACCACCAAACAGGTGAAAAAGGAACTCATCTTCATGACCAGGTGATGAAATGTACAATCCGTACTCTCTTTCATGCAGCTAACTAGGTGATGAAATGTATAACCCGTACTCTAATATCATTTGGCAACTTGCCATTCGTGCCACCAACCAGGTGAAGAAGGAACTTATCTTCGTGCCACCAACCAGGTGATGAAATGTGATGAAAGGTGATGAAGGAACTCACATTCGTACCACCAACCAAGTGACGAAAGCAACTCACCATTCATTCCACCTACCAGAAGGCGAGTGGTACAACTTATACATGTGAACTCTTAACATTCACAAATAATCAAAAACCCTCAAAAGTTTGACAACTCAACTAGGGGAGCACTTATGCCCAACAAGAGTTATAGTCACCAACAAAGTTTTATTGCAAGCCAACAACAACTTCAGTGCATGGCATACGAAGATCAAGCTATTCAACCCTCTTGCATCTGCTTCAGACATTTCTCCTCTGTAACAATGCAAACACTACAACTCGTAGAAAGCTTCACACACTCTTGATCAAAACAGTGTGAAGCAAAACCAATTTATGGTGCCAACAAGAGCTTCATCAATGGAGGGCAACCACAATTCTCAAAAGCTTCACACACTCTTGATCAAGACAGTGTGAAGCAAAACCAATTTATGGTGCCAACAAGAGCTTCATTAAAGGAGTTCAACCACAATTCTCAAAAGCTTCACACTCTTGATCAAGACAGTATAATGCAAAACCAATTTATGGGTGCCAACAAGAGCTTCATCAATGGAGGGCAACCACAATTCTCAAAAGTTTCACACACTCTTGATCAAGAGTGTGAAGCAAAACCAATTTATGGTGCCAACAAGAGCTTCATTAAAGGAGTTCAACCACAATTCTCAAAAGCTTCACATACTCTTGATCAAGACAATGTGAAGCAAAACCAATTTATGGTGCCAACAAGAGCTTCATCAATGGAGGGCAACCACAATTCTCAAAAGCTTCACACACTCTTGATCAAGACAGTATGAAGCAAAACTAATTTATGGTGCCAACAAGAGCTTCATCAAAGGAGTTCAACCACAATTCTCAAAAGTTTCACACACTTTTGATCAAGACAGCGTGAATCATAACCAATTTATGGTGGTGACAAGAGCTTCATCAATGGAGGGTAACCACAATTCTCAAAAGCTTCACACACTGTTGATCAAGACAGTGTGAAGCAAAACCAATTTATGGTGCCAACAAAAGCTTCATCAAAGGAGTTCAACCATAATTCTCAAAAGCTTCACACACTCTTGATCAAGACAGTGTGAAGCAAAACCAATTTATGGTACTAATAAGAGCTTCATCAATGGAGGGCAACCACAATTCTCAAAAGCTTCACACACTCTTGATCAAGACAGTGTGAAGCAAAACCAATTTATGGTGCCAACAAGAGCTTCATCAAAGGAGTTCAACCACAATTCTCAAAAGTTTCACACACTCTTGATCAAGACAGTGTGAAGCAAAACCAATTTATGGTGCCAACAAGAGCTTCATAAAAGGAGTTCAACCACAATTCTCAAAAGCTTCACACACTCTTGATCAAGACAGTGTGAAGCAAAACCAATTTATGGTGGCAATAAGAGCTTCATCAATGGAGGGCAACCACAATTCTCAAAAGCTTCACACACTCTTGATCAAGACAGTGTGAAGCAAAACCAATTTATGGTGCCAACAAGAGCTTCATCAAAGGAGTTCAACTACAATTCTCAAAAGCTTCACACACTCTTGATCAAGATAGTGTGAAGCAAAACCAATTTATGGTGCCAATAAGAGTTTCATCAATGGAGGGCAACCACAATTCTCAAAAGCTTCACACACTCTTGATCAAGACAGTGTGAAGCAACACCAATTTATGGTGCCAACAATAGCTTCATCAAAGGAGTTTAACCACAATTCTCAAAAGCTTCACACACTATTGATCAAGACAGTGTGAAGCAACACCAATTTATGGTGCTAACAAAAGCTTCATCAATGAAGGGCAACTATAACTCGTAGAAAGCTTCACACACTCTTGATCAAGACTGTTCGAATCAAATTCAGTTTATATGGTTCATCCAAACCTTCGACTACTACAAGGTGTGGCTTGCATCACAATCTCTTGCTCAATAGTGTGGAAGCAAAATTTGTATATGTTGTCTCTCTCACATTTTCAAATTTCTAATTTTTCAAAAATAAAAAAATAAAAATTGGGAATTTCAACAAATTTCTAGTTTTCCCAAAAAAAAATGAAATAAAAAGGAAATTGGGAAATTCAACAACTTCAACAAATGAAGGGCAACTACAAATTCTCAAAAGCTTCACACTATCTTGATCAAGATAGTGTGAAGCAAAATCAATTCATGGTACCCAACAAAGCGTCACCATAAAAGTTTCGCCAACAAAAGCTTCAACAAATGGAGGGTAACTAAAAATTCTCAAAATCTTCACACTACAATGCAAACACTACAACTCGTAGAAAGCTTCACACACTCTTGATCAAGACAGTGTGAAGCAAAACCAATTTATGGTGCCAACAAGAGCTTCATCAATGGAGGGCAACCACAATTCTCAAAAGCTTCACACACCCTTGATCAAGATAGTGTGAAGCAAAACCAATTTATAATGCTAACAAAAGCTTTATCAATGGAGGGCAACCACAATTCTCAAAAGCTTCACACACTCTTGATCAAGATAGTGTAAAGCAAAACCAATTTATGATGCCAACAAGAGCTTTATCAATGGAGGGCAACCACAATTCTCAAAAGCTTCACACACTCTTGATCAAGATAGTGTGACGCAAAACCAATTTATGGTGCCAACAAAAGCTTCATCAATGAATGGCAACTAGAACTCGTAGAAAGCTTCACACACTCTTGATCAAGACTGTTCGAATCAAATTCAATTTATATGGTTCATTCAAACCTTCGACTACTACAAGGTGTGGCTTGCATCACAATCTCTTACTCAACAGTGTGGAAGCAAAATTTGTATTTGTTGTCTCTCCCACATTTTCAAATTTCTAATTTTCCCAAAAAATAAAAAAATAAAAAAAATTGGGAATTTCAACAAATTTCTAGTTTTCCCAAAAAAAAAAGGAAATTGGGAAATTCAACAACTTCAACAAATGGAAGGCAACTACAAATTTTCAAAAGCTTCACACTATCTTGATCAAGATAGTGTGAAGCAAAATCAATTCATGGTACCCAACAAAGCTTCACCACAAAAGTTTCGCCAACAAAAGCTTTAACAAATGAAGGGTAACTACAAATTCTCAAAAGCTTCACACTATCTTGATCAAGATAGTGTGAAGCAAAATCAATTCATAGTACCCAACAAAGCTTCACCTACAAAAGCTTCAATACCAAAGCTTCACCTACAAAGCTTCAACACCAAAGCTTCACCTACAAAAGCTTCAATACCAAAGCTTCACCTACAAAAGCTTCACAACTTCAACACAAAAGCTTCACCTACAAAAGCTTTACCTACAAAAGTTTCACACACTCTTGATCAAGATAGTGTGAAGCAAAATCAATTCATGGTACCCAACAACGCTTCAACCTCAAAGCTTCACCTATAAAGCTTCAACACCAAAGCTTTCAAAAAAAAATTGCCTAGGTCTCCTCTTCTTTGGGCCTAACAACTTTCATAACAAATATATATGAAGGAGGAGTTTTGGACTACCACTTAGAAAGGAAATGCCTCATTTGTCAACTCCCTTGACCGGAGACTTGGGTGACTCTTACCATATGCTACTGCACCTTGATACTCGAAAGTCTCACGACCACTCAGTGACTTAGATTTTTCAAGTCTCCAACCAAGAAGTTTTCCTCACTCGGGAAATTAAGGAGAGCACTACCTCAACATACATGCTTCACTCACAAAGTTTCAACATACAAGCTTCAACAAAAGAAAAAATTCAAAGAATTTAGTGAAGAAGGTTTTGGTGTATTTAACACAATACGTTGAAATGAAGCAAATCTTATTTATTGAGAATATCTCTGATAAGTTACAAATATGTACATATACATGAATTAAAATAAATAACCAAGAGGGAGCCTTCACAAAGGTTGCTCAGGAGAAGTCTCAGCAGTCTGCAGAGCCCCAGAAAGAGTAGGCACCAGAGGGTGATCATTCAGAGCCTCAGTATTGGGTAGAACCCCAGAATGAGGAGGCACCAGAGGTTGATCATTTGGAGCTTCATTACGCGGTACAGCCCCAGAAGACAAAGGCAATAAATGCCTTTGGAACAAACCCACAAACCTCTGATGATCAAGTAAAATCTGACCATCAGATTCCTGCATCTGGTCAAGCTTCATCTTCATGTTTGTAGCATAGTCATGTGCGAGCCTGTGCAACTGTTTATTCTCATGCTTGAGCCCTCTAATCTCCTGTTTGAGACTTATCACTTCAGCTACTAATGATTCAACTTGGCAGGTTCGAGCAAATAGGCGTTAGGCCATATTAGATATAGAACCTGCACACTAAACACTGAAAGCCAGAGAATCCTTAACAGCCAACTCATCAGACCGTTTGGAAAATAGTCTGTTATCTTTGGGAGTGAGAAGGTTCCTAGCCACTACCGCAGCGGTCATATCATTCTTCATCACATAGTCCCCAACGGTAAGAGGACCAGTAGAGCATAAGAAGGATGAGCGCCATATGTTGTCTTGAGGAGACATAGTTGCCTCTTCACTAAAGTTCAAGTCAAAACGACGGTTAAATGGGCTAGACTGCTTGATAACTGGAAAGTCTCTATGTGTGTCAACCTCCGTGCTCCGTGGCAAGGCAGATTGGCAAAAATGCCCAACCTTTACTCACATTCAAGAAAACACTCCCAACAATCGAAGAGGCACCGCTATCCGAATCTCGAGAATCAGACTCCCAGCAGGATTACTTGCTAAAAAATCAAAAAGGGACTGCCCTCCAAATCTCGAGAGCCAAACTCCCAACAGGATTACTTTCTCAAAAATCAAAGAGGCACCGCTCTCCGAATCTCAAGAGCCAGACTCCTAACAAGATTACTTTTTCAAAAATCAAAGAGGCACCGTTCTCCGAATCTCGAGAGCCAGATCCCCTACATGATTGCTTGTTTGAAAATCGAAGAGGCACCGCTCTCCGAACTTCGAGAGCCATATTTCCTTGGATAAAGCTTGTCAGCAATCTTCACACGCAACATCAGCTTTCCAGATATCACAGACCACTTTTTCAAAGTGCTCTGACAAAGTTAAAACACATGAATGTTGCAGCTTCCACTACATTGCTATGACCGAGTAGGGTAAAGGAACAGCGTTACTACTCGCTGTTGGGATAATTCCTATATATGTCGATCTTCATTATCCATAGCCAGGCAGACCTGCAAATAAAAAAAAATGCTCAACTTTTCTTCACATTTGAGATGGCATTCTCAACAGAGTCTCTCGAAATACTCAGCTTATTTTCCCCCGATAATACCTCTGCAAACAAGTTACATCAGAGTAAGAGTATCTCATATCATCGGGGTTAAAAGCAAGAGTATCCCATATCATGCTTTTTCCCTGTCTTTTCATTTGCTCTTGTTCTTACCTGCAAAATAAGGAGAAAGAAAGCAATAAGTCGGAACCTAAAATCAAACTTTCGATCTGGAACTGATTGCCCGGAACCTTTGCCTGGTTGCTCACCTAGCATTGCTCTCGAGTACTCATCCTCAATTGTTGTCAAGGTCACAAATATTTTTGGCAAATACTTCAGAACAATTTATATGATATTGGCTCTTTACACTAAAGCTGCCAAGCATGGATGAGTCGCTAAGAAGTAGTGCTCTGAATGACCATTCAAATGCAAAGGTTGCACACCACTTCTGCGATGCAAAAGATTGAAGTAGAAGGTTCAACGATGAGCTAGAATAGATCACTATAGTACGACGCCCTCCCTGCAGAATCGCATAATCCAGACGAAGGATTCTAAGTCAAATCCAAGCTCGGCTCGCTGCCCTATTTGAAGAGCTCAAGAAACTTTAACAACCTTTCGCTAGCATCGTCGCCAAAGAGCAAAGCCTCGCCATACCACATCTACTACTTTGTTAACAACAAAAGTATCCCATATCATCAAGGTCGAACGAACTCTTGATTTGATAGACTTGTTTTGACCCTCAAATTCTTGAATGTGCCTTATACTATGGAGGAAACTAGAAAACCCTACAGCCCAATTCAAGAATAAGCCCGTGGAAAGTTACTTCTTTAAAAGTAAAAGTATCTCATATCATCTCTTGTCATTTTTCTTCTCTTTATCCTTCATGATGCCTGCAAGATAGGGAGAATGAGAACATTCAGCAGGAACTCGAAATCAAACTTCTGATCTGGGATTGATTGCTTGGAGCTCTGATTGCTTACCTTGTCTGTCACCTCTTTCGGTAGATGTCCTAGCTCGGTGACTTGGGGGACTCCTACTACGTGGTTTGTATCGCGCTTGACCAAGCCTGAAACTACAAGTAAGCTTCAAGTGAAATTGATACATTACCTTGTGCATCTTCACCGGTTAAAGATACCACTCATAGATGAAGGAAGAGTACTTCCAGAGAAGATGCCACATTTACCTATGAGACATATAAGGCAAGTGAAGACGATACCACACTTCGGTACTTAGAAGTTTCTTGATTACTCAGCGGCTTGGATCTTGTGAGTCCCCAACCGAGGAGCTTCCCTCATTCGGGAACTTAGGAGAGCACTGTTTGTACCATACTTAACCAATCCCGAAACTACCAAGCACCGGTCAACGTTATACCGTCAAGGACCCAGAAGAGTTTCCCTCCAACCAAGAGGCCAATCACAGCGCGACACGTGTCGACATCAGAAGCCAATCATAGAGCGATACGTGTTAACATCGGAAGCCAATCACAACACGACACGTGTCAATGTCAAAACAAAGCTAGAAACTCTCTTCTATAAAAGGAGATCATTCTCCCACAATATTTCCTATTGTTATTTATACTAAATCATTCACTAGTACTCACTAAAGGAGAGCTTGAACCTATGTACTTATGTAAACCCTTCACAATTAATAAGAACTCTTCTACTTCGTGGACGTAGCCAATCTAGGTGAACCACGTATATCTTATGTTTGCTTCCCTGTGTCTATCCATTTACATACTTATCCACACTAGTGACCGGAGCAATCTAGCAAAGGTATCAAACTTAACATTTTCTGTTGTACCAAAGTTCCCACTGATTTTGTGCATTAACATTATTGATTAATTAATTGTTTATTCCAGTTGGCAAATAAGTGGGCCAAGCATCTGCCACGTCATCATTTAATAGCCAAATTATTAGAAAATTTAATGGAGGTATGACATTGCAACAAATTCATGAGTAGAGGTATGACATTGCAACAAATTCATAAGTAGAGGTATGACATTGCAATGTTTACAACATGAGGTATAAGATTGTGGTTCGACCCATGATTAAGATATTTTTGTGTAATTTACCCAAAGTATATCAATTGGGTAGGGCTGGAGTTGTTCTTATGTATATCAATTATCTAAGGTGTGGAGTGTCACATGATTGTTAAAAAAACATTCTCTAGTTTTATTCACCAAAAGAAAATATTGGGTTTTGGATCATAGTACTTCTTTTACTAGTATGAATATAAAAAATTTACACAAATATACAGATTAATCAATAGACGTGATCAAGATTTCAATACACTATTACTAAAATCCGCATGAGCATGGAACTATACATGTACAAGTAATTAGTTAAAACCCTAGCCGTATAGACAAAAACTAGAGAAAAATTCTGTATCAGAGCTGCTGGTTTGGCTTTGAGGTTGGCAGCAGTCTTCTTGAAAATCATTCTTAATTTCTTCTTTCTCTCTTTCTGTTTACTTTGTTTGGTGTAGAATTGTCCCTGTGAAATGTTGTAGCTGTCATGATAGTCGTCGTCTTTTGGCCCACGCACACAGTTTACACAAGATTTGGGTCTAGTTACCAATCTCGATATAGAGTTGAAGCTAGAAGCCATGGAAGATGTTAGATTGTGTCGGGATTGGAATTGGCCAAAACAACATTATGGGTTTAGCTGGTGCAATGATATGGCACTTGGATATCCGAAAGATGTGGAGCGGTGACATGATTTTATCCTTTTATTTTGTTTTTGTTTAATAATTTCCGTGAATTGTCTTGGAGTTTGATTTTGATTTTTCTCTTTAGGAAAGTTTGCTAGTTTGATTGAGAGTTGCTTGATTCTAATTTTTGTTTTGGTGTGCTACCTCTTTTGGATCTATATGTAAAAGGTGGAGCTGTTTGATTTGCAGGATCTTCTTCACTTGGTGTTCTGGATCTTGGCGGTGATTAGGTGATGTGATCGACCCATGTCTGTCGTACTACCTATCCCAATGTATTGTTTGAAATTTTGTTCACACATGAATTTCATGTAACACGAGGTTTAACAGTTCTTTTAACCTATGTAATCTTGCTGTTCCTAATGAGTTCGGACGCTACTCATTGCTTTGCGATTAGTGACACTATATTGTAATATTTTTAGATGGACCTTTTAGGGATTGAGTTATTCATGATATGTATTTGTAATACCTTTTTTTTCAATTAATGAAATATCGTACTCTTCTTCAAAAATATAGTTAGTTAAACTTTTTTTTGTCTAACGATATTTGACATTGAAGAGCAGTGAATCTAAGTTAAGCTACATAATTTAGTATAAAATCGTCATCTATAAGGTTGAACACTAAACTTACAAACTGTAGTATGAAAAAGTTTCTCAAAGAAAAAAAATTTATCATACTTTAAAGAGAGTTTTGTAGAGAAGGTGAGAGCAAATGAGCAATTTTGTGTTGGATACCAAACAGTTCTATGCAATTTTATTTTGGACTCAAAATCTGTTTTTGAGCCTTAAAGGTTGGATCTGAATTGGATACCAAACAAGCCCTAAAACTCAAAGTGTTTTCACCCCGCATAAATAAAACCAAAGTATCAGTCAACTCTTATCTCATGATTCAACTGTTAGACGGTTCAAAGAATAAATCAGACGGGTAACGTTTTTTAAGAAAAGAAAAAGGTTAGTCAATGATTTTAAATTAACTTTTATGGGATATCTATTTACTTGAAACAAATAATAGGATTGCAATTGGTCGCACATTCAAATTCTTGTCTTTTCAGGTCATGTTTGGTCTTTCTTATGAAAGTCTTTTGCAATTTGTTTGGCAAAATTATTAAGTTTGATTTTCGCTTAATACAATTCAAATTAAATAATTGTTGCTAGTTTATTGTGCAGTTTAACCCATTTATTAAATCATCAATGTATATTACATCGTACGTATTAGAAAAATTATTATCTTTTTAAATTGTATTTTAGGCATCAATAATTTTTCTATTTCCCTAAATATAATAATATTATTTTCAAAATTGAAATATGTTGATGTAGGTCAACAAATACTATTTTTAGTAAAATGGTTACTATTCAAGTTTTACCATTTCAATTCACTAGAAATATGTTAGTCATTTTCCAAGAGTAGGACAACTAAGATTTGATTGATTTGACTTGAAGATCCATATGCTCTAGTTTTTAGTTAGTAATTATAAATATATTTAAAAAAGGACCAACTAGGGTTGGGCCCACTTTTGAAGGAACCGAACCATACTCGTTTTAAACAGTAATGGGACGGGCCGGACCGGGTAGAAGGATTTTGAGTTTTGTAACCGGACCTGAACCACGAGCCGATTTGAGGCGGGTCCACGGGTCCATTTTTTTTTAGCATAGTAGCATTGCAACAACACATGAGCTGTTTCACTACGTACCCGGCAAGTGGCGCCTCAACCCCTCTAAGATCACGACTTTTAGATACGGCAACTTATGTAGAACCTCTTCCCGCACCTCTTATTCCGTTTATCCCATAACCCCTTTAATCTTTGCAAACAGCTTCTCCTGAACTTGTGGGTACTTGACTACGTTGGCTATGATCCACTGTAGTGTAGTGGAAGTTGTGTCGGTGTCGGCGTTCAGAAACTCTGAGCAGAGGCTGACCATTTCTCATTCCAAAAGCTTCTGCTTTTCGTTGTCGTCGGGAAGCTCAAGGTCCAGCAGCGTATCAATAATGACAACACAAATTCATCGTCTTTGTTGTCGTTTTTGTTGCCCTATTTTGCCCTGTTTTGTCGTGCTCAAATATGAAGGAATTTAATTCAACAGAAGTTTCAAACTCAGTCGATTCAAATTCAATTTAGTAAAATATTTGAAATTGGAACATAACAGAGGTTAAGGTTCAAGAATCCAACAAAATCCCTAAATCTAGAAAACCCTAATTTAATTTTTAATTCTAAATCCCTAGAACGTAATACCTTAAAACTGAAGAGGACCATGAGCAAAGTCATGCACTACAAATATGGGTTTGAGTCATACGGATGAAATGACTAATTTGTCGTTTCGAGTTGTTCGACTTCGTCGTTCATCTCTTTGAGTTCGTCAAAGAGAAAGAGACTGATTTCCAGATAATGAGTCAGGAGGAGAGATCGAGGCCTGATGACAATGGCAGTGGATGGAGTTAGGAAGACATGAGCGAACTAGGAGTAGAGATCGAGGTCTCATGATGATGGTGGTGGCGTACGGAGCTGGGATGGGACGGTGGGAGCGAGTTAGGAGGAGAGATCAAGGAGCTGGGAAGAGAGAACTGAGAGGAGTTGGGAGGAGAGAATAAGACTAGCTTTGACAAAACCAACAAAAGAATAAGAGGAGATCGAGGTCTATTATTCCATGCTAGAAACAGGGTCGGGTCGGGGGCCCGTTCCCTCCTATTTTAATATCCGCCCCGCCGCACTAATTTCATATACCCGAACCGCCTTGCCCCGTTTTGTGTTTAGAAATTTTGGACCCACCATGTACCCTTCCCGATCCTGAATTACCCGCCCCAACCCGCTGTTCCTTTAGTTGTTTGCCTACCCCTAGGACCAACTGGTAGTTTCGTTACGGCAATCCACTTTTTAAGGCTGAATAGGTTTACATAGGCATTTCAGCCTTCTCTGATCACCACCTTGTGTTTCACTAATATTAAGAATCGAATTTGAATGTACCGTGTGGAATACGGAATTGAAAGAACCAAATATTAGATTGATACTATTTGCTCACGTTATATTTAAAATATGCTCATAAACAAAAAATAATATGTGGAAATCACTTATCTATTTCTAAATCAATTTCTGCTTCCATGTCGACCTTTACAAAAGTCTTAAGCATTGTAAATTACTTCTAGAAACATATCAAAGTATCAATTATTAAAGACTCCCACAAATTCAAAGTATTGACTTTTTTGTTTTAGGAAGACTTGAAGCATTCAAACATGTGGAGCAACATTTCATCTTTAAAACACGAGCATTGCTAACTCCTTACATAAAGTCTTGACCAAGACTAAAAAATTAGTGTAAACAACTTGAGTTTGCATCAACTTGGATTTATGTTTGGTTATCGAAGTTCGGACTGTGAAAAAGTACATGCTGAATTCAGTTTGATCGATTACGAAATAGTTCAAATTTAAAAATTATTATGCTCAACTCGTAAAACTCGTAGTGAGGTTTGGCTTCTCCCTTCAGTTTGCAGGTTTATTTGTGATCATTTTCAGTTTTGTGGTGCAAATCTGATGTTGTAGATTCTTTATTAGTCACCTTTGGGCCTCTACTGTTTGAACCCTTGCGGAGGATTTGTCCTTGAGTTGAAACCGTTTCATGTTTTTTTACCTTTATGTACCATTTTATAATTTGCTACTGGGAAGAACATTTACTCATATTTTATTTGCATAAGTGACATCTTTTTTTTTGTAATGCAATCTGTCTGTTTGGACTTTAATTTATAAATTTTCTCTACCTTCTGAACCCCCCCAAAAAAAAGAAAAAAAATCGTAAAACTCATGAACAGTTTAAAATTACATAGAACATATTTATCGTTATGTACTTCTCAATATACTAAAACAATGACATGTATTAAAAAGGAAAAAGCTTACATATATTATTATTTTACTGAATCTTAACGGCACAATAGCAGTAAACACGTTATATAAATTATTATCCTACTCCTAACCAAATAAAGAGTGATGCTAGAGAGACCATTTAAATTGTTTTTTGTAAACTATATGACGTATTTGTTAATAAATAAATTATAACTTAATGATTAATTATTTAATTATTTTATATTAATGACACGTTACGTAATTGACAAATATAAAATTTGATTCACGTAATCAAAAGTCACTACACAAAAGTAATACAAAAACACGTAACCAACCAGTAGAAACTTTATTAAACTCCAAAGTCCCCCTCCTCCTACTTTCACCCGTTGCCCTTTTCTGGTCTGGTCAACCTTCTCCTTTGTTTTTTATTCCCATCACGAGAAAATATAATGCAATCAGTTTCTAGTTGTCCCACACTCACATTTCCTCCCTCCCCACTCCGGGACCCACCACTCCCCATCCCCCACCCCCCAATACATATCTTCAAACCCATCTCAGCCGCCCGATCGAAATCGCACTTTGACTCTCCCTCCCTCCCCCTTATATTTTCCCCACTCCCCCATCAGCACGCAACCTTCACCCAAAATCTCAAATACGGGAATGTCCTCTTGAGAGACCTCCCCAACCTCGCCGGCCGGAGATTCTTGAAACCCTTACAATGACGGTGGAGCTGATGAACTTCCCGAAGATGGAGGATCAGAAGGCCATCCAGGAAGCCGCATCGCAAGGATTGCAGAGCATGGAGCACCTGATCCGGTTCCTCTCCCACCAGCAGCAACACCCAAACAACCAATCGGCCCGCCTGGACTGTACGGACATCACCGATCACACCGTCTCCAAGTTCAAAAAGGTCATCTCCCTCCTCAATCGGACGGGCCATGCCCGGTTCCGACGCGGTCCGGCTCAACCGGTTCAGCCCGTCCACTTCTCTTCTTCTCATCCCTCACCTTCACAAACACTGAGCTTAGCTCCGGCTCTAAATCTTACTCCGACTCCCGCGCCGGTTCCGGTAACTGCTCCTGCGGTTGTTCAGCAGGCTACGATCGAGTCGAGTTTCGGCCAATCGCAGCCGCACAGCATGACGCTCGACTTCACGAGGCCTAATGCCTTCGCCTCGAACCCGAAGAGCGCGGAGATTGAATTCGCAAAGGATAACTTCAGCGTCTCGTCAGGCTCGTCGTTCATGTCGTCGGCGATCACCGGAGATGGCAGCGTTTCGAACGGGAAGCTGGGATCGTCGATCTTCTTGGCTCCCGCTCCGGCCGTGTCCGGCGCGAAGCCTCCTCTCTCAACGGCGCCGTTTAAGAAGAGGTGTCACGAGCACGACCACTCCGACGACACGTCGTGCAAGTTTTCCGCCTCAGGATCTGCTTCCGCTTCCGGCAAGTGCCATTGCTCCAAGAGAAGGTAAGCGTTATTCATTCTCCGCGCATTTTAGCTTAAGCTTCCTCTTCCCAGCGCTAAAATACGCAACTCGTATCCGAGGAAACGAGTTGCCTCCGACGATTCAACTCGGTTTTGCTTGGTGGACCCGATTGGTTACGGGTCAACGGGTTAGGTTGCTGGGCCATTAATGGTTGAAACTTTTAGCACCTTTTGACGTTGACACGATAAGATGCGTCTGGTGTATGCTAGAAATTCAACCTTGGAATAGTAAAAAGTTTTGTTTTTCTCCGCGCGTGGGGAAAGACATTTTTTATTATTTATTTTTGACGGACGACTAAAACTAAAATAAATAACTAATTATTGTTTTTATTTTCTGGTAATTCAGGAAAAATCGGGTGAAGAAAACGATTCGCGTGCCGGCGATTAGTTCAAAAATCGCCGATATTCCACCGGACGAGTACTCCTGGAGAAAGTACGGTCAGAAGCCGATCAAGGGCTCGCCTTACCCAAGGTACTGAATTTAAACATCAGCCGTTGATTTGTCATGAAATAAAAAGTGTGAGGGTGTATGATATGATCGGACGGTGAGAATTGAACCTGATGTTTGATGGTTTTTGTTTGTCAGGGGATATTACAAGTGCAGTACGGTGAGGGGGTGCCCGGCGAGGAAACACGTGGAGCGGGCTCCGGATGATCCGGCGATGCTGATCGTAACGTACGAAGGGGAGCACCGTCACGCGCCGGAGAGCGTGGGGTTGGTGTATGAGTCAACGTGACTGAAAGTGGGTAGAGAGGGGATTTGTCACAGCAGTTGAGAGGAAGGTGGTGGATCTGGAATGGATGTAACTTTTGTTTTTTTTATATATATATAAAAAAATTGTGTAGTTTAATTAAATGGATAATGGGAAAAAATTGAGGGCGGAATCAATCTGTCCTAGCGGTGTTTAATTTAATTAATTATACTTATTTCCAAATGATTTAGTTATTTTTATTTTATTGCGTTTGGTGGGAATATTATTTATTTTATCTTAATTTATGATTAGTTTACGGGTAATGAAAGTCAAAAAAATAGATGCGTGATTAGGAAGGGAATCATGATGCCTTAATTGAATGGGGGACAGTTGGTGGAATATTAAGACTAAAGCTATGCGTATTAAAATTGTGTTAGAAGTCAAAAGCTCCCCTACCTTCCAATGAAATTATATAAATGTGTGGGTGGTAGCCACGAAGGCACTAAACTTTGGGATCATATTGAAGTATGATTTATTCCTTGATGTTCCACCGTTTGAAACCATCGTTTTCTTTTCTTTGATTGAGTTAGGATACATTGACGACTACACTGTTGCGTAGTGTTATTAGTGTAAGTATAATAGATCGTTTTTTGTGCCTCTGACAACTTGACTGGTCAGTTTGATTTGAGCGATTTTATGTTAGTTGTTTAGAGTTGATCACAAAATTTTAGCATTTCAAGTCATACCTGGAAAAGTCATTAAACTCAGCTAGGAGGCAATGACTTTTCTTTGTGAAAAATTGTTTGGTTTGGTTCGATTTCACAAACAGATTAATTTATCTTTGGGAAATATCAACCTAAACCATCTAATTGTTGTGATTGGTTGATTTTTTTTTTTTTTTTGTGTTTTATTCAATATTTGTCCACCCTGTCTATTTTCATTGATGATGGTTAAGCAAAAGTTGAGACTTGTTAATGAAGCTGGGCTATACTCATGCTGGAAAATGAGCTGGACCAGAGTGCTATACCAAATGGATGAAGATTACGTAACATCTTGGGCAAATGGACTCAATCTAAATTAACATGAAATGTATCTTCTCACAATAGTGCATAAGGAAAGTTTGTTAAAAGGTGCGAATAACTTTGAAAATTGCAAGTGGTGGGTTGCCCATGCCAAATAGGCATTCATCCTTGACCGGTCGACCCACTGCGTCTCAGATTTAAATATTCTCTCCCTCTATGTAGTGTACATTAGATAATAATAATAACGCTTGTAGTGAAAAAAAAAAACTTGAAAATTAGTGCGAAATGTTGAAAAATAAAATATGAAATAGCGAGAGACGAGATAAAGTGGAGGAGAAATCAGAGTATTTAACTATTTATTCTTCTTCTCCTAATCTTTCTTCCCTTTCATTCAGAACTATAGATCACGTTCCTCGAAAGGAGGTGGTAGCGGTTTCCTAGTTTCGGCTCTGATCTATCGCCTCGGGAGGTTTTTGCTCTGCAATTTAGGTTTTGATGGTCGATGCTCGGCAGATGCTGGGGTAGACTAGTCTGCGAAGGTCTTTTGAGGGTGTTCTTCGGCTTCTCGGAGCTCGGGATCTGTGGCGAGAGCCCTACGGGCGTGAGGGGAGGTTTTTCTTGGGGATCCTGGTTTTTGTAGGTTTTTTCTTGGGGATCTCGGTTTTTTTTGCTAAGTGTTTTGTTCTGCCATGGTGGGGGATTGCGATAGAAGGGAGCTTGAGGATTTGGGCTCCTAAACTGAAATGGTCTGAGAATGAGCTAGAGGGGATCAACATTGACATGAAAGATGTCGAGGGAGCCTTACTAGGGTTTCAGTACACCCTGATCGCAGAAGTTCTCACTACCAAGGAAGTGAATGGCGAGACTTTTATCGATTGTTTCATGTCATTATGGCGGGGAAGAGAAGGAGTCTCCATTCGAGACATTGGGAAGCGCTGTTTCTTGGCACGGTTTGCAGGGCAACGCAACTTGTTCAGAGTGGTGGATGCGGACCAGCCTTGGACATTTAGGAATGATCTGGTCTTAGTGGCGGACCGATCGGAATCTGGTCTCAGCAGATGGACTTCGCTTTCTGTGGGTACATTTTGGGTTCAGATCCACAATGTTCCGCCGCTTAGCATGACCATGGCAGTTGCGGAATCCATTGGGGGCTTGATGGGCACAGTTCGAAAGATAGATTCTTTGGGGAGCCGTGACTGCATTGGGAGGTTCCTCCGTGCATAAATCAATTTCAATGTCCGTGAACCCCTTATGCGAGGGACATTTGTGAATTTCCCTGATGATGGAAAGGTATGGGTTGATTTCAAATATGAATCGCTGCCGAAATACTGCCTAATTTGTGGAATGTTGGGTCATGGTACGAGAGTTTGCAAAAGTACTCAGAGTGATACAGGGGGACAAGGTGCAGGTTCAGGGGGCATGGAAGATGCATATGCTTTCCGAGGGCTGGATATGGTGATCAACCTTCGGGGGAAACCTTTGGTCATGGGCTCACGTAGTAAAGGCTCTGTGGGATCCAATGGGGGGGATAGAAGCTCCGAAAGATGGAAGGAAGATCGGAGTGATGAGCAGGAGGGAGTGAGGAAGTCGGGGCGGCCCTTAATAGCATTAGGGACAGGGTTTCGTACACCATTCGGGGGTGGAATATCACTAAGTGAGGGAGTTAACCCGACTAATGAAGATGATGAAGTGATTAACACTGCTATCTCGCCGAGTAAGCCTCGATAATCGTCGAATAAACTGGAACAGGGGGACTCATCTCTTGCAATCAAAATCCAACGCCAAAGAAAAGAGGAAGATGATGAGAGAAAGGCTAGATAGATGGGTTTTGATGCAGGTTTAATTGGTCTGGAGGGAGTAGTTGCTGATGGTGTCGAGCATGTTGTGCTCAATGAACTATGTGAAAAGGAGGATGGGGATGTGGCAATTGGTGAGTTAAAGGAATGTAACAAAGGCTTTGATTTGAATGTTATGATGCAAACCCCAGATGAGGCGGAACGGGATCACCCTACTAGGGTGGATAAACCAACTTTGTAGATGACAGGCAAAACTTTGTAGATGACAGGCAAAACTATGTGGGGGGGGGGTAACAATACCATGAGTGACAACCCGTTTGATTTGGAACCTATTATTGAGGCGATGATGATTGAGCAAAAACGGAAAAAAATGCTCTTAGAATGAGGTGGAGTATGTTGGTCCACGGGAATGTCTAGAACTGGATAGCAATCGTCCATGGAAGTGTCTTTTTTCTGAGGCGGAGGAGACCAGCCTTGAGGGGTCTCCCAAATCCTCATGAAGCTAATCGCGTGGAACTGTCAGGGTATCGGGAGTGACCTGACGGTGGATAACCTGTTGGAGAAAAACATGATTCACACCCCCGACATAGTGAACTTGCTGGAAATAAAAAATAAAAGCAGTCGCTATAGTTTTTTGAAAAAAAAGTTAGGTTTAGAGTTTATGCACGTGGTGGAACCTAGGGGGATTGGAGTAGGATTATATGTAATGTGGAAAGATGCATCCTAGGTGGTTTGGGTAAAGTCCAGAGATTTTATGATCGAGGCAGAAATTTGGGATGATAGTAAGCAGTGTGTGTGGCACCTGTTTGCTATCTATGCTAGCACGGATGAGAAAAAGCGGAAGGATTAATGGGTGTCGTTAAGTCAGTGGATTGGTAGAGCCAGCGAGAGATGCCTAGTAATTGGGGATTTTAATGACATCCTGAGCAATGATGAAAATGAGGGAAGTAACTACAGATCGGTGGCTAGCTTAAGGGACTTTCGGGACTTTGTGGCGCGTAATGAACTAATGGATTTGGGTAACGTGGGCTATCCCTTCACGTTGAGGAATAATAGGGAGTCCAGACCAATTCAACAACGCCTTGACCGTGGTTTGGTAAGCGTAGACTGGCAGAACATGTACCCCGACACAAAAATTCTACATTTGGTTCTTGAAGGGTCTGATCACGCCATGCTCGGACTATCCACGGAAAAAGCTAGGATATGGAAAGAAAAAAGATTCATGTATGATGCAAGATAGAGTAAGCAACTTGAGTGTCGGGACTTGGTGTGTGAGGAATGGCAAGTGAACTACCATGGTTCTTATGGGTTTCGGCCAAGTGAAAAGCTAAAATCCCTTGGGTGGAGCCTGAAAGTATGGTACAAAGGAAGGGCGATGAACTCAAAGCAGGCTATTGATTGCCTGAAAGGTGAGATTTGATCGGCCTACATGTCAAATAAGTTTGCTACTAAGGAGGTGCGGCTGAAAGAATGAGAGTTGATAGAAGCGCATAAGGAAGAAAATAAGTTATGGCAGACTAAATCCAGAGTTCAATGGCTTAATGAGGGTGATAAGAACACCAAGTTTTTTCATGCCCAAACTATGAAAAGACAGAGGTACAACCAGATTCGGGGGTTAGAAGATGCTCACGGTAATTGGTAAGAAAGTCAGGATGAAATGGCAACGATTGCGGTAAGGTACTTTTCCAACCTATTTCGGTCCTATCGGCCAAGCCAGCTGGAGCACATTGTGAACTGTATGGAGTCTAGGGTGATTGCGGAGGATAATCTGATGCTGGCTGCCCCGATGACGGATAGAGAGATACGAGAGGCGGCCTTCCAAATCCCCCTACGACGGCTCCAGGTCCGGATGGCTTATCCGGGAGTTTCTACCATGACCACTGGGAGGTGGTGTGGCAGGATGTGATCAATATGATTAAGATTTTCTAGCACTCGGGCAAGCTTCTTCGGAATCTAAATCACACTAACCTAGTTCTTATCCTGAAAGTGGCGTGCTCAAAGAACTTGAAGCAATTCCGTCATATTGCTCTATGCAATGTTAGCTATAAGATTCTTACTAAGGTTTTAACGAACCATTTGAAGAGAGTTATACCGAATGTAATCTGTCATAATCAATTGGCTTTTGTGGCGGGAAATCAGATACAAGATAATATCCTTGTTGTGCATGAGATACTCCATTCTCTCATGCATTAATCGAAGGCGGAAATGATAGGTATGGCAATAAAATTGGATATGGCTAAGGCTTATGACTGTATGGAATGAGACTTCATTCTAGCCATGATGGGTAAGTTGGGTTTTGACCAGATTTTCTATGATCGAATCAAAGAGTGCATTTCATTGGTGTCTTTCAGTATCTTAATGAATGGCAACCCAACTGGATATATTCTGCCGAAGAGGGGGCTGCGACAAGACGATCCCTTATCCCTATATATATATTTCTCCTTTGTACTGAGGGTTTCTCTGCTTTAATTCGGAGGGGGCCGGAGCTTGAGGCTTTGCATGGGCTCAGGGTCACTCCCACGGGGAGGCCAATCTCGCACCTCTTCTTCCCAGATGACCCGGTGCTGTTTTGCAATGCTTCGGTTGAGGATGCGCAGGGGGTGAGTGAAATTTTGAGGGTTTATGTTTGCGGATTCGGCCAAGAAATAAATCTATCCAAAAACTCTATATTTTTTAGCCCAAGGACTAAGAAACGGGCAAAGAAGGAGATTGTTCAAATCCTTAACATCTAAAGCAAGGATGGCTTCGAGAAATACCTTGGACTACAGGCCGACTTTGGGCTTTCAAAGAAGGCTGTGTTTGAGGAGGTTCATGAGCGAATCAAAACTCGCATTGTGGGGTGGGCGGAACAATTCATTTCTCAGGCGGGTAAGGAAATTCTCATCAAGGCGGTGGCCATGGCTATGCTTAACCATGCCATGAGCTGTTTTAAACTTCCTATTAGGGTGTGTAAAGACATTGAAAAAGCTATTAGGAATTATTGGTGGAGAGGGAACAACTATAGGAAGGGGGTCCATTTGGTTGCCTGGGAAAAACTCAGATCGCAGAAACATAATGGTGGGCTAGGGTTCAAGGATATTCAGTGTTTCAACCTCGCCTTCCTAGCAAAGATTGGTTGGAGGATTACTTATCTACCTGACTCCCTTCTTGCCACTGTGTTGAGAGACAAGTATTTCCCAGGCAAGACGTTTAGGGAAGCTTGCAGCGGGAGGGGAATATCTTGGGGGTGGAAGGGAATTTTTGAAGCTTGAAAGGTGCTTCATAAAGGCATTTGATGGCGGGTGGGCGATGGTACTTGCATCAACATCAGGGAAGATCCGTGGTTCCCAAAACCCTCCACTTTCAAGGCTCGAGTGCGAGCGGGTTTGCAAGCAATTATGGTGAATGACCTTATTGATCCTACCTCTGTTGAGTAGAAGACCAACGTTGTTGCTGGGGTTTTTTTATAAAGAGAATGTGGCCTCAATTCTCAATATCCCTTTAAGTAGGAGCGGACAGGGCGATCATCTGGTTTGGCACCACTCAAAGAACGGGGTGTATACCATTAGAACTGGTTACAGGGTGGCTCTGAGGCTCATGGAAAACGGCGATATGGGGAGGAAAAGACGTGGCGCACCGACTCAACCTTAAACCTCAATCAGGTCTGGAACAGAATATGGAGTTTGGAGGTCCCTAATAAAATGAAGTTCTTTGTTTGGAAATGTTGTAATAATGTTTTGGCAATTCGAAGAAATTTGAAAATGAGGCATATGAGAGTTGACAATATTTGTGAGGTGTGCAAGCAGTTTGACGAGACAAAGAACCATATATTCTTTTGGTGTGAATTCAGTCATATTTTTGGTTTTTCTCCCCTCTTCAGCTTAATTCCTTTAAGCTGGAAGGGGCCGATTTCCTTACTTCCTGGGTGTCGTTCTACAACAGGGTCAAGGGGATGGGTAATGAAATGGAACTGTTGCAAGAATTTGTGTTTGGGCTCTAGCGCATTTGGAAAAATAGAAACGACCTGGTTTTCAAATGTGTGATCCATTAGCCTCTTGATATACTGGAGTTATGGATAAGGAACCTTGCCGAGTTTAGGGATGCGGGCGTTCAAGGGGTTGCAAGTGTATAACCTACCGACGGTACAATCACCTCAACTCTGGAGATAAGGGTTGGGCATTGGCAAAAGCCGGGCTTCGGGGTTATCAAAGTCAACATTGATGCTGCTTGGTGCAAGGAGACCCTGTGTGCTGGCGTGGGTTGGATTGCTCGTGATTTTGCCATGCTGCTACAAGCAGTGAGGGGTTCGGGCAGGCTTCTCTGCCATAGTGCTACAACAGCTGAGGTGACTACAATCTAAGCTGCTCTGGAATTCTGTGTTCGGCATGGATTCAACACTGTGACCGTTGAATCTGATGCAAAGGTTATCATCCAAATGATTAGGAAGGAGATTACCCTTGACTTCAGTTTGGAATGTACTTTTGGTGAACTTTTTCAATAGTACTATAGTTATGTGAACTTTTTCAAAAGTATGTTAACAATATAAATTTGGTTCGAAGGCAACAAGAGTACTCATTGAGGCAATTTATACCAAACTTATCTAGAATACAATGTGTTGGTATCGAGTACCTACTTTGAGCTTTATGCTCTTAAATGAAAATCTTTGAAGAAGAATTTCATGGCATTATCAATTCCTTAAGAAATTACTTAGAGAGATATACAAAAACTAAAATCTCAAGTAGTATGCAGTCTTCACATGCTACAAGTCTCACGTTTAACATAACACCATCCTTACATAAATGCAGTTGCCTCTACTTACATAAATGCAGTTGCTCCTACAATAGGAGACTATGTTTCTACATAAAAAAAAACTTATGCCATATAGTGATTTTAATTCACTTCATTAAATACACCCAAGGATACTTTTTGGGTTTAAACTATAGGTTTACTTATTTCATATTTTTCATTGCCTCTTAAAAATGGAATTTGCCTTTTTCCAATTTGGTGATTTTATAATTTGTCGACTTAATTGGAAAACGTGGCCTAATAGTCCTCGATGATATGAGTAGCTATTATAAAATTAAATTCATCATCAATTCATGATCCAACATTTCTCATTTGTATGTGCATGCTTAATTTATAAGTATCTTATTGCTTGGATATCAGTGCCTCTTTGAGCTTCCATTGTCACTTCTAGGATAAACATCTTGAGATTAATTACTTAGAGAATTGTATCATAACCTTTTATGGAGCGTTATTTAAATTGCGCTTGAACTCTATAAATCTCCACTTCGGGGAAGTTCAAAATTTAGAACCTATCTATATGTCTATCATGCTTCTGGCATGCAACAAATTATTTACATCAATTATGAAACAAGAGAGGATGTATCAACACTTAGAGAATTGTATCATAACCTTTTATGGAGCGTTATTTAAATTGCGCTTGAACTCTATAAATCTCTACTTCAGGGAAATTCAAAATTTAGAACATATCTATGTCTATCATGCTTCTGGTATGCAACAAATTATTTACATCAATTATGAAACAAGAGAGGATGTATCAACACTAATTCACAAAGTTATAGAAAACTGTCATTTCTCTCTTAATGGTAAGAAAATTGTCTTATCAAAATGATAGTTTGCAACATTGCTGTAAATATGAACACAACTAAAAACAAACTGATTTGAATTCCAATTGTGTCACATCCCGGCTCGGGCCCCCACCACATCCCAGGCTCGACTCCATCGTCGCACGATATTATCCGCTTTGGGCCCTGACCACGCCCTCACGGTTTTGTTTCTGGGAACTCACACGAGAACTTCCCAGTGGGTCACCCATCCTGTGGTTGCTCTCGCACGAACTCGCTTAACTTCAGAGTTCCGATGGAAACCGAAGCTAGTGAGCTCCCAAAAGGCATCGTGCTAGGTAGAGATGAGAATATACATATAAGGCTTACAAGATCCACTCCTCTGGGCGATGTGGGATGTTACAATCCACCTCCCTTAGGGGCTCGACGTCCTCGTCGGCACACATCCGACCAAAGATTGGCTATTATACCAAATTGTCACGTTCCGGCCCGGGCCCTTATCACATCCTGGGCTCGACTCCACCGTTGCACGATATTGTTCGCTTTGGGCCCTGACCACGCCCTCACGGTTTTGTTTCTAGGAACTCACACGAGAACTTCCCAGTGGGTCATCCATGATGGGATTGCTCTCGCACGAACTCGCTTAACTTCGGAGTTCCGATGGAACCCAAGGCCAGTGACCTCCCAAAAGGCCTTGTGCTAGGTAGAGATGAGAATATACATATAAAGCTTACAGGATCCACGCCCCTGGGCAATGTGGGATGTTATAAATTGTGATGGATGAACCATCTTTGTTACATAAGTACTTGTTGGTTGTAAAATTAACCTTAACCAAAATGATCATGATGATGCATGTGATCAAGATACAGGTCTCAAGCAGAAACGCAATGAATAAAATGCTTTAAGATTTTGGTAAGCCATGAGAGTGTGTGCTCAAAACTAATCCCAAGTGACATGAAATAACCTCAAAAATTGGGAATTTTGTTTGTAATAACAAGTGAATAATATAACGCCCATTTTGTAATACATCTAGTCATTGGTCAAACAGTTCACGACTAGATGTTGATAAAACTCACTACTATGTTGTTAAATTCTCAAGAGAAGTACGGGGATCCAAGGTTAATTTTTAAGGTAAAGTACAAAAAAACTACCTCAACTATGGGTCGAACGACACTATTATACCTCATCTTTTTAAAATGACAATGTCATACCTCATCTTACGAATTTATGACAATGTCAGACCTCCGTCAGTTTTTCTGTTAATTTATTTGTTAAGTGCTAACATGGCTCCCACTCACTAATTAAAAAATAATTAAACATTAAAAAATTAAAAATAAATTATTTTTTATATAAAATTGTGAGATCCACCTCTATAAATCTCATCTCTTCTCTATTGCCTATCTCTCTTCTTTCTCCCTGCAACCTGCATCCCTAAAAACCCTTCCCACCTGTCCTCCCCAACCTTCCTCCACAAACTACCCTCTCTCTCTAATCCCTGCCCTAAATCAGAGGCATTCCATCTCTCCCCTCCTCATCTCACAAACCCTTCTCTGCCCTCGCACCAAAAAATTCTCTCAAAAACTCTAAACCCTTCTCCGTTTCCGCTGAGCTTGCCAACCTCCCAGTCCTCTCCTTCACCGGCGACAAAGTTGGGGAAACTTTCCTCGACCTCAAGTCCGCACTCCCTGATACCGCATGCGCCGTTGTCCACCGTGCCACCATCGTCGACCTTCAGAACAAGTGCAACAACACAACATCCACCTTCACCTGCGCGGATGGGTCATGTTCAGACCCAAGCCTAGGGATTGGAGCATCAAGATCAATCGGAAGGAGAAGTGGCTGGAGATTTTGACGGCGGTGGCGAGCGCCGCGAAGAACACGATAGTGGTGCAGGATTTCAGCAACGAGTTCGAGAAGCTTGAGAAGCCAAAGACGACAGAGTCTATAGCAGCGATGAAGAGGTGGGGTTTAGACCCAGAGGAGAAGACGACATTTCTAGTGACAGAGGTTTGATGAGATTTTGGATTTTGAGATTTGTAATGGGTTTTGGGATTTTGGGATGAATATTTCCCAGAGAGAGAGAAAAGAGAGTTGAGAGAGCGAGAGGAGAAAGAGAGGGTGGGTGGTGGAGGAAGATTGGGGGGAAGGGTGGGAAGGATTTCTGGGTTTTAGGATTTTAGGGATGCAGGTTGCAGGGAGAGAGAAGAGAGAAAGGCGAGAGAGAGAGAGAGAGAGGAGATTTGTAAAGGTGGATCCACAATTTTATATAAAAAAATATATTTTTTTAATTTTTTAATATTTAATTATTTTTTAATTAAAAATGGGTCCCGTTTTTTGCCACATCAACATTTAACAGAAAAAGTAACAAAAAAACTGACGGATGTCTGACATTAGCACAAATTCGTAAGATGAGGTATGACATTGTCAATTTTAAAAGATGAGGTATGAAATTGTCGTGACACCAATAGTTGAAGTAGTTTTTTGTACTTTACCCTAATTTTTACTTAGATGGTATGAGGACTAATTTTTCGTGTGAGTAATCCTTGCAAGGACATGCACTTGCACTATGTTGAGGCCTCAAAATATGTCCGGATGAATTTGTAATAACCATATACTCAATGCCATGCATATAAATAAATTAAGCCGAAAAATTAGTTTGGTTTTTATGCAGAAATCGAGAGACTTCAGGCCCTCAATTGTTCAGAATAAAAGAACTCTAGGTTCTGATTCAATAAGAAACTTTTGGTTCTGATTTAATTATTTTTCTTTTCAAATGTGCAATTTCACTCCTAATCACGAGACAACATAGTTTCTTATCATTGTTGGGAAAAAAAAACCTTGAGGTAGGTTGATCCACCATGTCCGACATATTCGTATTCCTATTTAAGTTATAACTACAATTAGTTATAAGCTCTATCAACTGCATGCCACCCACCTATCATCGAGTTTAGAATTAAGGATTCAATGGATCGAAGTCCGGTATTATAGGATGATAGTTAAAAGGACTACATGTCCTTATTCTCTTATAAAAACTCATTACTGGTGCAGTCCTAATTTAGCTAGGAATGTGGTTGCACGAATCCTTATGAGATTCTATACTATCTTTTAAATTGTGTCTTATTTGTAATGTATTACTTGAAGAGCAAGGATTCTTTTTTCCTTACTACTATAAATAAAGGCACAATGGAGTGAGATAACATACACCTCAGAATTCATAAATTCTCTTTTCTTTGTCTTACCACAATACCCTCTCTCTCCTTCTATAATTTTTCAGTTAAATAGGCCTAGAACATGTTATCAGCACGTTCTTACTGTTGCTAACGAATTGAAGGTTTGTGGAGGACGTTCGTTTACAACTAGCACTCAAAGGCTTTCTTTTGTTTCCATCAAATCAAGTTTTTCTAAAACATGGAATTGATATTTTATAAGCCCTTGATAGCATGAAAACATTCACTATGATGCATGGACCTCCAAATTATTTATATTTCATCACAAATGGTCCCTGAAATTGACCCTCACCATCAAGATGGTCCCTGAAATTGAAAATCATTCAATGTAGTTCCTGAAAATAGGTGTCGCAAATCAATGTGGTTATTCTGCCTCAATTATGTTAAAGAATTTGTTAAGTGCTGATGTGGCACATCAATGGGCCCCATAAGTCATTTTTTCTCACAAATGGTCTTTGAAATTGACCCATGACATCAAAATGGTCCTTGAAATTGACTTACGACATCAAAATGGTCCTTGAAATTGAAAATTGATCAATGTAGTCCCGCAAGTGTCTTAAATCAATGTAGTCATTCCGTCATAATTTTGTCAAAAATTCTGTTATGTGTTGATGTGACACATAAATTGGTCTCACAAGTCTAATTAAATTTAAAAAATTACAATTAGGCTTAAATTAATTTAATAGTTAATAAAAAGATTGTCAACCCAAAAACCCAGTCTTGCAATCACCACCGATCTCAGTCCACATTTCTATGCCTTATTCGCTCTTTATTCTAAAAAAAAAAATTCTCAATACACCAATCTTTACATATTTCAACACACTTCACTGAATTGAATTTGGATCGAGATCACCTTTGGTGACGGCTTGGCCTATTGGCAACGACTTCTGAGACATCATCGTTAACATTTAGGCGATCAACATCCTCACAACCTTAATCTTGGAGAGCTTGTTCGGCGTTTCCCTGGTGGTTTGGTGATGCAAAGAATGATAAAGTCTGCCTTGAGATAATGAGGTTATAATCGAGGTGTGTGCATTGTTAGTTGAAAACTATGTCAACACCCCTTCTTAGGCCTTGGTTAAGCCTTGTGCATTTGGGAATTTATGGAAGGGATCTCTCTTCGGAGTATGCTCTACTATAAGACAAAGAAAATTCCATTGTGCAAAAAGGTATTTAGACATTTTTTTAAAAAATTAATTATTTAACTCACATCAATACATAAAAAATTCTTTTACAGAATTGTGGGGGAATGATCATATTGATTTGCGACACCTATTTTCAAGGAGTACATTGATTGATTTTTAATTTTAGGTACCATATTGATGGTGTGGGTCAATTTCAGAGACCATATTGATGGTGTGGGTCAATTTCAGAGACCATCTTGATGATGTGGGTCAATTTCAGGGACAATTTGTGATAAAAACCCATAAATCTTATAGGGCCTATTTATGTGTCACATCAGCACTTAACGAAATTTTTAACAGAATTGTGACAGAATGACTATATTGATTTGTGACATCTATTTTCAGGAACTTTGATTGATTTTTAATTCTAGGGACCATCATAATGGTGATAGTCAATTTCAATGACAATTTGTGATAAAAACTTTGGGGAAATTTTATTTGAACCCTAAAAACTTCTTTCCACACCAAACTTAAATATTTTTGCCAATAAACTCTCCACTTTACCCTTAAATTAATGTGAGAGAAGAAGAATATATTGAAGGGAGATGAACCCATATCAGCCCCACCAAAGCCCGTTGCTTTCTGGCGTCTTCTTCATTAATGCGGGTAATTTTTTTTTTGTCAGCGTCTTCTCTTTTTAGGCTTTTTTTCGTTCTCTCTGTTTCCATCCTATATTTTCCTCCTCCTCCTCCTCTTTATTGCTCACTTCCTTCAACCGACAAATGTCGAAAGCAAATCGGGGCCTGCACAGTTTTCGAGTGTTATAGAGTCAGCGACGTGGAGAATCACGACCAAGGGTACCTCTGTGTTGTATGGAAGGCATTAGATGTCAAAGCTTGTGAAAGGTAAATGGGCTGCCATGGAAGACAGAAGTTGCCTTGAAAAATCACCAGCAAATCTCTAGTGGGGTTTGAGGTGGAAGTGCCAGTGGGTGTAAAAAAACATTTTGATTTTGTTTTTTGTTTTTCAGTTTTATACAAGGGTGAATTAGGAATTTGAATAAAATATTTTTAGAATTTGGTGTAAAAAGAGGTTGAATGGGTTTTAATAAAAAATTTCAAAACTTTATTCAAAATATATAGCTTGTCCATGCACAAGCAATTAATATTTTCATATTTTGAATATGCAAATTGTGTTATATTTTGCTACATTGCTAAATTGTGCGAGTCAAAGGAAAACAAGAAAATAGAAGCAACAACTAGGGTTTTGAAAACCCTAACCGAAAAAAATAAAAATAAAAGAAAAAAACGTGGCTCAGCTACGTCATGAAGCCGCTCCTTGAATCGAGCCGAGCCTGCAGCTCTTGCTCCTGCCTTAAAACGACACCGTTTGGTATCCGGATCTGCAGCTCCAGTTTTTGGGCTTACAACGCTCACTCAGCCCAAGTCCAGTTTTTCTTTGGGCTTCTTCTCACTGCCAGGCCTGCAGCCTCTCCCCTCGAATTTGCACTATTTCTGAAAAAACATTTTATAACAAACAACGATAGGCTTTAAGATGCTGAGCTTTCTCAGATTTTTGCAGCGAACAAAGACCGCAGTCAGTTGTCCATATCTTGGATTCAACCGCCAGATTTTAGTTGGCCCAATTTCCAATTCCTCGCTGTGATCCCGACAGCAGCAAAATACTACGAAGGAGAAATTATACAAGAAAATTGTTTAAGTTATAGTCACAAACACGTTGTTGAAACTAAATAACATTCAGTAACGAGTTGCGACTAATATACATTTAGTTACAATAAACTTTCACGTTATGACTAAATTGCCATTTTCTTGGCAGTGACTTCTTCAAGTAGGTGCCAACGACACTTCCAACGATCAATGTAGCGCAAGAGATCAGAAACTCGAGGAGTGTTCGAGTTTGATATTCGGAATTGGGATTGCTTGTTCTGCTGAATCCCCAACAGACCAAAAGGATATCAGTGGTGTTGCATCTGAATTGCACTCCATTAGGGACAACCTTCCTGCATAAAAAGCTTTCTATGTATGTTCTGCATGTTCCTGTTGCTGCTATACTAAGTGAGTAAATTTGTAAGTAAAAAATAATCACCAATGTGATGTTGGTCTGTTGGCTTTTGAACAGATGTACTGCATCAAACCATGGTTTGCAGCAAATTGCAATCTGATAAAAATTTCTAACAAAAAATGCATCAAAATCAAGCATTAGAACTCAATGCCTCGTTGAGTTGTCGACTTTTGCCGGAGATCCACAATCCCACAAGGATCACAACCGTTTCTGATATAGCAGGAGTTACATTTTAGTATCTTTGTAAAGGTTTTTAGTTGGGTGTCAATGGAAGAATTCATAACGTACATTTCAATCAGGAGAAATTCTTATGTCCGCTGTTTGGACCACTTCAATCATACGGCCTAGACACAAAAAATCACACATGCTCCACCTCTGATTTTCACCCTCCCCCAAAAAAGAAACCCACTATGTGATTCTACCGTCCTCTCTCTTTGTCGTAGTTCAGGTTTCAGATATAAGAATTTCTCTCTTAATGGTGTTCAGATCAATGAAGTGTTCAAGTTAACACTTAATATCCATTGGAAATCACTCTACATATATTTTGGGATGTTACTGTATCATTTTAATTCATGATGTAAAATCATGTATTTTAATATTATATTATTAGTTTGAAATGTCACGGTGTCGTTCAAAACGTAAGGAAGCATTTCTCATTTCAACATGATTACAGAATGTGGAAGAAAGTGGGGGCAGAACTCTGTTGCCAGCTAGCTATTCATATGGGGTCAAACTGGTTGTGCATATGCAGGGTTTATTTTGATATGAGCTTAGTAATTTTAATACTTTAAATTGCAGCAAATCTTATTAACTGAGAAATAATATAGTCTTAGCTGGTTTTGACTTTTGTTGCACAAGCAAGAAAAAGCATAAAAATGAGACAGTGCAATTATATGGTTTAGTAAGTTGGCCAGCTAACACATGAAATTTCATTAGCAACTTGGCACGCATAAAATGGAGGGTACAATTCCTTTTATATTCTATTATTTTTTGCACTTACGAAAAGAGCGTTAAAGTTACTATACATTTTTAAATGAGAAGATGGCAATATTTATTATAAGCGAGCAATGCAATTCACATGTATCACATTAACTAGTCACGTCTTGCTAAGAAAAACAATCAAACGAGAATCATTACACAAATGAATCTTGCATGAATTTGTGGTTAAGTAGGCATATTCTAACAAACATATTGAACAATTTTTCATGTACTAAGAAATTAAATAAAGTTGATAAAAAAGTAGAATATTCTTCATGTCTTTCACCGTGGTACACTTTTCTTAGGTTCTTTCATTTATTAATTTATATTTACCATCTATGTGGTGTGGAGGTTGGGTTAAAAGTAACCATCCAACATTAAAACTTATTCAAAAATGGTCATTTGAAAGTTTCTAAGATTGTGAATACATGAAAAAACAACACATAACTTGCACCAAAAGAAAAATAAAAAGAAAAGAAGAAAACAATACAAAAGAATACTAGTCATAGTTAGGGAAAGTTTGGACAAATTTCCCAAATTTTCAACTTCTCTTACCCGCCCATATCAAACTAATTTATTCCCTTTTATTATTACATCTTTTTTTTTCTTTTTTTTAATAATAAAAATACTATTAGACACTGCTTGATCACATACATGTAAGAAATTATTTTCCTTTACATTAAATTTTAGTCTCACACGCCGTGGTGGAAGGAATTGTACATGAAGTATGGTGTCTTGCTCAATGCCTCGAATCAGTGAAATTCTTGTTTGTGCTCAAAGATGGAAATTGTGTTGTTGATGCCGTTGCATTTTTTTTTTAGAACATGGTGGTTGTTTGGAATGGGATTGTATTGGTTCAAAATTTATGTTTAATATTCTAGCTGCAGATGTATAAACCCTTCGATTATAATCTAATAAAATCTACTCTTTGACCAAGAAAAAAAAATTTTGTCTCACACATAAACAAAGTAAAAATTCAGAAAAAATAAAATAAAAGACTAACTTATTAAGATTTTTTTTTTGAACAAACGATATTATCTACAACTAACTTACCAAAAAAAAGTTTTCAAACACGTGTTAAACTGCAATTTATCTTAATCGAGTATTTTCCATGGCATCATATTTCATAATTTCTTCATGCCCTACCCAACCCGCCAACTTCCTAATAAATCAAAATTGAATGATTTCTTAGATCATATTGATTTTTAGCCTTTGGAAGAGTTGACGCAGTTGGGTTCAATTTGCGTGGGCAAAGTGAGTTTTCAACGTTCATAGAGTGGAGTGGAAGAAAATAGGAGGAGCCTGAAAGTTAAAGACTTTAAGCAAACCAAAAAACTAAACAAAAACAAAAAACAAAAATTGGAGTTTTTGCAGAGGAGAGAGAAGGGTTTCCCGTTTCGCCTTACTGTCATGCACTTTGTCACCACTCTCGTCGGACATTGCGATTTACAGAACTCTGCAAAAAGTGGTCTCTCTCTCTATATCTCTCTCTGTCACAATATTCCTGATTAGGGTTTCTCTGAGACCCGGGTTCAGAATCCGATTCGACTCGTCCGTGTGAACTGGATCTCTCTCCGACTTCAAGTGAGTAAACCTTCTTATTCGTTCCTTGTATTTCTTAACTCTCAAGAAAATCTGGGTTTGCTTTGCTTTTGCTTTTGTGGGTTCAGTGAGATTTCTCTGTTCTTTCTTAGCTTCTGGGTTCCGATTGGTGAGGACTCAGATGAGATTTTTCGATAATTTCTAGAGAAATTGAGAAAATTTCACTTTATCAAAGGAATATAAGAAAAGCCCAATTTTTGCTTTTTTTTTTTTTTTTTTTTTTTTGAATTTTGAATTTTTGCATCTAGCTGCTTAAAGTTGTTATATTCCTTTGGCTCCCACTTTGTGTGAGACGTGTAGTTTTGCAGCTTTTGATTTTTGGGGTTTTTTTGGTTGTTTGATATTAGGATTTGAATGGCGCATTCCGTGAATGATAGTAGCATTGAGAGTTTGATATCTGCAAGCAAGGCATTGAGGCTAAGCTTACAGAAATCACAGGGCCTAGGGTCGGCTCTGGAGAAAGCCGGAAACCGATTTGAAGAGATTAACCACAGATTACCCTCTCTTGAGGCTGCAGTTCGACCCATTCGTGCAGACAAGGAAGCCCTTGCTGCCGTTGGTGGTCATATTAACCGCGCTGTTGGCCCCGCTGCAGCTGTGCTTAAAGTTTTTGATGCTGTTCATGGACTCGAGAAGAGTCTACTGTCAGATCCGCGTAGTGATCTGCCCGGTTACTTATCGGTATTGAAACGTCTGCAAGAGGCTCTGAGATTTCTGGGTGACAATTGTGGATTGGCAATTCAGTGGTTGGAGGATATAGTAGAGTACTTGGAGGATAATGCGGTCGCTGATGAGCGGTACCTTTCAAACCTGAAGAAATCATTGAAAAGTCTCCGAGAATTGCAGAGTGAGAAGGAAAAGGCCAACCTTGATGGAGGGCTTTTGGAGGCTGCGTTGGAAAAATTAGAAAATGAGTTCAGGAGGCTCCTCACAGAAAATAGCGTGCCACTTCCAATGTCGTCACCATCTTCTCTTGGAGAACAAGCTTGCATTGCGCCATCACCATTACCTGTTCTGGTAATTCAGAAGCTGCAAGCTATAATTGTAAGACTGATTGCTAATAATAGACTAGAGAGATGTAAATCTATTTATGTTGAAGTTCGAAGTTCGAATGTAAGGGCAAGTTTACAAGCTCTCAATTTGGATTACCTTGAGATATCAATTGCAGAGTTTAATGATGTGCAGAGCATAGATGGATATATATCGAAGTGGGGAAAGCATTTGGAGTTTGCAGTGAAACACTTGTTTGAGGCAGAGTATAAGTTGTGTAATGATGTTTTTGAGAGGATTGGATTGGATGTGTGGATGGGTTGCTTTGCAAAGATAGCTGCTCAGGCTGGTATTCTTGCATTCCTACAATTTGGGAAGACTGTTACAGAGAGCAAAAAAGATCCGATAAAGCTTTTGAAGTTGTTGGATATATTTGCGTCTTTAAACAAATTGAGACTGGACTTCAACCGGCTTTTTGGTGGACCAGCGTGTATTGAAATCCAAAACCTGACAAGGGATCTCATTAAGAGTGTTATTGATGGAGCAGCTGAAATTTTCTGGGAGCTTCTTCTTCAGGTGCAATTGCAAAAGCAGAACCCGCCTCCTCAAGATGGGAGTGTTCCGAAATTAGTCAGTTTTATTACGGATTATTGTAATAAACTGCTCGGGGATGATTATAAGCCAATCTTAACTCAGGTTCTCATCATTTATCGAAGTTGGAAGCATGAGAAGTTTCAAGAAGGGCTCCTTATTAATGAGGTTTTGGAAATTGTCAAAGCCATTGAGCTAAATTTGGAGGCGTGGATAAAGGCTTATGAGGATACCAGCTTGGCCAACCTTTTTGCAATGAACAACCATTGGCATTTGTACAAGCACCTGAAGGGAACTAAGCTGGGGTTTCTGCTGGGGGATGCTTGGCTACGAGAACATGAACAGTACAAGGATTATTATTCCACGGTTTTCTTGAGAGAGAGCTGGGGGAAACTTCCGGGTCATTTAAGTCGAGAAGGTCTGATTCTGTTCTCAGGTGGTCGTGCCACTGCCCGTGATCTTGTCAAGAAGAGGCTAAAAACCTTCAATGAAGCGTTTGATGACATGTATAAGAAGCAATCGAGTTGGGTAGTGTTAGATAAAGATCTAAGGGAGAAGACATGCCACCTCATTGTGCAGGCTGTTGTGCCTGTTTACAGAAGTTATATGCAGAATTATGGGCCCTTGGTCGAGCAAGATGCAAGTTCAAGCAAGTATGCAAAGTATTCTGTGCAGACCTTGGAGAAAATGCTCATGTCTCTTTTTCAGCCAAAGCCTGTTAGATATGGCAGTTTCAAAGGTAGGCAAATGAGCGGAAAATTTGATGGAGTAGCAGATCTTCGCCGTACTACCTCTGCGATTGTGTGATTATGGAACTATGTGCGTTGTGGAATCACATGGCAGGACTCTCTGCCCCTCTACACAATTGGCTTTTCATCTTGTATATAACGACATTCTCAGGAGCCTGGAACTGAATACTGATGTCCCATTGCCTGAGATTCCAAGATGTAGAATCCCTGTAACACATCTGAATGTTTTGAAGAGTTGAACACTGTTTCCATTGCCTGGCGAGTTCTAGGCCATGGGGTCTCAGATTCCATGCATGGTGATGAACAAATATACAGCCCAGTTGGATCCTGGCGTAGATAATATATTCAGGTATACCTATCCATTTTTCTTTCATCTCAGACTGATTGATTAAGTTATATTAGGTAAGGCAGCCAGAGAAACCTTATAGCTTTGCTAGATTCCATGTACAATTCTTTGGTATAAAGTGCATCAAAGAGGTCTACCTAGGATTGAATCGATTTGTAAGAACATGGGAAAGCTTATAACCTTTCGACCTTCATGAGATGCTTGTTTTTGTGCTATGAAACGGCATTGTTGAGAACTTCAAAAATGTATAACAGTCATGTGCTATTGGAATACTGTTGAGAATGAAGTGCCTACTCGTTTTGATGGACCTGTGTACTTTAGTTTTAAGTAATTTGTTGATGGCGCTTCTCTTTTCGTTTCACTTTTCGGCCTTGATTCGAACTTTTCTGCTTTGATTCAAAACTTTTCTGCTTTGATTCAAAACTTTTCTGCTTATGCTCGTTATATCTGTTCGTTCTTCTTAGACTTGCTCGGCAAGACATGAATTGGTGTGTCAAGAGGCTCATTTTTTGGATAAAGAAAACCGACGGCACTGGCATGATGGCATCTTTCTTGTTTCATTCCAGTTGATCAACTCTTGTTTATTGGGCCGCCTATGATGTAACACTTAAACATAATTTAAATAGAAGGCTTAATTGTAGTAAATAGCTCTGAACTTCTACGAGTTACATTTTGCACCTCAACTCAATAGCTCAATGACACTTAGGTTCGCATGGTAGGTTCTCCCGTTAACTCCGTTAGTTTTTCTGTCAAATATGTGAGCAAATAGTAATTTTACGGGTTGGAGGACTATGAGAGCTATTAATCCAGTTGAGAGACCGTTTCTATAATTAAGTCTAAATGTAAAGAATAAGAAAGTGGTTTGTGCTTTGTTACAAGAACACTCGCATCTCCGGCCCTATAAGGCGGTATTGCTCACTTGCAAATCACAGCTTGATACACTTTAACTTTTCAGTGGATTGTTGTTCTTGTAGTTGATATTCTTCCTATTTTTCTCTAATCTCTTGTCAACATAACTAATCACTGAAATCACTCGACGAAAAACAGCGTAAAAAGTACTAACAAATAAGTTTTAAAGTCTTACGTTATACCGATATTAGTGACGTTAACCACAGAAGTTTTCTTGTTCACTTTCTTTAATCCGGCCTGCACCTATAAACAATTGAAGGTCTCCCCCAAATTTCAGATTTACCAACTTGAGAAAGTTGCAGTGTGAACGCTTAAGCAACTTCTCATTAACTATAACCTACAATTATCACCATAAAATGAAACCCTAACTTCCCAAGTCTCTATCTTCTTACCAAATCCTCTCAATTTTTCTCAATAATTTGAATTTTTTGTGGTTAACATGACAGATGTATAGTAGTTGTTTTCTTCCACTTTTCCCTAACGTGACAGCAAGATTCCTTATAGCGACCAGCTTACGGCCACATTTGGATTCAAATAAGGATTAAGTCAATGTCAGCCCCACGGGGAGGAGGGTATTTTTCAATGTGTTGCCTGAAATACAGCTCGGTACGTTAAATATACTGGGTCGTATTTCTGGTACACTGAAATTTTTTCCATGGGTTGGAGGTCCTAAGCCACTTTGATATTTTGTGAATGTGAGCTTACTTAGGGTGTGTAAACATGGGAATTTCTTTTTAATCTGTAAAATTTAGCAATTTAGTAAAATGTGGATTGTATTTTTATGTAGTATGAAATAACGCTTTTGCTGAAAAGAAAAAAAGGTGATACATACCACCGACATGATGAGTTACTGTCACCTTTAACACTCTATGTCATCGTTTATACTCCAATAAATAGGAGGAAATGAAGCGTAGATAGCACATATATCTTGCTAAAGTCGAAGTACAAAACACTCTACACCCTCCGTTTCTTACCTGAAGGTGCAAAGGGGAAGCTAAGGCCAAGCTTCTGCCATTAGAGATATTCTTAAAACAACATGTTAGATTTTTCAAGTGCGATATTAACCTAATTGTCAGGCGTTGATGTATGAGGGTTTTGATAAAAAGGTAAGTGACACATCAGCAGCACATGATTATTAAAAAACAACCAAGTAATCCTCTATCATTTTGTCAAAGTTAGGTTGCAGCTTTCAACGGTCGGAGATGAAGGAGGAAAAATACATGATCATGATGGATGAAGATGATGATGATGAGGACCATAACAATAACGATAAGAGTTGCCATTAATGATTAGAGGAGAAGGGTGAGAATTGAGACATCTTTGTGCTTTGTTTCACTCAATTGGGTCAAGCTTCATTCGAACATACACTTTCTTTTTCAAATATCTAGAAAATATGATGAATTTAAAATCCTAGTTGATATCCTTCCTATTTTTCTCTAATCTCTTGTCAACATAACTAATCATTGAAATCACTCAACGAAAAAGAAGCGTAAAAAAGTATTAACAAATAAGTTTTAAACTTCTTACGTTAAACCGATATTACGTTAACTAGGCCTGGCATTTTGGACCCAACCCGTTAATCCGACCCGACCCAACCCGTTAATATTTGTATTTGGGTGGATGCTTAACGGGTCGGGTCGCTAACGGGTGAACCCGTTAACAACCCGTTAAATAACGGGTCACTTTGGGTCAACCCGTTAGACCCGTTAGGACCCGTTAACACCCGTTAGCACCCGTTAGTTGAGGATATTTTAGTAATTTTAGTAAAGTCTTAAGAACAAAAAATAAACTTTATGCAAAAAAATAATAATAATAATTGTTAACGGGTGAAACGGGTGACCCGTTAGCTTAACGGGTCGGGTTCGGGTGACCCATTAGCTTAACGGGTTGGGTTCGGGTAACCCGTTAACTTAACGGGTCGGGTTCAACCCAACCCAAACCCAATAAACCCGACCCGTTTACAGGTCTAATGTTAACCACAGAAGTTTTCTTGTTCACTTTCTTTAATCCGGCCTGCACCTATAAACAATTGAAGGTCTCCCCTAAATTCTGATTTACCTACTTGAGAAAGTTGCAGTGTGAATGCTTAAGCAACTTCTCATTAACTATAAACTACAATTATCACCATAAATTGGAAACCCTAACTTCCCAAGTCTGTATCTTCCTACCAAATCCTCTCAATTTTTGTCAATAATTTGAATTTTTGTGGTTAACACGACAGATATATAGCAGTTGTTTTCTTCCACTTTTCCCTAACGTGACAGCAAGATTCCTTATAGCGACCAGTTAACAGCCACATTTGGATCATAAGGACTAAGTCAATGTCAACCTCATGGGGAGGAGGATATTTTTATATGTGCTGCCGGAAATACGAATCGGTACCTCAAATATACTAGGTCGTGTTTTTGGTACACTGGAATTTTCTCCATGGGGTGGAGGCCCTAAGCCACTTTAATATTTTGTGATTGTGAACTTACTTAGGGTGTGTAACATGGGAAATTTCTTTTTAATATGTAAAATTTAACAATTTAGTAAAATGTGGATTGTATTTTTAGGTAGTATGAAATAATGCTTTTGCTGAAAAGAAAAAAGTTGATATATACCACCGACTTGTGCTGATTGATTTATTAAATGAAGAGTTACTGTCACTTTTAACACTCTTTGTCATCGTTCAAAGTCCAAATGGATAGGAGAAAAAAAGAAAGTGAAATATGCATATCTTATCTAGAGGTGCAATGGGGAAGCTGAACCCAACTTTAACTCCTCGAATTTAACTTTTGCCAGTATAGATATTCTTAAAATAACATGTTACGTTTTTCAGGTGCAAAATTGACCTAATTGTCAGGCGTTGATGCATGAGAATTTTGATAAATAGGTAAGTGAGACATCTATCATTTTGTCAAAGTTATGTTGCAGCATTCAATGGTCGGAGATGAAGGAGGAAAAATACATGATCATGATGGATAATGGTGATGAGGACCACAACAATAACGATAAGTGATATGCCCCGATCCCGATATCCTCATATATCAAGATAGGCACATGGTGGCCGACAACTGAGGGTGACAAAGCCATTTTTAAACATGCTTACAAATAAAATATGTAATTAGAAAAAAAATATGCCAATGCGGAAACGGGTTCAGAGCATACAACTCATCAAGAATAATGTGAAAGAATTATTATAAAAAGGTACGAACAAAGGATGGATCCTACACAGAGAAAATTCGAAGATACCGATGTGGGAGTGTCTTGACGCCAGGATCGTACTCCTCGATTTTAAATCCTGAAGGGGGAGCAAAATAAAGGGTGAGTGGACCAAAGTTTATAATAACAATACTAATAATAAGAAAACCATTTTTTTTTTAACATACTAACCCCCTGTTTTGAAAACTCATACATAGTAAGTTTTCTGAAAACTCTAGCATGCCATGAAAAACATTCGTAAAACATGTACGTGTAAACCAGTGCTCAGTAATGGTAATATTGTCACCCGAAGGAAAATCCGTAAAACATCCGTAAATCACATCAATGATGTACTCAACTAGGGGTATCATAATCGCCCGAAGGCATAACCATCACCAAAGATGAAGCTGTATGACACAGGGTTACGTCAGTGAAGAAATATGGTAGGTCCCATCACCCGAAGGTGAAGTTGTACGACTTTGGGTTACGCTAGAGAATAAACATATACATGACACACCGACACTAGCCATGGCTAGTGAAGCTGTCCGACACTGGTTTCACCAGTGAAGCTGGGAGTATGTCATAAATATCCTCAACTATGTCCTATGGCCATAGACATCTACATACTCGTATTGTGTGTATGTGCAGTATGATAACCCTTTAGATAAGCACAAAAAATGTATCTCAAAAACTTATATCAAATCACCGGAGCTCAAAGGATCAAAGGCTCACCTCATAAATCCATAATAACTCATATTCGTAAATCTGTAGTATTTCATAAATGAAAATCCAATAATTCATGACATTTCATAAAACATAATTTGATAAATCATAAATAATGCATAAAATGTAAAATCATGAAATCATGCTTTTCGTGAATGCAAGCCTAATAATTTATAAAAACATGCAATTTAAAAGGGGGTCTATTCACAAATATTCCACTACTGGGGAGCCGCTCAAACTAGGGAGGACGAGGTCACTTCCAACAGACGAACCTAAACAGAAATAGAGACCATTTAATAAAACTCTACTTAAATGATTGAATTTGGGAAAATGGACAGCGGATGCGGATTTAGGATGTCGAAAACCTAAAGAGGGACCTTGGGTTCCCCCACTCGTCATGGCACGTGCTGAGATGGGTCACTGGAAAAGTCATTAGCATCGCCGTGGACGGCGGCGAAGCACAGTGCCTTCAGCGAAGGCTCGTGCACTCCACGTGCTGACCCTTGGCAATCCCACACGCAACCCATGCGCTGCGAGTATAAGCATACTCGCATTCTCCACAAAACCTGCATATTTTGCAGGTGGAAGGACCAAATTCCAGAACTCATTTTGAGCTCCATTCTCAACCAATTTCAGTGATTTAAGAACCTAAATGAAGTTAGGAATGTAAGAAATTGGTACATACCCATTGGAGGCCGTGACATGGCCAGAGTTAGACGGAAAAGATGTCTGAAAGTGGCCAAAGGGCCATGGTTTTGAAATCTAGAAAATGCACAGTGCTCCCTCCCTAGGGTTTCCCTGTGTTCTCAAGTGATTAACACCTAACACTACCCTAATCAAGCACTAACACATGATCTAGGGGTTCTAGGAGGGCTTACCTTGGCCAGGGACGACGGAGACTCGCCGGAGAAGGGTTGCAAAATGCAAAGAAGAGAAGAGCTTGGATGAGGGGTTCCTTCTTCGATCATGGGTTCGTGGGTCTTGCAAAGGTCATGGAGGGGGTGAGGGGGTGCTATTGTGATTGTTGAGTGGTTGAGGGATCGGGGAGAGATTGATGAGGGAGAGAGTTCGAGAGAGTTCACAGGTGAAAGAAAGAAGAGAAAAGAGAGGGAAGAAAGAGGGAGAGAAAGAATCGGGGGACCAAAAAGTAAGGGTGGGCCCCATTGGCATCCCAACCAAAGTGAGAAAGGACGAAAAGAGAAAATATCTCGTGGGACATAAAATTACCATAATGCCCCTACATTTCAAATTCCGTAAAATCCACATTGTAGCTCCAAATTCAATTCCGCTTGCGCTCACGAGTTCCTAATGACGTGTACTACAAGGATTTGCCAAGGAAAAGAGCCTTACGCGAATGACACAACAATCAACAAAAGTCAATGTTTTTACCTTGAAGGTCATTTTCGTAAATTCACGCTTTAAAATTATAAAAACCAAAATATTTGGGGACGGGTCGTTACAATAAGAGTTGCCATTAATGATTTTAGAGTAGAAGGGTGAGAAGTGAGACATCTTTGTGCTTGTTTCATATGAAGAAAATATGACGAATTTAAGAGAATGAAATTTACATTTTTTTTATTTACCTTTTCCAATCAGTAAAATTGTAAAAGTACCATGGTAAATAGTGCTTTGACTCATAGCTCATAGTTTTTTGTTTTAAAATAGGGAGTTTTAACGAAACACTTCCGGTACTGTTCACTTTTAACGAAAATGATATTTTTACTCTAAAAAGTCGCTCCTTGTACTATTCACTTACAATACTTTTTTGTTATTTTGATTAAAACTCAAAGTTTTCAAGCCATTTTTCATTAGTTTTCCTTTTAAAATATTGATTTTTTTGGCTAAAATGGTTGCTGAGATTATTATAACTCCTCATTTTGGTCTTTAAGATTTAAATTCGATATGAATAGTCTCTGATATTGTACATTGTCAATCATTTTGATCATTATGTAAAAAATCTCTGTTAAATTGAAGAAACCACCAATTCAAGTGAAGGGGTTTTGATTTGGCAAAAATATTCTCAATTTAACAGAAATTTTCATAGAATGACCAAAATGATTGATCGTGGACATTCTCAAGTTCCAAGCCTATTAATCTTAAATCTCAGATACCAAAGTGAGGAGTTGTGTCAATCTTAGAGACTATTTTAGCTAAAAAGCCTAAAAGGTTATATGTTTTTTTTTATTGGGAAGTGTTATTAGCACTTAAAAAATCTCATTTTACACTCCTCAGAAATGTATTTTTCTTTCTAAATATAGAAAGTTTGGAGAGTAGAATGAGAATTTTGGAGTGCTAAAAACAATTCCTTTTTTGTTTTATGAAAAAATGATATTATCTACATAGACTACACAAAGGTAAGTGATGGGCTTAACCTCACAATGAGCTAGCAATAATGTGGTTCAAATTTGTCTTTGGCGAACATCGAACCTAAGATTTCCTAGTTATAAGTGAAGATGCCACTAAACCGTAGCACTAAGTGCCGATTCTATGTTGTTTTAACTCTTGTAATTTCCACATCCCTCCACAAATTGTAGTTTATTTTAAAGGAAAACTAATGAAAAGAACTTGAAAACTTTGAGTTTTAATGATAAGGACAAAATAAAGGGTAAAGTGAATAGTACCAAGATTGACTTTTTAGTGTAAAAATGTGATTTTTCGTTACAATGAATAATACTGAGTGTTTTTCGTTAAAGTTCCATTCTTTTAATTCATGCTTAAACATATGCTGACTCATTCACGCGAATAAGCTAATATTTTAATCATTATTAAAGGTTTGGGATCCTACAAGGGATATATATACATGCAGTGGATATGCCCCTCTATGGAATTTAATTCAATCTTATCCGGTGTGTTTGCAAGTGACTTCCAAATGGCTGAAATTTTTTTTGATGAAAGTGCTTTTGAATTTTTTTTTTTATAAAAATGCAAGTGAATTATAAAAAATACTTGAAGTGTTTTCTGCAATAATCACATAACTGATGCTTATTCCAAAATACACTTTAGTGTTTTTAAAACCCAAAAAAGCTTTTAGTAATTTGAAAAATACTTCAAATCATGTTAAAAGTCTTTTACGTAAGTGAACGACTATTGCCATTAAAAAAATATTAGCACTTTAAAATAGTAATTTTACACTTTTTTTCTTCTGTATCAATTTTATTTTTAGTTGAGTCATAATATTAGTGAGTTAGACAGTTTTTTGTTTTTGGTACATTGATATTTTTACACTAAAGGGAGGGAAGTTCGACTAAGCCATACAATGGGTAACCTAATTTGATATTGAATTCGCCATTTACTAGATTCGAACCTAAGACCTCTCACTTTCAAGTGAAGAGAAATACCACCAGATCATAGTAGTGAGTGACATGATTGCTTTTTATATGTATCTCTTCGGTGGATATGAAAGTAATACATCCGACTATTTTAAAATAACAACTTTCCAAAAATACTATATAAAATACATCACATGGCATTGCTCTTAGAAGAAAACTAGTTTGATAATTATTAATAATTTCATTAATTAAGTAGTTTATGTAAAGAGATAAGGTAGGTTAGCAAATGGCTAAGAGCAAGCTAAACCATGGGTTACTCTCCTCACCTTGACCTCGTACCCTCCAATCAAATAATTTAATTGAATTGAATAATTTTCCATATATAGATTTGTTTATGGAAAGGCTAGGTTAGAATATCTGTCTGCCAATAAAGCAAAGTCCACCTTAATCACCAATTTATTTATTTGCTTAAACAAATAAATAAAATCTTATATGCTTTTGAAAAATCCAGATCTCTCTACCTTAGTATATTAGTACTTTATGATTTAGCCATAAAATAATTAAGTTTCCAAATTTTGCAACTGGATCTGTACGTATATCAACAAGCCATATTATTCAATATACCCAAAAAAAAAAAAAAAAAGCTATATATTATTCAACATAACCATCTAGAAATAAGTGGTTAAGTTGGGACCATATTAGTGATGTTGATGGTGATTTGAGCTGGGTCTATAATGTTTATCATGGTATCAGAACCGGCAATTCTTTTGACATGTCGTGCGCCCAATTTACTGGACTCAAATTTGTCCACTTAAGTTGGGTTTTCAAAAATTTATGTTGGCTCTAGTTCTTGAATTATGACCAAGCTTTCAAAAAGTAGGACCGACTTTGAGAGGGAGCAAGTTGTGCAATTGCACAGGAGCCCCCCACCTCCATAGGGCTCCCAATTTTTGGGTGATATATCTAACAACTAATAAGGTACGAGAGCAAAAGAACCCGCGTATAATTTTTGCACAGGGTCCCTAATATCTCAGAGAGATAGACTTGTCGAAAAGTTTCCTTTCTGACCCCATGTGGGGCCATTTGTGATGGGGCGTATTGAAGAATAGGATTCCACATCAGTTATATGACAAAATAATATACAATTAATATATGAGAGTTCCACCCCTAATATCACTGAAGGCTTGGAGATAAAACCCAATACCTAATAATAGGTAGCTAAATTGAAACAATATTATTGATGTTGGTGGTGAACTTACTTGGGCTTAAAAGTTTATAAGTCAGCATGTCTCAACTCAACTAGGATGCCTTCCATAGAAAAATTGAATGTTTTTTTACGTTTAATTCCCTCCATTTAATTTTAGGGTAATGTTAAGGAGACCAAATTTGTAAATTAAATGACATGGAAGTTGATGATTGAATTATTACTTAAGTGTTCATTAACGTTATTATTTCTTATTGATGACACATCATTTATTTTGCAAATTTAGTCTACAAACTTAATCTACCTAACATTACTTTTAATTTTAGGATATCATAGAGTGACTCAAATGAATACGAGAACTATATATACTTTTGATGAGTTCAGCACCTAAATTTTCAAGCTTTCATAAAAAATAAAAAAATAAAAGTTCAAAATACCTGCAATCTTTTATTTATTTATTTATTTTTATTTGATATATATATATGGAAGACCAAAACGATCTTCGTTTTGATAATTTTTTGTAATGATGCTCTTTAAATGAATATTAAGACATTGAACGGTTTTGATTATGCAATTTCTACGTTGGAGATACATTATTTGCAAGTAGGGGAATGAGCTCATCCCCCAATAGGAGAATACAAGTATTATCTTGACTGTAATTTAGGGGAGAAAGAGTTTCGAACGCAGGACACATGAGTAGAAACATAAAACTCTGAATGAACTCATCCCTTAACAGGAGAATGCACGTATTATCCTTACATTTATTTATGGAGGGAGAGTTTTGAATGCGGGACACATTAGTAGAAACACAATATCCTATCGACTAGGAAATATCTTTTCAGAAAGAACTTAATTTTTTTTTTATAAAAAATATCTAGATGAGTTTCTAATAAAATCGTTTCATGAGCAGAAATACTTTCCTACAAAATCATTCCTAAACATGCCCTAAGATAGATTGATCTTATTGATCATGATGTAGCTAATGACAACATCTATATATTAACTTCTGAACTGACCATTTCTCTATCAATAATGCCATCAGAAACACAAAATTGATCATATTGCTCTTGCCGTCTCTACTAAACAGTAACATAATCTATCACTGTATATAAAATCTATATATATTAGAGAGCGTGTTAACAACATAACATGGGCAGGGCCGGCCCTGAGATTTCAAAGATCATGTGTGAAAGTGAATTTGAGGCCCTAAAAAGTACAAAAGATTTAATTTTTTTATTTTTTTGTTCAAAAAAATAATTTTAATTTTCAATTGAGCTTCTATAAATTCTAATAGCACAAACAAATTTAACATATAAACAAGTGGAAAGGTGGTGTATTGTTTTTTCTTAACTATTTAGAGGGTCAGGGTTCGAATTTTCATGTTATTGTGTTTAATTTTTATATTATTTTGTGGAAGCTAATGCATTTAATAAAAATAAACTTTCTATAAATTCTAATAGCACAAACAAATTTAACATATCAACAAGTGGAAAGGTGATGTATTGTTTTTCTATTTAGAGGGTCAGGTTCAAATTTTCATGTTATTGTATGTAATTTTTATATTATTTTGTGAAAGCTAATGCATTTAATAAAAATAAACTAAAAAAATAATGGAGATGAGTTTCAAACCCATCCTCTAGACCGATGTAAAGAAACAATAATATCACTTGCACTAAGACTCAAGTTTGTAATATTTTACACATACTACTATATATACGTTTATGCATGCAAAATTGAAAAATCGAGGCCCTTCCAATTTGAGGGTCTTGTACGGTGGCACCACTTGCACCCCCTCAGGGCTGGCCCTAAACATGGATGGTGCTATCCACATACTCATTTTTATTTTTCAAACACTCTTTACAATTTCTGACTTTGGATCGATTAAATTGAAAAATATAAAAGTACAAAATTTAAAATTGTGAGAGGTAATAGAGGGTAAAATCAAACTCCAGCAACAATAAAATTGGACGGTTTGGTTCATAACCTCTTCCCGATTAAAGAATGGCCAGTGTGTCCCGTCACTAATCTCTTTTGCTTAATCAAAGTTTTCTCAAATATTCGGACCGTACTGATTTATTGATAATCTGGCCCTCCTAACTTTAAATTCAATATTTTTTCCCCTTAAATCAAATTCTACTCTACCAGTAGTTAATAGGAACGAAATGGATTGCGTGTGCCTTATTGGTTCATCCAATATTTGACAAGACTTGAATGAAATCATGATGTTGATAATTTTGCTAACTACATTATCATGAATGTTGACCATCCACAACTTAAATGCATGTTCGAGATTATTTTTGAAAGGGGTTAAAATTTTACGACATTCTAAAATGTTTATGACTACGTTGGGCATACAAATTTAAAAAGAATTATGGGTTGTTGAATTGTTTTTTTTTTTTTTTGAAAAAGCAACCAAACTAACTTTGTTGTAAAAAAAAAAAAACTGTATTCCTGTGTTTTTTTGCTAAAATCACTTCCCAGGCTTTTTCAAGCACTTGTCATTGCGATAAAATTTGGATAATTTCACGACAAAGACACTTATAACCTTCAACGTTTTTCACCAAAGTCCCAATCAAGCTCTTAGATATGTAAGTCATATTCATTATTGAAGTGAGATATTCTTTGTACCTTCTATTATTGATTGACACGGTGGTAATAAACTTAATTTTCATTAATTTTATTGTCATAAGATTAAAACGTGTCAATTAATGATAGAAACCACAAAATAATCACACATAAAATGAGTGCATAAAATTTGATCTCAGTTAATATGGGCCCAAATCCCATTGGGGTTTTCAAATCTTGCTTTAAATATTCTCTAGCATTATTTTAAGCTAATCCAAAACCTAACCAATGTGTGTGGTGCTCTGCTCCCAAGTACTAGTGTTAGAGTGGCGACTCGATCTAGTTGAACAATTATTGGGACACCATATGGGATATTAGTGTTGTACACATATCTATTTTTACTTTCCATACATCTTGATAATTTTTTATCATTAATTCAATTTATTCGATCCGACGATAAAAATTTAAAAGGACATGAGAATTAAAAATGAATATGCGAATAACGCAACTCCTGAGATATTGATATCACTTTTGAGGTTTAGGACAAGATGGCAATGAAAGGATAAAATCTTGGGGTGCAAAATATTTATACTCATTTATTCTTATCTCACACATCATGTCAATTTAAAAGTCGAGAACAATGTGCTAATTAATGTGTAAAATGCGGGCAACATGTTGCTACCCTTTTGTAATTATCGTTAGGAATCAATTATTAATAGATACAAGTGTCTCACATCGAGTCTCACATCGAAAAATGATTAGGGTACATTAAGGGATGGTCCTCCCTAAATTGCACATAGACCTTTCTAAAGATAATTGTAAAGTTGTGTGTGCTAAGAACAGATGGATCGAATCATGAGATTAGGTAAGTTTTGCACACTAGGCATTCACATTGTAATTCCTTTTCCCTTTAAAAAGCAAACGGAGAAGCTCAAAACATCGCAACTCAAATCTCATGAATAAATTTGGCACAACAAAAACGCGAGCTATCAAAAACAAAAGTTACCTACATGCAAAGAAAGATTATAATTCCCTACTATCCGCCTTAAAAATTAATGTATAATTCTGCATAGTATTAGGGTGGAGTGATATTCATTTTTCATTAGTAAATGAAATTTTTTAGATTCGACTTCCATAAATAATGAGTATTCATATCCCATAATACTAATAAATATATTTCCATGCATCGATGACATCAAAACTGTTAAAAACCAATGTATACGAACTTGATATCAATATAATGTTATACATACCATATTTTCATATCAGAATTATACCACCTTTTAAAAAGATATGGAACTTACTAATATATATATATATATATATATATATATATATATATATATATATTCATTTCTATTAAAAAGATGATACAAATATGATATGACAAAAATGTGATACGAGAAACACTTTTTAAACGTTTTCCTCTTTGTAAAGGGAGAATTGTGGAATATTGACCTCCCTTTTTGTGTGCTTTAATCACTAGATTATTTTCATACCTTATTTATATCTCTATATATGCGTCATATCTTTGATAGAGAGGTTATACAAATATAATATGAAAAATCTCTTGTAATGAGATTATTGTGGATATTTCCGTTATGTGTGTGTGTGTGTTTTATTTATTTAGCAATAATATGATTTACATAAGGGAGATGAGGTGGGTTTAGCCTAGCAATAATCTACACTAAGGTGGAGGAGGTGAGCTTAACCTCACAACGTGCTAGCAATAATATGGTTCACATTTGCCTTTAGCAAGAATCGAACTTAAAACCGCTCAGGTACGAATAAAAAGGAATACCACTAAACAGTAGTACTAAATGACGAATGACTGTGTTTTTTAATCAGTAATGTTTTTAATGGTTTACTTATTAGAGGACTAAATCAGGTAGAAAAGAAAAAATAATACTGGGAAGAACTATCCGCGACGACAATTATTGTATAGACGTAAGGGGCAAGAAAAGATAAAATAAGTTTAATTTTAAATGTGACTAAATATTTTGACAGAAGAAAGTTTTGTGTCTAAATACGAATGTATGTACAGCCGGTCGGCTAAAAAGATTGAAGATAATATTCTGATATAACCATCCATCAGGCAAAATGGATAGGGATAAAAAAATGGGATAGGGATGCATTTAATCCACCCTAAACGGCTTAGATGCTGATGTATATCACAATATTGGATAAGATTTTCTATTAATTTTTTGCTTTTATTGTTTTAGAAGATATACATAGTTTTATCGAACAAATGATATTATCTACATTAAAGATAAAGACGGACTTAGTCTCATAATTGTTAGAAATAATGTGGTTTAATTTTACATTTGACGAGAATCAAACCTAAAATCTCTCAGTTACAATCACTTAACTATAGTATTAAGTGGCAGAAGATGCACATACTTATGTGTCAAATTATAAGACTATATTTTAAAGAGATAAAGTTTTTGAATAGAGGGACAAAAGTTTTCCATGGGGCATGTAATATCATGGTAATTTTACTAATTGTCTTTACATTTACAATTTTACTTATTATGTTTGAAAGATGAGTTTCTCTCTACTTATTTCTTTTCCTTGGGTACTTTCTCTTTCTTTCTCTCTCCTCCTACTTCTTCGATATTCTCTTCCTCCTCATACTTGTCACAACCCGTCCCAGAGATGTGTACTATTTTATTCCCATTGACGTGAAATGACGAAAGTGCCCTTGGACATTAAAAGTTTGTGGTGTGTGATTTGTTTTGAATGGGACTAATTAAGTTTTCCTAAGTTTTTGGAACCACTTAGGAATTTAGAAACTTTGGGTTGTGATTAGGTGGTTGACTAATTTTGCACCACACATCACTCTTCCATTCTTTCTCTCATCTCCCGTACTCTCCATCTCGGTTCTTTCTCTCTCTTCGAACTGGTACGGACACACACAAGCAAACCTAAGATCTACACGGATCGAAGGTTCTGAGGTCTCCAGTGGGTTCCTAGGGTCCTTACGAGTCGAGTGGTACCCATTTTCAGCAAGGAAACCTTCGAGAAACCCTAGTTTGAAAGGGAGCCGTGGGTGTACAGTACACCAAACCAGTTCGTGGAGGTTTCGAACCATTTCAAGGCTTGTAAAGGTATCTCCTCTTCCTCATAAGTGTTTTGGATGAGTTTTGACTAAGTTTGAACGTAAGGAAACCATGGAAATCGAACCTCCGAGGGTGGCACTATTCACCAACTTTTAAACCCTTGAGTTTTTGTAAATTTTAGGATCACAGTGAGCTCAAAGAGGTCATCACGATGCTCGGAGTACATCGTTGGTAGGATTTGGGTCGCGGGAAGCTCGAAAACGGAGTTTTGCAGAGGTCGCCGGTGTTTGAGGATTTCTCCGACGTGATTTCATGTTATTCGAGGTGTGAAAGAGGTATAACGCGATTCTTTATCTCCTAAGCTTCATTTTGGTACAAATTGCATGAAAAATGGTGAAGAAATGAGTGAGATTAAGGAGTTTGAAATATTGCCCAGTTTCCGGCGCTGGCGACGGTCGCCAGAGTCTGGAGGTTGAAGACGATGCACGTGGGCGGCGCGTGAGGCCGTGCCCTCCCCGGCGCGTGAGTCATAGGAAAAATTTTCTAAAAATATCACGATGTTCATGAGGTTATTTAGATCACTGTGGTATATTCATATACCCATTTTGAGCAATGTATGAGAAGTTATTAGCTAGTCTTGTCTATGTGCTTTAAAATAACGTTTTTATAGTTAATTCGCATATAGGTGAAACTTATCCCGAGGACGAGTGTATCCACGGGCGACTCGGGGGTTACGACCCATCGACATATCAGTGAGTGGGCTTTTGTTTTCAGTATGTAGTTATATACTTGTTAAATTTCCCAGAAATGTGTTTTAAATGAAAATATGCTTTGAAATAATATGTCAAATGCTTCTATATTTTGAATATGCATTGCATGGTTGCATATATATATAAATGTGGTGCTGTGGAGGCACAAGTGAGTTTAGGTAAGTTATGTTTGGTTATGTGAATCATCGATGATATGTGAAATGTGATATGTGATTAAGTAATGTTGAGCTCATAAAGCTTCACCTAGGGTGTTTGTGAATTAACCAGAAATATGAAGTACATGCCTGTTTATTTACGTCACCTCCAGCACTATATGCTCATATTGGATCCAACTTAAGTGCACATTCTTGTTGTACATACCTTGTTTATGGTTCCGACTCGTAGGTGACTAGCGATTTATCGCCCGGCTATTATGAGAGAATAGAATTGAGCATAACTGTATTTCACCCAACCTTGTCGTACAGACCCTTTTCAGTGGTTCTGACTTATGTGCAGTATATTGCCGTATAGGTCATAGTAGTGACTCCGGCTAGATTGAGTTTGAGCTATGAATTCAGCCGTATAGACCACCTCAGGGGTTCCGGCTAACATATCATATTTCTAGGAATTTATGCTTACCTAAATTGTTTACTCTATTATATCTTGGTATGGCATATATACATATGAATATGATTATGTGAAGCATGAATTGAATTGATTTGATTTCAGATATATATATATATATATATATGTATGTATATGCTTATATCTTGATTCTGGGAAAATTATACATGTTTTACAGCGAGGGGTTAGTTATGTTGATAAATGAAATGGTTTTGTAAAACATTTGTTTTTGCCCACTCACGTTTTCTGTTTTGCGCCCCTCCAAGTTTTAAGTAAGATTGCTGTTGGTGGCTCGAGATCTTCGGCAGTTCTGACCTATTTGATTAATTGTAGGACATTCCTGGTACTGTGTAACTAGTACTTATCCTACTGGACTGCACCTAGACTGTATGCTCTAAATTAGGAGTGTTTACTGTTGTAACTAACTCCTATCACTTTCTGTTTAGTAGTGCACTTGAATAATCTGGTTTTTAATTATTCGTATATTTGCTATCTTTATCGCTTCCGCACTATGCACATGGCTACGTCACTCTCACGTGACGGCCAGCATGCCTTGACCTCGGTCAGGGTGTGTCATACCTCTTCTTCGTTATTCTCTCTTCCTCTTCTTCTACATATTGTTCTTCAAATTTATGGGTTTTTTTTTTCTTTTACGAGAACGATTGGGATTTCTTATTTTGTATTTTCCTAGAAGTATTTTTTCTTTTCTAAATTATTATTATTAAGGAGAAGGGGAGTTTGTACCCTAGACGCATTGGTGGAAGCCCGACACCTTATCTACTAGGTAGTGGACCACATGCTTTTTTAACGTATTTGATTTTTGAGGTTCTGATGATTTGGATGTATGAATTTTGAACTTTTCCTGAAGTGGAAGAATTTTGAAATGGATTTTACAGAAATGCTGGGATTTTGAAACTGATATTGCATCAGTGCTAAAGTTTTTAAAAAATTGATCTTGCAGAAGAGCTGGAATTTTGAAATTTATCTTGTAGAAGTGCTAAAAAATTAAAATTGATCTTGTTGAAGTGCTGGATTTTTGAAATGGATCTTATAGAAGTGTTAAAAATTTTAAAATTGATCTTGTAGCAATGCTAGAATTTTGAAATTGATTTTGCAGAAGTGCTAAAAATTTTGAAATTGATGTTGTATAAGTGCTGAAATTTTGAAATTGATCTTGTAAAAATGCTGAAAATTTTGAAACTAATTTTGCAGAAATGCTGAAATTTTGAAACTGATCATGTAAAAGTGCTGTAATTTCAAAATTGATCTTATAGAAGTGGAGAAAATTTTAAATTTGGCCTTGCAAAAGTGCATGAACTGTAAAACTGATCTTGTAGAAGTGCAAAAATTATTTTTTACGGATCCAAAATCAATTTGAAGTTTTTGTGGATGGTGTGAATGGGAAAATGTGGTTGATTGGCGAGTGTGATTGAATCTAAATTGGACTGCTTATATATCTCCGAGAAGGAAGATCAAATCACTGGTGTAGTTGTAAAAAAGAAGTACGTGCAATAATCATCTTTGACTAATAACCTATGCTGGGTTTGGTAGGAGACAAGTTCTCCATAGATGACTGCCTGGTGAGAGTATGCGAGCCTCTGTTAGACGCATCTCAGAACTATAAAGAATATGTGCATCTTAGTCTTGTAAAGAATATCCCATTGGATAGATGATCTGAAATCCTTGATAAATGCTCAGGCTATGATATGTAGAAGACAAGAAGTACCCTTATCGATTGCATTTTCATGAATATGTATTTGTAAAGGTTTGTTATTTTATAAATGCCTATACACCCTGATGAAGGTTCGATCCCACCAATTCTTTTCCTTTTAACGACTAACTATTTAACACACTAACGTTATCATCGTACTAAAAAATGTGTGTTCTTCTACTAATGAAATATTGTACTTAAAGAAATGTCTTATTTTGTTAGTAAAACACATCACTTCTCACTTGAAAAAAAACACTATTTTTTTAAGGTAGTAAGAATTTATCAAGAAACCATCAAGAAGTACATAGAATAAGCATGTCAAACACAACCAAGATGTCACACACACCATTAGAACACCACACAGTTTCACAATAAACATGAAAAATACTCATTTAATATCATTCTTACGCGAACTTTTTCTTTTTGTTTGCAGATGATATAAACTATTCTTATTCACGAGAAAAGAAGAGGATTCAACTTGTATATAAAGGGATATTAAATATAGGCCGGCCGTACTTGTGATGGTTCCCAAGGATCTAGGATGACCACTTAGGTATACGTTGCCATGATATTGTTTTATGGAATCGGGCAGGCAGAAGTTTGGCCCGATTTTTTGGCCTTTTAACCGTATATTTAGTCGTACTGACATGGCCCCACTTATTTGTTTTCGATTGGAGCATCAATTATGCACTCTACTTTAGCCAATTAACAAAATTTATATTCATATTTTTTGTCATAATCTTAGTACATTAATATTATTTTTCATTAAGGTTACAAACTCACATGGGAGGTTAGAGTTGAAAAGAGGATTAAAACTCGCCTTGAATGTAGGGCTAGCATTTTGAACCCGACCTGACCCGTTAAAACTAGTATTTGGGTGAGTGCTTAACGGGTCAACCCATTAGTCACCCGTTAAATAACGGGTTATTTTGGGTCAACCCGCGAAACCCGTTAGCACCCGTTAACACCCATTAGTGAGGACTTTTGTGTAATTTCATAGTTGGAATAGAAAACCTAGCTCTGTCTGTTCTCTCACGTTCGAACCCGGACTGCACGTTCCTCTCCGAGGTTGCCGTTCTCTCCCCCATATTCTTCCTAAAAAATCAAGGTTTCACTAAGTTCTGTCACATTCTCTCTGGTAAGTTCCGATTCCCCTTCACCCCTTCTTCTATGGCGATTACTTTTTGTTTCTGCAGATTATATTTTTCGTCTATTTTTCTCAGTTTTTGCTTGAGCTTCGAATAATTTGGAATTAGTTGATTTGTGTTTGATGATTTCAATTGTGATTGTGCTTTTGTTGTGCAATTGCGATTGTCCTTCGCAAGTTAGATAGAGAGAGATCTTCCCACTTCTCCACCCCGCACACTCGATTCATACACACACACATACATACGTTATTCTTCTATCTATCAGTTTCTAGTTCTACCATGGGTTCGATGGCGATGGAGGAGGAGAAGCAGGCGGCGGCCAAGCCTTTTGACGAAGAAGCCGCCTCTGCGGTGGTGAAGGAGCTGATATATATATATATATATATATATATATATATATATATATATTATTAGAATGCAAAACTTAAAAAAAAAAACAAAAAAACAAAAAAAATTGTTAACGGGTGAAATGGGTTACTTATTAGGCTTAACGGGTTGGGTTTGGGTGACCCGTTAGCTTAACAGGTTGGATTGAACCCGACCAAAACCCAATAAACCCGACCCGTTTACAGGTCTACTTGAATGTATGTATAGTAGAAATGATCTATGCTACTACATCTACATACCTCACATAAGAACTTTTTGTTTTAATAGATTGGTTGGGACCGTGACACCACTTTTTTTGTTTAAATTTTTTTTAACAACTGATATATCTACATTAAGAGAGAGAGATGGTGGGCTTAGCCTCATAATGGTCTAGCAATAATATGTTTTTAATTCTTCTTTGACAAGAATCGAACCTAAGAACTTTCCATTACAAGTGAAAAGGAATATTACTTGACCGTGACACCACATATAACCATATATTTGTACTAAGAGGTGGAGGATTTAACCTAAACAACGACAAAATGTGCATGTTTTTAATTATGAGCTATTCGCACTCTACCTAGGTTTCATAAACCCTAAAGTTGGCCATAATAAAGAAAAGCTTTGGTAGTTGTCTACTCATAACTTATTTATTTACACGAAAGATAATGGATAATATCCAGTTGTCAAATAATAGGACTTCGTTTCTTTAAAGGTGGGAAGTAGCCAATTATGAGGTGCCTATCTCAATAGATGTATCGTTACATTTGATCGAACCTTTAACTTTTTGTCTACTCGTGATTGCTTAATCATTTTTGCAAACGTCAACAAAGAAAATTCAATCACCAGATAACGTTCTCTGAACAGTCAAATTTAGCCAATCAGAAGGTCTGGGTGGAAGTTACCAATGAAAAGGTTAGTTCGGATGCGACCAATCAGAAGATTAGATATCACGTGGACATTTTGATATTATTATCCAATTTAAACCAAACAGGCAGTCTTACAACACGCCCGAACTACATAAAAATAATAACTTACTATGTAAGAAAGAAAAAAGTGAGATTCAAAAAGATGTCATCGTTTAAATAGTCAGCCAAATCCAATCTAAGATTAGATAGTTGCATGTAAGTGGTGGATTGTCTTAGTAGTTAAGGCATACTATTTAACTCACTATGTCCCGAATGTCCAAACATTCTTCCTCCTTCTAGTGTAAATTAAAATAGTAATATCGCTCATATGAAAAAAGACAAATAATACTATTGAGTTGCACGATAGTATCGCAAATGACCAAAATTGTACTTGTGAGTTGAATTAATCAAATTTGAATATGTTCTTATGCCGATTTTGTTCTTAGACAAGAAGGTCGTTAATTAAGGAGAATATTTTGTGTACAATCATGATATTCTGACTTGCAATGGCCATCACAAAGTAGAAGGCAAATACTAAACTACTGGGACCGATAAGATAATTTTCATGATATTGATGCCACATTCTTCGCTAAGATTTTGACATTGATGATACAATTAAAGATGCGTTATCACAAAGAGATACCCAGAGAGATACTTTTTCTACATAATAATGGAATATTGGAAATAAGATAATTGGTAATTAGCACAAATATATAAGACCGTAAAAAATATCACATAAATATATAACTGTAACAAATGATGTACTATTTACTCAAATCGAAATATCAAAACTGAAATGGAAATGAAAGTTAAGCTTCAGTGCCAAAATTGACGTCATGAAGCAATGGCGTCAAATAAGTTTTTTTGTTATTTTCAAAGGCAATCAACTTGCCTTACATTAAATACCTAGCATATTTAAGTATTTTTTAATATTATTTTAAGCCAGTAGCCACACAAATTTTATTACTTTTGTTTAAAAAACATAAATGAAGTAATAAATTTTGACATATCGGATAGAAAGAAAATATTGACAATATATCAAATTGCCAAGTCAACCATCAAAATTAAAATTTGATATTTTAAATTTAACATCTCATTTAGAGATGATCTAAGCATTTTTGCTTACTAACAATTCTCTCCGGGGACCTTATTATATCTTGTCGATTCACCTTTTCATCCTACAATATTTTTGAATTATCAAATCCATTTGATTTCTAGGTTCGGTCTTTAGAGTTCAATTTGGAAAAATCAACCAAATTGGATATCCGTTAACATTTAATTATTATGAAATTTTCAACATCAACATGAGAAATATAATTCGTGTATTTATTGAATAATCGTAATCGACGGACGATTAATGATTCGTTTTGACCACTAAAATAAAATAAAATATCAACCCAGAAATCATTTAAACATCTAATTTGTAAAATTTTCAACGTCAACATGAAAAATATGATTCGTTTGTTTATTAAATAACGGTAAGCCGGTAGACGATTAATGATTTGTTTTGACCACCAAAAAATAAATAAAATACCAAAAATAAAAGATTTGTACACATATAAATACAGATTGTATGTTCTTAGAAAAGCATAGGAAGTGTGGAGAAATTGCTTTGACACATGAAAAGGAAGCAAAACAACAACCCACAACACTAAACAGGATAAGAGTTTTCGGAAGTGGATTTTTCTGGTTACTGTCTTCGCCACGTAATCACGAACGTGTCAAAGCGCGTGCTCATCATGCCTCCCTGTTTCGCCGGCGGCGTACGTTAGCCTTTTCCCCTCCCCCCTTCAAAACTCATGTGACTCACTGTTGTCTATATATATACCTCTCCACTTTGCTCCCTCTTTCTGAACCGCTTTTTAGCTCCGTTATCCTCCACCCCTTCCTTTAACCTGCGCACACCCCCTCGATCTTATGACTCTCCGTCTTCCTCCTTTCAATTGATGACAACAAACCCCGTTATCTGGAAGCTCAAACGACGACGCCGACGCATCGGTGAAGGGTAATTTCGTAATTTCACCGATCGCCGACCTGAAGAAACTCCCCCTGGTTCGGTTTTTTGCGCACCATCTTAATCTAGTCCAGCCTCGAATGGACGTCCTGGTGGGCCCGACCTTCTCCATCGACGTGTCGTCCTACGGCCCTGCGCAGACGCAGGACAACCGCCACCGCAGTGGCCTGTACTTGAATCAGAACCGAGGCGCCGCGGTGGTGGAAGAGGCCTCGTCGGACAGCTCGTCATCGATCGGAGTTCCGGATGACAGCGAGGAAGAGGAAGATTCCAAAGGTGATGACGGCGATGAGGTGCAGAGCAAGTTTAACAGCGGCGGAGGAAGTGGACGAGGATTAGGTTCTCTGGGTTCATTCGGATCACTGGAAGAGTCTCTTCCAATCAAGTAAACCCCTCCGGATCTGCAAATTTTAATCCGAAACCGATCAAATTTATTGAATTTTCAGTTTTTGGTCCGTCATGTAATTAATGGATTAACTAATTAATCACTTTAAAATTAATTTTAATTTTGTTTTTATTTGTTCAGGAGGGGATTATCCAACTATTTTTCAGGAAAATCAAAGTCATTTGCCAGCCTGTCAGAAGTGTGTAGCTCTGTGAGTTCAGTGAAGGAGGTAGAGAAGCGAGACAACCCGTTCAACAAGCGGCGGCGGGTTCTGATCGCCTCCAAGTGGTCGAGAAAATCTTCCTCGTCCTCCTCCCTCTACAACTGGCCAAACCCTAAATCCATGCCGCTGCTAGCCCTAGCCGAAGAAGGAGACGAAGACGATGACGAAGAACAGAACCGTGACCGGCAAGGCGACGGAGACAACGCGTCGCAGCAATCCTCGTCGGACGAGGAGGATCAGGAGAGGAGGAGGGCCCCACAGAAACTGCTACACAGGAGGCTGAAGAGCTTCAAGTCCAAGAGTTGCTATTGCCTCTCAGATCTGCAGGAACATGATGAACAGTAACAATTTGTGCTAGTTTTTCTTTTAAATTTTAATTTTAATTTTTAGGGTTGTGGGATGGGTGGAGGGGGGTTTGTGTTGTTTGTATGTGGCACTCGGAAGAAAAATATAATGTATTATATATATTTGTAGTAGTATGATTCCATTTGTGTTTGGATAATTGTTTTTTATAGTTTATTTTTTATTTATTTTTAGTGTTAATGGGATGTGGATAAGCATATGGTGATCTGCTGAGTCGGATATGTGATGTACAAAGACGTGTTTGCCCCTCCAATCAATTATTTTGTCAGTTTATGGTATGGAATATTGGCTTTAAAATAGTGCAGATCATTTATCTTCTTTCCTATCTTTTAAAAAGTAACAAAAATAAAAATGTTATTCTTTATCATCTAATTGTAGGATTTGTACTCTCTACTAAATAAGAGATTCACATGCATTGATGGACTTAATTTTTATTGGAGAGATGATACAAGTAAATGGTAAATGTAGCTACTCAAACAGAATGTACTCTTCCGTTTTTTTGCCTTGGAACAAATGGACTGAACTTCTGATTGTGTTGAGCTGGACATCAATGTTTGACATATGTCGATGAATCCAACTCTCTAAATTGTGCCAAAGAATAGAAGGGAATTTAAGGGATGCCTACGAATAGGGCGTGTTTAGCATGCCGGATAACATACCAGATAATACTATTTAATACTATCCGGTGTTTGGTGCCATTCTGTATTAAATTAGCACCGGATTATTTATGTGGTCCGGCCTATTTTATACGACATACGCCGGATAATTTATACACTCAGTGCCATAAATGTTCTTCAATCTCCTTTTGAGGAAGTAAATGAACATGATAATTTTTGATGAATTGAGTTTTTAATCCGATACTGCATCAAATGCCTGATTAAATAGTCAATACGCTCGACTAAATAGTCAGTACTATCCGATGACAAATTATCCTATCCGACTGAAATAATCAGTACAGTCCGAGATGCCAAACGAGACCTTAATGTAGTTTAGGACTCGTCAATCTGAGCAAGAAACAAAGTAGATGTCAAACGTGTGCTAAGAATCGAAGGGAATTTAACAAATGAATATGAGCTAATTAAGCGACAATGTATTATAGGACTCATCAATCCGAGCAAGAAACAACGAAAACACGTGCACATTGAAAGATTTTGGAGATTTTGTTAGGCCGATGGAAACGAGGAAAACGAGCAAACAATAAAACACATGAAAACAGAAACGGGTGGAACTAAACAAACCTAAAAATGGCAAGCATTAGCCATGAAACCTAACTTTGGAAGTTGCTAGAATCTTTTGCTGGAGGGAGGATGGAAAAGTAATTTCATTCGATCCACTAAGATGAGGGTTTTGATGAACTCAATTTGTCATACTCATTCCTTCTTGCAAGCGAAGCAACATAATGTGCTTCCTTTATTTGTTAAAAGAACACATCTCGCCTACCTAATTTCCAACGAGTTTGCTAAGAACTTGAGTCAATTCCCATATTGTTTTGAGGCAAGAGTACGTTTTCCACTACTTTATGGCTGTGTTTCTTTTATCTATCGTGACGGGTATGGCCGTCCTCGTCACAAGACATACTCGTTTGAAGTCGTTTTGTTGTAAATGTGATCGAGATAGGTTTTGAAAATTTAAGCTCGGCTTAGGTCTTGTCCCCGAGCTAGGCCTATTCAGGCTGAACTAGAAGTATTACAGGGTATCAAACAAGTGATATGTTTAGTATTTTCAAATGGTACCTTCATTATATTTCTAGATTTCTAAAGGTGACATTGAGTTGCAAATGTGGTTTAGTGCAACTGGTCATGAGCAATGCGTCTGTCCCTTTGCACTCAAATTAGAATATATATCTTGTAAATTAGAATAATTTTATTAGAATATCGTCTTATTAAAAATGATATATAGCTTGGGTTGGGCCAAATGCAAAAACATCAAGTTTAGGCCCTTTTCTTCTCACAAATTGGTTGTTCCTATAAGCATGTTTAAGGTGCGGACGAAGCATGCAAACAAGGATCTAATGGCTGAAAATGGATGAGCTCATGTCATTGCGTGCATTCAAAAAATTTTAAATTTTTTTATTTAGTTGACATGTTTTTGTTCGATGGAGGGAAATATGGGGCAAGCGGGAAATAAGGGTTGGCTGTTGCGCGCGTTGAAGAGTAAAAAACAGGGGAAGAGGGGAAGACATAGGAAGCTGAAGTTTGGAACAAATTTGTGGTGGATCGAAGCTAAGTTTCGGTTGTGACCTTTAATTTTTTTTGTTGTTCATTGGGTGTATTTGTGACAGCGAGGGAGTGGTAGATTAAGGTTTTCTCTACCGGGGAAAAAGGGCATAGAAAGGGAAGTGTTGAAAGGTGTGTGCTAGCTGAATTTATAGAATATTGAAGTTGTGCTTGGATCAAATTGAAGTTGGCATGATGGGTTCATCCACAATCTCAGAAGAAACCCAAATTTTGAAGGTGATTGTTTGAATAATTCAGAACCTATGTTATAATGCATTTCCATTAGAGTGTGGGTTTTTTTTTTTTTTAAAAAAAAAGGGTTTGAAACCATAATATCGATGGTTATCAGTGGATTTGGTTGAGATCGTGAAAGTGGATTTTAGATATATAGGTGTAAACTTTGTGCTGGCTTGTGATAAGTTGTGTTGTGCTTGTGTAACTTTGTTACAGGTAGACATTGAAGTATAATTCGATGAGGGTGAGGTAGAAGTAGAAGAAATTGTCGTTGACAGAGAGGATGTAGATGTAGGGGATGAATTAGATGCAGGGAGGGTTGAATTTGTGGTACCAAGAGTAGATGAAGAGTTGAAACCAAAATTGAAAATGGAGTTTGATTCGTTAGATGAAGGGTATAGGTTTTACAACAATTATGCACTTGCAGCGGGGTTTGGGATTCTAGAGCATAGTAGGAGAAAGTCCATTGATGGTGAATGTTGGTTAATGAAAGAATTTGTTTGTTGCAAACAAGGGAAGAAGAGAGATGATGGTAATCCCAAACGTAATAAGAAAGGAAAAAAGGGAGATGCTAGAACTCAGTGCAAGGCGAAACTTGGGTTGAATAGGGGAAGTGGTTGTGAAAAGTTTGTTGTAATGGTTTTTGTTTGTACCATACTTGACCAATCCCGAAACTACTAAGCACCAGTCAACGTTATACCGTCAAGGACCCAAAAGAGTTTCCTTCCAACCGGGAGGCCAATCATAGCGCGACACGTGTCGACATCAGAAGCCAATCACAACACGACACGTGTTAATGTCAAAACAAAACTAGAAACTCTCTTCTATAAAAGGAGATCATTCTCCCACAATATTTTCTATTGTCATTTGTACTAAATCATTCACTAGTACTCACTAAAGGAGAGCTTGAACCTATGTACTTGTGTAAACCCTTCACAATTAATGGGAACTCCTCTACTCCGTGGACGTAACCAATATGGGTGAACCACGTACATCTTGTGTTTGCTTCCCTGTCTCTATCCATTTACATACTTATCCGCACTAGTGACCGGAGCAACCTAGCGAAGGTCACAAACTTGACACTTTGGCATGAATTCAATAAAGAGGTGATTTAGACAACTCGGTCCAAATCCTCTTACCTTCCTAGCAATGAAACACTCGAGTTCAAAGCTTCAACATGAATGCTTCCAACATGAAACAAAGTCTAAGTATATGTCAACAAGACTATACAAATAAACGAACAGCTTCACAGTATATTTGTTTAATCATACATTCCAACACATTCATACATAAGCCAACTGTGCTTTGAAAGGGTTCAACATACTTTGTGTCATTCGACACTTGCTACAATGTGCCTCAACACCTTGCCCTTATTCTCACCAACTAGGTGATGAAGGAACTTACCTTCGTGCCACCAACCAGGTGATAAAATGTACAACCCGTACTCTAATATTATTTGGCAATTTGCCACTCTTATCACCAACCAGGAAAAGAATGAACTCACTTTTGTGCCATCAACCAGGTGATGAAATGTACAACCCGTACTCTAATATTATTTGGCAACTTCCCATTCTTATCACCAACTAGGTGAAGAAGGAATTGATCTTCGTGCCACCAACCAGGTGATGATATGTGATGAAGGAACTCACCTTCGTACCACCAACCAGATGATAAAAGCAACTCACCATTCATTCCACCAACTAGAAGACGAGTGGTACAACTTGCACATGTGAACTCCTAGCATTCAGAAATAATAAAAAACCCTCAAGCTTTACAACTCAACTAGGGGAGCACTTATGCCCAATAAGAGTTATAGTCACCAACAAAGTCTTATTGCAAGCCAACAACAACTTCAGTGCATGGTATACGAAGATCAAGCTATTCAGCCCTCTTGCATCTGCTTCAGACATTTCTCTTCTGTAACAATGCAAACACTACAACTCGTAGAAAGCTTCACACATTCTTCATTAAGACTGTTCAAAGCAAATCCAATTTATATGATTTATCTAAACCTTCAAATACTACAAGGTGTGGCTTGTATATGTTGTATCTCCTACATTTTCAAATTTCCAGTTTTCCCAAAAAATAAAAAAATAAAAAAATAAAAAAAGGGAAATTAGGAAATTCAACAAAGCTTCATCAATGGAGGACAACTATAATTCTCAAAAGCTTCACACACTCTTGATCAAGACAGTGTGAAACAAAACCAATTTATGGTGCCAACAAGAGCTTCATCAAAGGAGTTCAACTACAATTCTCAAAAGCTTCACACACTCTTGATCAAGACAGTGTGAAGCAAAACTAATTTATGATGCCAACATGAGCTTCATCAATGGAGGACAACTACAATTCTCAAAAGTTTCACACTCTTAATGAAAACAGTGTGAAGCAAAATCAATTTATGATGCCAACAAAAGCTTCATCAAAGGAGTTCAACCACAATTCTCGAAAGCTTCACACACTCTTGATCAAGACAGTGTGAAGCAAAACCAATTTATGGTGCCAACAAAAACTTCATCAATGGAGGGCAACTACAATTCTCAAAAGCCTCACACACTCTTGATCAAGATAGTGTGAAGCAAAACCAATTTGTGGTGCCAACAAAAGCTTCATCAAAGGAGTTCAACCACAATTCTTAAAAGCTTCACACACTCTTGATCAAGACAGTGTGAAGCAAAACCAATTTATGGTGTTAACAAAAGCTTCATCAATAAAAGGCAACTATAATTCTCAAAAGCTTCATACACTCTTGATCAAGACGGCGTGAAGCAAAACCAATTTATGGTGCCAATAAAAGCTTCAACTTCAACTACAAAAACTTCAACTCCAAAGCTTCACCTACAAAGCTTCAACCCAAAAGATTCACCTACAAAGCTTCAACTCCAAAGCTTCACCTACAAAGCTTTAACACAAAAGATTCACCTACAAAGCTTCAACTCCAAAGCTTCACCTACAAAGCTTCAACAAAAAAACTTAATCTACAAAGCTTCACCTACAAAGCTTCAACTCCAAAGCTTCAACACAAAAGCTTCACCTACAAAGCTTCACCTACAAAGCTTCAACTCCAAAGCTTCATCTACACAAGCTTCAACTCCAAAGCTTCATCTACACAAGCTTCAACTCCAAAGCTTCATCTACAAAGCTTCAACACAAAAGCTTCACCTACAAAGCTTCAACTCCAAAGCTTCACCTACAAAAGTTTCAACTCCAAAGTTTCACCTATAAAACTTCAACACAAAAGCTTCACCTACAAAGCTTCAACTTAAAAGCTTCACCTACAAAAGCTTTAACTCCAAAGTTTCACCTACAAAGCTTCAACACAAAAGCTTCACCTACAAAGCTTCAACTCCAAAGCTTCACCTACAAAAGCTTCAACTCCAAAGATTCACCTACAAAAGCTTCAACACAAAAGCTTCACCTACAAAAGCTTCAACTCCAAAGCTTCAACTCCAAAGCTTCACCTACAAAAGCTTCAACTCCAAAGCTTCACCTACAAAGCTTCACCTACAAAGCTTCAACACAAAAGCTTCAACTCCAAAGCTTCACCTACAAAGCTTCAACACAAAAGTTTCACCTACAAAAGCTTCAACTCCAAAGCTTCACTTACAAAGTTTCAACACAAAAGCTTCACCTCCAAAGCTTCAACTCCAAAGCTTCACCTACAAAAGCTTCAACTCCAAAGCTTCACCTACAAAGCTTCAACACAAAAGCTTCACCTACAAAGCTTCAACTACAAATGCCAAAAGCTTCACACACTCTTGATCAAGATAGTGTGAAGCAAAATCAATTCATGGTACCCAACAAAGCTTCAACCTTAAAGCTTCACCTACAAATCTTTAACACTAAAGCTTCACCTATATATATATATATATATATATTCAAAAATTCAAAAATTCAAAAAAAAAATCGAATATTAAAAAAAATAAAGGCCTAGGCATCCTCTTCTTTGGGCCAAACAACTTTCATAACAAATATATATGAAGGAAGAGTTTTGGGCTACCACTTAGAAAGGAAAACGGTGAAGTTTTGTTAATTTGGAAACTTGGCTACTAGCAAGACACCTCATTTGTCAACTCCCTCGACCGGAGACTTGGGGGACTCCTACCATATGCTATTGCACCTTGATATTCGGAAGTCTCACGACCACTCAGTGACTTAGATTTTTCAAGTCTCCAACCAAGAAGTTTTCCTCACTGGGGAAATTAAGGCAGCATTACCTCAACCTACATGCTTTACTCACAAAGCTTCAACATACAAGCTTCAACAAAAGAAAAAAAAAATTCAAAGAACTTTGTGAAGAAGACCTTGGTATATTTAACACAATACATTGAAATGAAGCAAAACTTATTTATTGATATCTCTGATAAGTTACAAATATGTACATATACATGAATCAAAATAAACAAACAAGAGGGAGCCTTCACAAAGGTTGCTCAGGAGAAGTTTCAACAGTCGGCAGAGCCTCAGAAAGAGGAAGCACCAGAGGGTGATCATTCGGAGCCTCAGTACTGGGCAGAACCCTAGAAGGAGGAGGCACCAAAGGTTGATCATTTGGAGCTTCATTACGCGGTACAACCCCAGAAGACGAAGGCAATAAATGCCTTTGGAACAAACCCACAAACCTTTGATGATCAAGTAAAATCTGACCATCAGATTCCTGCAGCTGGTCAAGATTCCTCTTCATGTTTGTAGCATAGTCATGTGCGAGCCTGTGCAACTATTTATTCTCATGCTTGAGCCATCTGATCTCCTGTTTGAGACTTATCACTTCAGTTGCCAATGATTCAACTTGGCGGGTTCGAGCAAATAGGCGTTGGGCCATATTAGACACAGAATCTGCACACTGAACACTGAGAACTAGAGAATCCTTAACAACCAACTCATCAGATCGTTTGGAAAGTAGTCTGTTATCTTTGGGAGTGAGAAGGTTCCTAGCCACCACCGCAACGGTCATATCATTCTTCATCACAGAGTCCCTAACAATAAGAGGACCAGTAGGGGATAAGAAGGATGGGCACCATATGTTGTCTTGAGGAGGCATGGCTGCCTTTTCACCAAAGTTCAAGTCAAAACGACGATCGGATGGGCCAGACAGTTTCCGAAATAATGAAAGAGAAATGAGGTCCAATAAATCTCTGACGTATAAAAATAAAGGGAAAATTCCTACAAGCAATAACTCTCTAAACGTACTTCTTGCACAAAATTGGTGCCCCTATAAAAGATAGGGCAGCAAGGCCGCTTGTTCAAAAATCGAAGAGGCAGCACTCTTCGGATTTCGAGAAGTAGATTTTCCTAAATAAAATATGTCAATAATCCCCACACGCAACATTAGCTCCTTGGGCACCACAGATAACTTTGCCAAAGATCTCTGACAAAATTTAGACACATAAATTTTGAAGGTTCAGCTACCCTACCAGTACCCATAAAGGTAAAGGAACAACACCACTACTTGATAACTAGAAAGTTCCTATGTGTGTTAACCTCTGTGCTCTGTGGCAAGGCAGACTAGCAAAAATGCCTAACCTTTACTCACATTCTAGAAAACACTCCCAATAGGATTGCTTGCTCAAAATTCGAAGAGGCATCTCTCTCTGAACCTCGAAAGCCAGACTCCCAATATGATTGCTTTCTCAAAAATCGAAGAGGCACCGCTCTTTGAATCTCGAAAGCCAAACTCCTAACATGATTGCTTTCTCAAAAATCGAAGAGGCATTACTTTTCGAATCTCGAGAGTCAGACTCCCAACAAGATTGCTTTCTCAAAAATCAAAGATGCACCACTCTTCGAATCTCGAAAGCCAGACTCCCAACATGATTTCTTTCTCAAAAATCGAAGAGGCACCGCTTTTCGAATCTCGAAAGCCAGACTCCCAACAGGATTGCTTTCTCAAAAATCGAAGAGGTATCGTTCTCTGAATCTTGAGAGCCAGATCCTTAACATGATTGCTTGTTCGAAAACCAAGGAGGCACCGCTCTCCGAACTTCCAGAGCCAGATTTCCTTAGATAAAGCTTGTCTGCAATCTTCACACGTAACATCAGTTTTCCAGATACCACATACCATTTTTTCAAAGTGCTCTGACAAAGTTAAAACACGTGAAGCTTGCAGCTCCCATTACATTGCTATGACTAAGAAGGGTAAATGAATAGCATTACTACTTGTTGTTGGGAAAACTCCTATATATGTCTACCTTCATCCTCCACGAACAAGCATACCTGCAAAAATGCTCAACCATTCCTCATATCTAATAGGGCACTCCCAACGAAACCTCTCGAAATACTCAGATTCTTTTCCTCCCTGATAATACCTCTGCAAACAAGCTACACCAGAGCAAGAGTATCTTATATCATCAAGGTTAAAAGCATGAGTATCCCATATCATTCTTTTTCCCTGTCTTTTCCTTTTCCATTGCTCTTACCTGCAAGACAATGAGAAAGAAAGCAATCAGTCGAAATCTGAAATCAAACTTCCGATCTGAAACTGATTGCCCGAAATCTTTGCCCAGTTGCTCACCTACCTCAGAACAGTTAATACAATATTGGCTCTTAACACTGAAACTGCCAAGCATGGATGAGTCGCTGAGAAGTAGTACTCTGAATGACCATTCAAAGGCAAAGGTTGCGCACTACTTCTGCGATGCAAAATATTGAAGCAGAAGGTTCAACGATGAGCTGGAACAGATCACTATAGCACGACGCCCTCTCTGCAGACCCGCATAATCCAGACAGAGGAGTCTAAGTCAAATCCAAGCTTGACATCTTTGCCCTATCCGAATAGCTCGAGAAGCTTCAACAACTTTTCGCTGACACCGTCGCTAAATAGCACAGCCTTGCCATGCCACATCCACTACTTTGTCAATAGCAAAAGTATCCTATATCATCAGGGTTGAACATACTCTAGATTTGATGGACTTGTTTTGACCCTCAAATTCTTGAGTCGACCTTATACTTTGGAGGAAACCAGAATACCCTCCAGCCCAGTTCAAGAATAAGCCTGTGGAAAGTTACTTCTTCAAAAGCAAAAGTATCTTATATCATCTATTTTTCTTTTTCTTTTCTTTATCCTTCTTCTACCTACAAGATAGGGAGAATGAGAACAATCAGCCGGAACTCGAAATCAAACTTCTGATTTGGGATTGATTCTTGGAACTCTGATTACTTACCTTATCTGTCACCTCTTTCGGCGGATCTCTTAGCTCGGCGACTTGGGGGACTCATACGACATGGTTTGTATCGCGCTTGACCAAGCTTGAAACTACAACTAAGTGAAGGTCACAAACTTGACACTTTCTGTTATACCAAAGTCCTCACTGATTTTGTGCATCAACAGTTTTCATGGAAGGACATAACCACCCTATGTCAAATGTGTCACACTTATTTAGATCACACCATCAAGTTTCGAGAACAAAGAAGGCGATGATTGAACAATGCGCGAAGGCCAATATTTCCACAAGTAAACAAATGGCTTTGTTGGAGGTGCAAAGTGGAGGAATTGGAAATATTGGTTGCACCCCCAATGATATGTATAATGCAGAACAATAATTTATAACCTATCAAATTGGGCGTGATGCCGAAATGTTGAAAGAGCATTTTGAGGATGAGAAAGAAAAAAAGATTCATTCTATTTCAAGATGGAGATTGACGAAGGCGAAACACCTGAAAATTTCTTTTGGGCAAATGTGATATGAAAATTAACTTGACACACAAATTAAACCCTATTGATGACAATTATAGTATTAAGCAAGTAGGGATCGTTATAGACCAGGGATTAACTAGGGCTGCTAATCAACACAAATAAGACTAAAAAACACTAAACTAGACTCTATAGACTCAAAACTGACTTAAAACGCTAAAAACAACAACAAACAATAAAAAAAAGACTCAATTCTAGACGTAACAAGTGATTTGGACGAAAATAAGACTTAACTTGACTCAAAAGACTAAAAGAAAACTGATTATGACTCAACTAACAAGACTTAATGAATGAGGGATTGTTTTTGACGAATTTGAAACTTAAAACAGAAACTTTGCATAAAACACTTTAATAAAACAAATTTGATGAATTGAAAAAGGTGAAAGGCTAGTTAGAGGGTCCTTCTCCACACATGACATATGCAAACAAACCAATTTCTAGTTATTATTCTTTTAAACCATGAATGACAACACCCCAAGTCAACCGTGATAGCACAAATTAACCATCAGATTTTCCTTATTTCATTGAATTGGACGGGATACACATCAACAACAACAAAGCCTTTTCCCACTAAGTGGGGTCGGCTATATGAATCCTAGAACGCCATTGCGCTCGGTTTTGTGTCATGTCCTCCGTTAGATCCAAGTACTCTAAGTCTTTTCTTAGAGTCTCTTCCAAAGTTTTCCTAGGTCTTCCTCTACCCCTTCGGCCCTGAACCTCTGTCCAGTAGTGACATCTTCGAACCGGAGCGTCAGTAGGCCTTCTTTGCACATGTCCAAATCACCGGAACCGATTTTCTCTCATCTTTCCTTCAATTTCGGCTACTCCTACTTTACCTCGGATATCCTCATTCCCAATCTTATCCTTTCTCGTGTGCCCACACATCCCACGAAGCATCCTCATCTCCGTCACACCCATTTTTTGTACGTGTTGATGCTTCACTGCCCAACATTTTGTGCCATACAACATCGATGGCCTTATTGCTGTCCTATAAAATTTTCCCTTGAGCTTCAGTGACCTATGACGGTCAAACAACACGCCGGATGCACTCTTACACTTCAACCATCCAGCTTGTATTCTATGGTTGAGATCTCCATCTAATTCTCCGTTCTCTTGCACGATAAATCTTAGGTAGCGAAAACGGTCGCTTTTTGTGATCTTCGCTAGATTGCTCCGGTCATTAGTATGGATAAGTATATAAATGGATAGAGATAGGAAAACGAACACAAGATGTACGTGGTTCACCCAGATTGGCTACGTCCACGGAATAGAGGAGTTCTCATTAATTGTGAAGGGTTTACACAAGTACATAGGTTCAAGCTCTCCTTTAGTGAGTACAAGTGAATGATTTAGTACAAATGACATTATGAAATATTGTGGGAGAATGATCTCGTAATCACGAAACTTCTAAGTATCGGAGTGTGGTATCGTCTTGACATGCCTTATCTGTCTCATAGGTAGATGGGGCATCTTCTCTGGAAATACTCTTCCTCCATCCAGGGGTGGTATCTTTAACTGGTGGAGATGCACAAGGTAATGTATCAATTTCACTTGAAGCTTACTTGTAGTTTCAGGCTTGGTCAAGCGCAATACAAACCATGTAGTAGGAGTCCCCCAAGTCGCCGAGCTAGGGGATCTGCTGGAAGAGGTGACAGACAAGGTAAGCAATCATAGCTCCGGCTGATTGTTCACAGTCTCCCTATCTTGCAGGCAGCATGAAGGATAAAGAGAAGAAAATGAGAAGAGATGATATGGGATACTTTTGCTTTTGAAGAAGTAACTTTCCACAGGCTTATTCTTGAACTGAGCTGGAGGGTTTTCTGGTTTCCTCCAGAGTATAAGGCCGACTGAAGAATTTGAGGGTCAAAACAAGTCCATCAAATCTAGAGTACGTTCGACCCTGCTGATATGGGATACTTTTGCTTTGACAGAGTAATGGATGTATCGGCACGTGTGCTGTTACGCTTGTCTCCACATGCTTCCTTGTATCCTTCTCCCTTGCCCTATATGTTCCTCAGGCAGATGCGGTATCTTCCCTGGAAGCATAAGATGTTGAAGATGAGTACTCAAAAGTAATGTCAGGTAAGTAATCAGGTAAGGGGTTCCAGGCAGTCAGTTCCTAGCTGGAAGCTTGATTCCAAGTACTGACTGATTGCTCTCTTTCTCCTTGTCTTGCAGGTAAGAACAAGGTCAAAGGAAAAGACAGGGAAAAAGCATGATATGGGATACTCTTGCTTTTAACCCTGATGATATGAGATATTCTTGCTCTAGTATAGCTTGTTTGCAGAGGTATTATCGGGGGGAAAGAAAGCTGAATATTTCGAAAGGCTTCGTTGGGAGTGCCCTCTCAGATATGAGGAAGGGTTGAGCATTTTTGCAGGTCTGCCTGTCCGTTGGGGATGGAGGTCGACATATATAGGAGTCTCCTTAACAACAAGTAGTAATGCTATTCCTTTACCCTACTTGGTCATAGCACGGTAGTGGGAGCTGCCAGCTTCACATGTTTTAACGCTGTCAGAGCACTTTGAAAAAGTGATTTGTGGTATCTGGAAAGCTGATGTTTCGTGTGAAGATTACAGACAGCTTTATCCAAGAAGATCCGGCTCTTGAAGTTGGGAAAGTGTTGCCTCTTCGGTTTTCGAACAAGCAATCCTATCGGGGATCTGGCTCTCGAGATTCGGAGAACGATGCCTCTTCGATTTTTGAGAAAGCAATCATGCTGGGGGTCTGGCCCTCGAGATTTGGAGAGCGGTGTCTTTTCGATTTTTGAGAAAGTAATCATGTTGGGAGTCTGGCTCTCGAGATTCGGAGGGCGGTGCCTCTTCGATTTTGGAGCAAGCAATCTTGTTGGGAATGTTTCCTCGAATGTGAGTAAAGGTTGGGCATGTTTGCTAGTCTACCTTGCCACGAAGCACAGAGGTTGACACACAGGGACTTTCCAATTATCCAGCAATGGTACTGTTCCTTTACCCTCTTCGATTTTTGAGAAAGTAGTCATGTTGGGAGTCTGGCTCTCGAGATTCGGAGGACGATGCCTCTTCGATTTTGGAGCAAGCAATCTTGTTGGGAGTGTTTTCTCGAATCTGATTAAAGGTTGGGCATGTTTGCTAGTCTACCTTGCCATGAAGCACAGAGGTTGACACACAGGGACTTTCCAATTATCCAGCAGTGGTACTGTTCCTTTACCCTTATGGGTAATAATATGGGAGCTAGACCTTCAAAATTTATGTGTCTAAACTTTGTTAGTGTTGTTTCTTTGTTATTCTTTTACCCTTCTTGGTCAGAGCGATGTAGTGGGAGCTGCAAGCTTCACGTGTTCAACTTTGGCAGAGAACTTTGGTAAAGTTATCTGTGGTACCCATGAGCTACTGTTGCGTGTGGGAAGTGGGTGATTGAACAGTACGACTCATGTGTTTTCTACTTCACCAGAAGTCTTCGACCGAATGCCCATAATTTCCGCAAAGCTGAGTGTGCGTGTGACAGGTGCTGACAAGGCTGGAAAAGTAGGTGCCTCTTCGATTTCTGAGATCGGCCCTCATGGTCTCTGAGCAGCCCAGCTTTTGAGAAAGCAAGCGCCTCTTCGATTTCTGAGATCGGCCTTCGTGGTCTTTGCGCAGCCCAGCTTTTGAGAAAGCAAACGCCTCTTCGATTTCTGAGATCGACCCTCGTGGTATCTGAGCAGCCTTGCTTTTGAGAAAGCAAACGCCTCTTCGATTTCTGAGCAGGCGCCTCTTCGATTTCTGAAGCTCCGTCGAGTGCAGATTTTTATAGAGGCTGGCATTAAGTTCCAAAGCACACTTGAATATCCACCAGTAGAAGCTTCATTCTTGCACTTCTAAGATTTTGATTTGTCCGACCTTTTCTCTCTTCAATACCTTTGAAAATGTCTGGCCCCTCCGACCGTCGTTTTGACTTGAACCTTGTTGAAGAGGCAGCCCCGCCTTCTCCTTACAACATATGGCGTCCATCCTTCGTCTCCCCTACTGGTCCTCTTACCGTTGGGGATTCCGTGATGAAGAATGATATGACCGCTGCGGTGGTGGCCAGGAACCTTCTCACTCCCAAAGATAACAGACTACTTTCCAAACGGTCTGATGAGTTAGCTGTTAAGGATTCTCTGGCTCTCAGTGTTCAGTGTGCAGGTTCTGTGTCTAATATGGCCCAACGCCTATTTGCTCGAACCCGCCAAGTTGAATCATTGGCGGCTGAAGTGATGAGTCTCAAACAGGAGATTAGAGGGCTCAAGCATGAGAATAAACAGTTGCACCGACTCGCACATGACTATGCTACAAACATGAAGAGGAAGCTTAACCAGATGAAGGAATCTGATGGTCAGGTTTTACTTGATCATCAGAGATTTGTGGGTTTATTCCAAAGGCATTTATTGCCTTCGTCTTCTGGGGCTGTACCGCGTAATGAAGCTCCAAATGATCAACCTCTGATGCCTCCTCCTTCTAGGGTTCTGTCCAGTACTGAGGCTCCGAATGATCCCCCTCCGATGCCTTCTCTTTCTGGGGCTCTACCGACTGCTGAAACTTCTCCTAAGCAACCTTTGTGAAGGCTCCCTCTTGTTTGTTTATTTTGACTTATGTATATGTACATATTTGTAGCTTATCGGGGATATCAATAAATAAGCTTTCCTTCATTTCAACGTATTGTGTTAAATACACCAAAGCCTTCTTCGCTAAGTTCTTTGAATTTTCTTTTGTTGAAGCTTTGTGAGTGGAGCATGTAGGTTGAGGTAGTGTTCCCTTAATTTCCTGAGTGAGGAAAACTTCTCGGTTGGAGACTTGGAAAATCCAAGTCACTGAGTGGGATCGGCTATATGAATCTTAGAACGCCATTGTGCTCGGTCCTGTGTCATGTCCTTCGTTAGATCCAAGTACTCTAAGTCTTTTCTTAGAGTCTCTTCCAAAGTTTTCCTAGGTCTTCCTCTACCCCTTCGGCCCTGAACCTCTGTCCCATAGTCGCATCTTCTAATCGGAGCGTCAGTAGGCCTTCTTTGCACATGTCCAAACCACCGTAACCGATTTTCTCTCATCTTTCCTTCAATTTCGGCTACTCCTACTTTACCCCGGATATCCTCATTCCTAATCTTATCCTTTCTCGTGTGCCCACACATCCAACGAAGCATCCTCATCTCCGCTACACCCATTTTGTGTACGTGTTGATGCTTCACCGCCCAACATTCTGTGCCATACAGCATCGCCGGCCTTATTGCCGTCCTATAAAATTTTCCCTTGAGCTTCAGTGGCATACGGCGGTCACACAACACGCTGGATGCACTCTTCCACTTCATCCATCCAGCTTGTATTCTATGGTTGAGATCTCCATCTAATTCTCCGTTCTTTTGCAAGATAGATCATAGGTAACGAAAACGGTCGCTCTTTGGTATTTCTTGATCTCCGATCCTCACCCCTAACTCGTTTTGGCCTCCATTTGCACTGAACTTGCACTCCATATATTCTGTCTTTGATCGGCTTAGGCGAAGACCTTTAGATTCCAACTCTTCTCTCCAAAGGTTAAGCTTTGCATTTACCCCTTCCTGAGTTTCATCTATCAACACTATATCGTCTGCGAAAAGCATACACCAAGGAATATCATCTTGAATATGTCCTGTTAACTCATCCATTACCAACGCAAAAAGGTAAGGACTTAAGGATGAGCCTTGATGTAATCCTACAGTTACGGGAAAGCTTTCAGTTTGTCCTTCATGAGTTCTTACGGCAGTCTTTACTCCTTCATACATATCCTTTATAGCTTGGATATATGCTACTCGTACTCCTTTATTCTCTAAAATCCTCCAAAGAATGTCTCTTGGGACCCTATCATACGCTTTCTCCAAATCTATAAAGACCATGTGTAAATCCTTTTTCCCATCTCTATATCTTTCTATCAATCTTCGTAAGAGATAGATTGCCTCCATGGTTGAGCGCCCTGGCATGAACCCGAATTGGTTGTCCGAAACCCGTGTCTCTTGCCTCAATCTATGCTCAATGACTCTCTCCCAGAGCTTCATTGTATGACTCATTAGCTTAATACCCCTATAGTTCATGCAATTTTGTACGTCGCCCTTATTCTTGTAGATAGGCACCAAAGTGCTCGTTCGCCACTCATTTGGCATCTTCTTCGTTTTCAAAATCCTATTGAAAAGGTCAGTGAGCCATGTTATACCTGTCTCTCCCAAAAGTTTCCACACTTCGATTGGTATATCGTCTGGGCCTATTGCTTTTCTATGCTTCATCTTCTTCAAAGCTATAACCACTTCTTCCTTCCGAATTCGACGATAAAAAGAGTAGTTTCTACACTCTTCTGAGTTACTCAACTCCCCTAAAGAAGCACTCCTTTCATGTCCTTCATTGAAAAGATTATGAAAATAACCTCTCCATCTGTCTTTAACCGCGTTCTCTGTAGCAAGAACCTTTCCCTCCTCATCCTTGATGCACCTCACTTGGTTTAGGTCCCTTGTCTTCTTTTCCCTTGCTCTAGCTAGTTTATAGATATCCAACTCTCCTTCTTTGGTATCTAGTCGTTTATACATATCGTCGTAAGCCGCTAACTTAGCTTCTCTCACAGCTTTCTTCGCCTCTTGCTTCGCTTTTCTATACCTTTCACCATTTTCATCAGTCCTATCCTTGTATAAGGCTTTACAACATTCCTTCTTAGCCTTCACCTTTGTTTGTACCTCCTCATTCCACCACCAAGATTCCTTTTGGTGTGGGGCAAAGCCCTTGGACTCTCCTAATACCTCTTTTGCTACTTTTCGGATACAACTAGCCATGGAATCCCACATTTGGCTAGCTTCCCCATCTCTATCCCACACACACTGGGTGATTACTTTCTCTTTGAAAATGGCTTGTTTTTCTTCTTTTAGATTCCACCATCTAGTCCTTGGGCACTTCCAAGTCTTGTTCTTTTGTCTCACTCTTTTGATATGTACATCCATCACCAACAAGCGATGTTGATTAGCCACGCTCTCTCCTGGTATAACTTTGCAATCCTTACAAGTTATACGATCTTCTTTCCTCATTAAAAGAAAATCTATTTGTGTTTTTGACGACCCACTCTTGTAGGTGATCACATGTTCTTCTCTCTTCTGAAATAAGGTGTTGGCTAAGAAGAGATCATATGCCATTGCAAAATCCAAGATAGCTTCCCCATCCTCGTTTCTCTCCCCAAAACCATGGCCACCATGAAAACCTCCATAGTTGCCTGTCTCCCTGCCCACGTGTCCATTTAAATCTCCTCCTATAAATAACTTCTCCGTCTGAGCAATTCCTTGCACCAAGTCTCCAAGGTCTTCCCAAAATTTCTCCTTCGAACTCGTATCCAACCCTACTTGAGGTGCGTACGCACTAATCACATTGATAAGTTCTTGTCCTATTACAATCTTGATTGCCATGATTCTATCTCCTACCCTCTTGACATCTACAACATCTTGTGTCAAGGTCTTGTCCACGATGATGCCAACACCGTTTCTCATTCTATTTGTGCCCGAATACCAAAGTTTAAACCCTGAGTTTTCTAGATCTTTTGCCTTACTACCAACCCACTTAGTTTCTTGTAGGCACATAATATTTCTCCTTCTCCTCACCATAACTTCCACTACTTCCATAGATTTTCCCGTTAAGGTTCCTATATTCCATGTTCCTAAACGCATTTTGCTCTCTTGAACTCTACCCTTCTGTCCTAACTTCTTCACCCTCCCCCGTCTAATAGGATCAAAGTACTTCTTTTGTGTGTCCCGTGTAAAGTTGATAGGAGCATATGCTCCCAAACAACTTTGAGTGGAGTCGTTCGAAAAGAAGTTTCTATGGCCCCCTTGCTCATTTAACACTGCATTCGGGCCACACAGCGCGCCACTTACGGGTGACACCCTAGCTTTAGCGCAATTTTGTTCTGAATTCATTTTCATAAGGATTCGACGTGATCATGGAGTGCCGGCTGTCGACTACCTGACGCCCTCCCCCTCCTCCTTTATCCGGGCTTGGGACCGGCAATGTAAGTACATAGGCGGAGTTGGACGAGATACACATCACAACCAAATTATCTTTCTCAAGTCCCCTAACTATGAAAAGCATGATAGAAAACATATCAAAGGTCATTAAGTTCTTTGAAAATCATAAGCATTGACGAGGCATTCGTAACTATGAAAAGCATGATACTCCTGCCAACGATTCACTTAACACGATCATGACTAGCAATCTCCACTACTTTCATAACGATTAGGTGAAACTCCCTTATACTTTAACATCAAGTTTATGCATGCAAATTAAGTGTCAACCCTCAATTAACACACACAAACAAGTTTTAATATCTCAGATAAGCAAATCACATTCAAGACTCAAGAAACAGTAATTGGATGTAATCAATTCATATAAAGCATATAATCATGGCTTCGAATTCACCTCTAACTATAAAGAAATTAGTTCCTCATGTCCTTAAAAATTGAAGATAACTTTAAATTAGACATTGAAAATAAAAGATAGAAAACACCTAAGAAAGCTCCAGCAATCCTATGTTGAATGATAATGCACGACAATGGCTCTTTCTCTCTGATTGTATCTGAATGTATGGGTGTGTGGTGTAGAAGAATATGGTAGAGGGTGGTGAATTTGAAATAGGTGCATAATGATGTATTTATAGGGTTAGGCACAACGTAGGTAGGTTTGGAGAAGGATAGTGTAACCAAAACCCAAGTGGAATGGGTTAAAACAATCAGAAACCAAGGGGAATTAGGTTAGAAAGGTGTGGCACAAATTCCAGGAAGGAAAAGGATAAATTTGGCCTAATTCAAGAGGGAAAAGGATTAGGATTGCAGGTTCTAGAGCTTCTAGAAGAGCTTAAAGGATGCGGCACCTAAATAGGGGTTCTAGAATGAATGAGGCGCCACTTTTGTAGAAGATGAGATAAGGCTTCTAGAATCATATTTTTATGTGTCCAAGTCTGAAAATAATACCCCCTTGCAGCTGGAATTAAGGTAGGATAGGATTAGGATAAGATAAGATAAGATAAGGTTTGTTTGGATAAGATAAGGTTGTATAAGGTTTTGGATAATGTCTCATTCTTTTGAGCTGATTCCTTATCTTCTTTGTCTTGGATTTATTTCTTCAATTCCTTAGCACATTCCTTGACATCTTTGAACTTCAAATTCTTCCATCCATCTTGCTCCACTCATAAGTTATCCATTTGATGCCCAAAACTGCTTCAAAATGCTCCAAAGTGCACTTTCTTGCCAACTTTATTATTTGGACCTATAAACACACGAAAATAGCTTAAAACACTATAATAAACACAAACTAACTATGAAAATGCAAGAAAACAAGCTAACTAAGTTGCATAAATATGCTCCTATCAAAATGCTAAGTCATGACGTGGTTACGACCTTTTTGGTGATGTGATTGTGTTTGACACCACTTTCAACACCAATGTCTACAGGATAATGTTTGCTCCTTTGTTAGGATAATGTTCTAAAAATAGGCCTAGGTGGCCGCCTAGGCACTGGGCGATGGAGTGCCTCCGAGATTTATGTTAAAACGTTCATCAAATTGGATAGGAGTTAATTGGCCGCCTAGGCGCTATTTAGGCGGTCTAGGCGGAGGTAGGCAGCGGTCTAGGTGGCCTCTCGGAGCCTCGTCGGTTCTCCGTTTCGCTGAGATCTGATGAGAAGAGAGAAAGAGTAAATCGGAAATCTCAGCGATGTATACAAACCCCACTTGATTGTTCTAAGAATCTACCTCAGTTTTCTTCAGATGATGTTGTTTGTTCGTTGGGATTTTTGGAATTCTTTCGGGCTTTTGGAATGGAAGTTGGAGGTTTGGAGTTGCTTGTGGAGGCGGTGGGAGAGGTCCAATGGGGAGAATAACCTGGTTCTAAGAGAGAAAGGAGAAGAACAAGCAGCATCTTTGTCGAAGAGAGAGAGGGCGATGAAAACGAGGCTACTTATAATACGAAAAAGAAATAGAGGGAGAGGTATGATAGTATAAAACAACCCATGTGGTTATAATTAGTTGATGGAAACGAGGCACTCATAATCAAGGAGATAGAAAGGTAAAGCATATAAGTTGCATGATTTGGCTTTTTAAATTAATAGATGGAAACGATGTTGTAGAAGGGAGAGAGGAGAAGAGGAAAAGAAGGGGTGGGTTGGGCTGTTATATATGCTTACCATCTTATTAATTTTTGAATTTGGGTTAATATAACAATCCATCTTATTAAATATAGCAAGTTTTTATTATAATAAATTTAATTAAATTCCAAAAAATTATAAATCCGCCTAGACCCCAACCGGCCGCCCAACTAGCACTTAGCGTCTTTTAGAACCATGGTTAGGAGTTAATAACCACGGTCAAACCACGATATTCAGCTGTGCATTCTTGAAAAATGAAAAAATCAAGAGCTTTGAGTGGTTGTTTGAAGAAATGCTTAAGGCTATGCCTGGTGAGCCGCTGAAAGCCATAATTACGAATCAAGATACAGCCATATCAAAGGCTATTGGCAGCAAACTACCAACCACATTTCATCAGTACTGCATATGGCATATTAGTAACAAGTTCAATGGCAAGGGTTGGGTTGGGGGAGCTTTCAAGGATTTGAATGATTTCATATGGAATATCGAAAGTAAAGAAGAATTTGAGGCAAGGTGGAAGGTGTTGGTTGAAGAGCGTGAGTTCAATACTACAAAATTGGCTTAATGTGTCAGAGAGTGGTGGGGGTTTTATACTATTATTGCCAGATAAAATATTTCCAACAACATCTTTAAAAAGTGTCGGATAATAAAGTACTATCCGACATTAGTGCACTACTTTCTGACAAGAATAATGAAGCGGGCCCTTAACTCCACAAGATTTATTTTTTAAATACTTTTAACCAATTATGGCAGCTATATCCGACATGAGTAAGTAATGTGTCAGATTATATTATATTATTTTCAAATTTTTAATACTAACTATGGTAGTTATATCCCACACAAATATTTTCAAATTTTTTACACCAACGCTGGCGATTATATCCGACACAATTATTATTTTATTCTTTTAAATCCTGGAAATTTTTGGGTGGGATATTTCCCACCATTCTTTACGTTGAAAGTGTGCTATCGATTTTATCCGACAACAATAGGAAGGTATGTCGGACAAATTTTGACATTTATGTCGGTTTTAACCAACAATACTACTAATTCTACATAATAAAACCCATCTCCCTCTTCCTTGCGGCGCTGCCCTCTCCTTTCCCCAGTTTCTTCTCCTTCCCGCTTCATTCATTTCCTTTTTTCCTTCTTTCATTCTCCTTCTCCCATTCTCCTCTCTCATTTTCCCTTTCTTCTTTTCTCCCATTCTCTTTCATTTCCCCTTCTTCTTTCTGGCATCTCTTTCTTCTTATCTCCATTTTTTTTATCCACTTCATCCAGTTCCTCCATCACTCACTCTATGACAGTCGTCGATCCCATCTCTATCTAGTACGACAACACAGGATTTACGCCAAACACCAAGAATGTCTCGCTTTCCTACTCCCGTTTTCTATTGTGTGTAAAGGATTTTGTTTATCTGAGGTAATTAGTGAGCGATTTTGTTTCAACTTTTTCAAGTTAACTAAAATTTTTTAGTTCCTTAATTTTATTATAGTTTTGTAGTTTTTGCTCAATTCAATCTATTTTTATGACTAATTTGCTAATTATCAAATTTCTCATGCATTGTTTTGTTTATACCACATTTATTTTATCTAATTTGTTAATATTTAGTGATGTTTTTGGCATCAATTGCTGTTGAAATTTTGTTAATTCATGCTTTCTCATGTGATGGATAGTTGTTCTGCAATGAAGAGCACCAAAAGAAGAAGAGGAAAAGAGAAGGGAAGAAGGGGGAAAGGAGAAAGGGAGCATCGACATAAGAAGGGGAAGAAAATAAGAAAAGGAAAAGAAGATAGGACAAGTCATCATTATGTTTGTTGGAGAACATTACCAATGGAAGCATTTATTGTTGGAGAAGGAAAAATCATCATTATGTTTTCTTTATTTTGTTGTATGAACACTTTGTATAATGACATATATTGCTGGAGAACATTACCAATGGAAGCATTTATGTCAAATATGGATTTTAATTGTTTTATTCCAAATGAGCATGGGTATTGGATAAAGGAGCATTTTTGTTTATTTTTTTATTTTTATCCAAAACATAAATTTGGTTTTTTTTTTTATTATGTCGATTATATGTGACAACATTGTCTTTATATCCGTCGGGATTTCTCAACAACTAATGTCCCCTATAACCGATGGGAGTATTAATGTCACTTGTATCTGACACTATTTTCTTGGCGGATTAAGAGTTCTATCCAATAGCAAAAGCCTCTTTGTGACACAAGCAATGCTGTCGGTTCTTTTATATGCGACTATGAATTTTTGTCGGATTTTTTGCTAATATCCAACAGAAATAGGCTTTTCTTGTTGTTTTTTTAGAATGACACTACTGGGTACTTTTGTAGTAGTGACTAGTTGATAAAACGTGGCTTTAGGAAATTTATGACTTGCGTGCACAATAAGTTATGACATTTTGTAAACACGTTTTTTTTGCTGAAATGTCGAGCAGTCAGCGTGCTGAGAGTAGTCATTCCTTTTTCAAGCAATATGTGCACATGAAGCATTCTTTGATTGAATTCATCATTCGGTTCAATCAAGCCCTTGGACGACAACATCAAAAAAAGGTCATTGGTGACCATAATGATGAAAACCGCAACCTTCCATTGCAGCTTCGCACACTAATGGAAAAGCAAATGGCTAAATTGTACACACGGCTTATGTTCGAAAAGTTTCAAGTAGAAGAGTTGAAGAGTTTGACTTGTTTCTTAAAGGAGCAGTCCGAGCACGAGAATGAGCCAGTGTACGAAGTACTTGAAAAGATTGCGGGGGTGACAAAGATGAAGAGCTTGGTGGTTGATATGACATTGGGTTACACTAAATGCAGCTGCAAAGAGATGGAGTTTTGGGGACTTCCTTGTCGACACATATTGGCGTATTTGAGAATGAAACAAATAGAGCTACTGCAAGAATGCTACGTACTAAAAAGGTGGCTTCAAACCGCCAAATGCATCATTGTTTTGGACATGAAAGGGAAAGTAGTGGGCAAACACGTCGACAATTCTACCGTGTTCAAAAGAGCTCAGTTTTTTAAAAAAGCTTCAGACTTGATTGACAAGGTGGTGATGTCAGAGGAAGGTACCGCACTTATGTTTCGGACTTTGGAAGTGTTGGATACGAAGCTGAACTACTTGAGTGATGGTAACCAAGGTCGTAAAAGAAAACAGATTGTAGAGGGGGCGAAAAGTTCCCAACCTAAGGTGCTTAAATATCCCATTCAAGTTAAAAGAAAAGGGGCGTCGAAGACAAGTACAAAAGAGAAGCAAAGTCAAAATTGGAGACGCATGGGTGGGAAGAATAATAGTCCACGGCGGCCAGACAGAAGGTACACAACGTAAATATGGTCTGCGTGACAATATATATGTATGGCTGTAATATTTGAAATAACTTTGGATTGATTTGTAATTGTGCAGTTCCTTCCAGAATGAGCTCGAAGAACACACACAGGCGTGACTGAGCACCAGTCATGTAATGTTACTTGGCGAAATGAAGCTGCTAACCATGAGCCTAAAACAGTAACACAGAACTTACGGGCAATAATTCGGGGTTGCTAGATGATTTTACGAATATATGATAAATGACCATTGAAGAGGGTATGAATAATTAAATTGTGGATGTTCATTTTGTATGCAAGATGTGTTAATTTTGTAGGGGGTGAACTATTATTTACCTATGGTCACAGTTGGTTTATCAAAGTTTATGTGGGTGACAGCAGTGATGGAATGTGTCATCAACTGCAACTAACTCGTTATGAGATCCTATGAAAATTTACGAATATACAAGAACGTCTATGAAACTTGTACTTGCAATACGTACTTAAGCTTGAAATTACGATATAGTTACAAAAGTCCCTAGAAAATGTACATAATGAGGATGGGAGCAAACATATAGCAATGGAGATATGAGGTTAAGCATCCTTGGGTGTATTGTGATGCAACCAATGTGGACTCCTTTTTGACGCACTTTTGATGGCATTCATTGATAGAGCGTGAGTTTGCAGAAAATTTGGCATTTGATTCTACAATTTGAGCAGTCAGATTATTGGAATCACCGTCACTCTTCTACATAGCCATGACATGTGTGGCTTTACCATGGCTAGTAAATTGTTGTTGCCTGCATTTTATATATATCAATTTAGATGTCATTAAATGTCACAGGAAGACATAAATGGATGGAAACAAATTGTCTGTTTACAACTAGTTTGTTAGCAATACTCCTTCCAATTACTTACCCTTTTTCTGTGTAACTACATTAGGAATGTATCGTGGAAAAACCAAGTGTTGTCCAATGACTTGTCCTTGCTTTCCATGTGTAGATGATCAATTTAGATGTCATTAAATGTGAGACCAACAAAAATTAGATGGACTTGACTAATTTATGACCGCCTATTGTATGTATATGATGGCTTGTGAACAGTGGTATTCAGGCTATTAGGAACTGAGTTTGTAACTTCTTGTTCATAAAAAAAAAATCCTTCCAAATCCTAAACATTTACTGTAATGACATTAAGAATGTGTTGTAATGGCATCAAAATGTTGAGTTCATATACTGTCACATTCAATAGGGCAAAAAAAAGTTGACGTTTTTGTATATGTGTGTGTTTATGAGCATTTATGAAGACCATTATCTACCCTCACGCAGTCTTGTCACGTTGGTCCTCAAGTAGCAAAAAAAAGTTTTTGGAAATACACAAGTCAGACAAAAATTAGTACTAAACAAACGCGTGAGCATTCTCACATCATTGTTGAAGAAACTGTACAACCATTTATGTTCTAAAAAACGTGTACTCATCCCACTCCCACATCCACTATTGAAGACATTGTACAAACATTTATGTTCCAAAAAACATGTACTCATCCCAGCCACCCCCATAAACTTAAATAGGTGAAGCATTACCATAACCAAGGACATCATGTACAGCTACTTGAAGGATTTTTTAATCATTGGGCATCACAAGTTGGGCATAAAACTTCATAGAACTTCCTCCTTAGTGTAGGTGCATGCCTTGGAAATCTTTATTGGATAAAATTCATTCAAATGTTTCATGTGTTGGATGTCGGATAGCAACTTGGTTGCCTCTGTCCTTAAGTCTTGGTATTTCATTTCAATAGTACTCAACTCCCCCACAAATATGCTAGATTTCCCCTTCCAACAAAAGGTGTATACTTTTTAAAAACAAAATACACTATGTTGAGATATGTTTACCTAATGACACACGCTAGTAAAGACGGGTAACAGCACCTGGCTTCGGATGGGGCCGCTTCTTGCCACAATTTGATTCTTTCGTATGGGTGTATTCAGGGTGATTAGATGCTGAGATTTGAAGTTTGGTGTAGCCCTAACACAATCATAATTGGGAGTATTAAAGATTATGGGATTTGTTTTGGGAGTTGGGGTATTAATTGGAGGAGGAGTTATGGATATTGGTGTTTGGGATGGAGTTTTGGGTGTTGTTGTTGGTGTATTGATTTGGAATGGATGCGAATTGGGTTGTGTTCCATGATTTAGTGTAGTTAGTGAAACTGCAGAGCTGAGAAGGTTAGGGTCGGTTGAAATAAGTGGAACATAATTAGGTGGGATGTAGCTGATAAGATGGCAGTAAAATCCCTTTTTGAGAGTGTGTGTAAAAACCAAGGGATTTTGGTTTGCCACCTAAAATGATGTAGGTGGCGGCCTCAAGAGGATGCTATGTGGCATTGCTTGTCCAATAACAAAATTTTGTAAAAATAAAACTAAGGGTACAATTATGTGAACCAATTCATCTCTTGCAATCCACCAAAATATGAAAATTGGATAAAAATAAAGGTCGATAAACCCTAACGGCGATGACCATGAGGTCGTCAACTAAAACTTAAATCAGACATTTAGTTTTTATGACTCATATTTCTGCACGATGGGTTAAGGTTTTCGAGTTCAATCCTTCATACACATTGATTGCCCTTAGAGTTTAAGAGCGTTTCCAAGATTATTTGTACAATTTTTCCTTTTCAAATTTATCTTCTATTTTGTAAAAAACATTGTCATATCTTAGTTGAATTAGTATTCACGACCGTTGAGTTTGTTCCCCAGCCCAAGGTCGGCATATAAACCCGACCATATCGTACTAGATGTCATCTCGACCGTCTCCATATTTTTTTCTTCATATTTGTGATAAAATTGCATTTCATTTTTACAAAATTGTGTTATTACACATGAAATGCCATGTGGCAATCCCATGATGCAGCCTCGTCCATAATTTTAGGTGGAAATGCAATTACGTGCTTGATGAAGAACATGGAAACTCATAGCCTCCCATGTGTTCAATTAGGTGGTTGGGAAGATGGGTGGGTGGGGGACTTTGACTTCAACATTTGGTTTTCCCAATGGGGACCCAATGATAGGCTCCCATCTTGATAAGTTGCGGGTTTTTTTTTATTTTTTATTTTGGTTCACAAACGCAGGTTTTAGTGTCATAACCTTTCACAATCATCATTCTAAAAGAAATAAACTAGCTACTTCATCATAAACACCCAGGTTGAGAAACCCAGTGTTGGGATACTTATTGTTCATAACTTTTCACAACCCATCAAATCATATATTGTCACAAGTATTCGTAATTTATAAATGCCGTTTAAAAAATTCTCTTTCAAATTATTTAACTTCACTCATCCCTAACAACAAATCATTTGGAAGAACATAATGAAAGCATCCCCAACCCTATTACATTCTTCCACACTAAGTATAAAATTGTCCAAATTATTAAAGTTTACTTTCCAATTTCCTTTGTCTTATTCGGTTTCACTGTCTAACTTATTTGTTGAAGTTGGTTTCACAGTACTCCAACTTGCTCTAGGACAACATTGATCATAAACATTCATATCTTGTAATAAAGTATTCATAAATTGTCACTTGTTTGCACATAAGAGGTGGTTCAAAACACTGTGGTTCAAATTCATTCCACTTAACTGATCCATAACAACAAGTAACCAATAATGAGATATTATATTCATCCGAAACAATGGAACTTGTGTTAAAAAAATAAAAATATATACATCACCACATATTCTACAAAATACTACATGTTTTATCGACTACATGTTTACAAGATTACATCAACAACCATTGATTAATCGAACGCCGCCTACACATTGTGCACCTCATGCAACATGTCGACTACCATCCTCAATCGGAATGCAGGGATGTTTTACGGCTTAATAAGATCGAGGGGAAGGCCGGCAGACAAGAACTCTATGACTTTTAAAGTGAAAATCCCGCAGTCCCCCTATGCTACCAACAAGTTTCAAAAACATTTCACACATAATTAAATCATTTAACTTAACTAACAATTCAATAAATTTTTAACTGACCCGTTGTCTTGCTGTGGAGCCCTTTGACTTACAACGTTGAGCCAAGGTTCATCCTTCACCTCAGTCGACATGCTTCATAGGAGATCGGGCAACACATAAGAAGTTGGAGCTAATTTTGTCGTCGTTTTTCGAGAATGCGTTGTTGATCTCAAGGAATCATACACTATGATTCTCGAAGCTTTCAAATTCATCTCCACAACAACTCAATGGTTATCGAGGTTAAGGGGCATGTACACCCTTTCAACATCGACCAGCCAAGATGTAGAAAATGGCTTCCTCTCCCTCCTCATTGTTTTCAAAAGGACATGTAAGAATAGAGTGGACACTACAGGTTTCCCCCATGTTGCTTTTTGAGCTGTCCTTTGAGTGTGGTTGCGCTCACAGTAGGTTTATACACCATCGAAGTATAAAGTAAAAGACATGTACATCAATTCTACTGCCCAAAATCACACTCAACATAACAATTGCACATATTTACATAAGTAACACATATTATGTTGAATATTTGACCAGAAACCAATCATTTGTGTTGGTGCTCAACATTGTCCCTACTATCCGAGCCTATTCGACATACTTCTAAAGGAGATACAACTGCAAATGAATATATTGCAATATAAATTTTGTAATTAAACTTTCACACCAATACAATCCCAACAGTATGGAAACATTACTTCAACAACAGGTTTTACGGACTTACATCAGTTGACAGCAACCCTTCCATGTCAAAGAAGTGTCTCCAAAAGTATGTGTCTCCAACTGTTATATTCTCCAACTGGGCAACCGGACTAACAATGTAACAAACAAAAAAACAAATTTACCGTCATCATTCTAGTCATTTACTGCATATAAATTCCAAAGCACCATAAGCAAAACACAATGATCACTTACTTGTTACCGGCATTCTTCAATATATGAAATTGATAGAAATACTGAAGCACCTCAACCACACAAACTAATTCGATTGCTTTAAACGCCTCTCCCCTTTGCAGAACAAGCTCAATTGGCTCACTGTCTTAGAGTTTTTCACACTTTTTCAAGTCAAATGTCAATTTCATGTGACGCACCACTTTGTCTTCTTATTTGCCCCCTTTGGTGCCCCCAGTCTTTGCCACTGCCCTAGTGTACCAGACTTTCATCTTCATTCCAACATGCTCACCCTCAAGTGTGTAAATAGCAACATCATCATGATCGAACTTTGGACATCTATGTGGTCATGCGCTATCCTTTCTTTTACCAGTGCAAGCATCTTTCTCCAGGACATTCCCAGTTAACAGTCTCTACAAGGTCTTGAAAACCCACTTAATCTACACCTCTCATAACCTTATTCCCTATGGATCCCTCGGTTTCCCTTACTTTGCCTTCTTCACCCCCGTTTTACCACCCTCTGATTCTTCTTTCCTTTCATAGACACCATTTCATACAGCACCGCAGCTTTAACTGCCATTTTTTCTTTTTTTACCTGTTCTTTACCTACTTTTTTCCCTCATCATCATCATCATCATCTACATTTTCTTCTTCTTCTTCTTCTTGTTTTTCTTGTTTTTCTTCTTCTTTATTTACTTCTTGTTTTTCTTGCTCTTCATCATCATCATTTTCTTCTTCTTCCTTATCCTTAACTTTATGTTCTTCTTCTTTTCCCTTAACTTCCCTCCTGAATGCCTTCACCTCATTTGTCAACTTTTCCACACTCTTCAACACATTCCTCTGAAAAGTATCTTTCTTGTGGGCCAAACACCCCGACTACCACCTTCAACTCCTTAATTTGTGACTTTAAGCTGACCGACATCATTTGTATTCAGAGTCAGGGTTTCCGGCATCAAGACATTAGCATCATCACCCCATGTCCAATAGCATGAGTTCTTCTTCGCTTCAGTGGGCACTATATCCTGAATCCCCACGGTCTGCCATTTGTCACCAGTCATCAAAATTACATTTCTCTAAACAAGCTTTCATAAATATACAAAATAGTTCATCATTCTTCAAACAGATATGCAAATATCTTCACAAGTCCTCATAAGTTAATAACTTTTCAAATAAGGTCATACATCTTTGCTCTCAGTTATGTACATTTCTCAAAACATGTATTCATAAACACTCGTAAATGTTCATTAGACTTCGAACAGATATTAAAATAGCTCCATAATACTTCATAAGTTCATAACTTTTGAAATAAGAGCATATCTATCGGCTCTTAGTTATGCACATTTGGACCTGTTCATGGATCGGTTGCTTATTCACTGTCGACCACCGAAGAATTCTTGGGATGGCTACCGGATCAATCATCTTGCAATAGCGTAGTGGCTTCTCCAGTTGAGCAATTTTTTAGTATGCCCACACATGCACGTACACTGAATTAGTGCTCATCACAATCACAACAATTTGACCCTTATTAGTACTCAATCAAACCAATAAGTTATAACTGAAAGGCATAACTAAACCCTTTGCAGCCCCATCCAGATCTCTGCCCCCGCTTACTTCCCTTCGCTTATTCCTCTTCATCCTCCTCATGTCATTTTGCATCACCATCCCCTATTCCTCTCCCTCTCCTAGCAGTAGTAAAATAAAGGTTGTCTTGTAGCTATTCGAACAATATCACACCCCAAGAATAAGTGTTGAACCTATCCATGTCATGTACAAGGTCCAAGTACTCTAGGTTCATACACACAGTACTCTTTGCCCTTATCAACACACCATCGGCAAAGTAAACCAACCCCATCTTCAATGCAGCATCCTCATCCTCGCATTGTTTAAACGCCGTTTCAAGCTCGGCATATGTCACTGAAACCTTTTTTGTAGCTTTCTTGGGGCCAGTCTTCACTCTACCTTTCCTCTTCACAACCTTACCTTTACCTTTATCTCTACCCTTACCCTTGCTACTCTCTCCAACAAAACCAAACTTCTGAGGAAAATACTTAATCAATAGCCTAATGTTGGAAGGCTCAACCTTTTCATCATAGGGTTCATCACAACAAAGCCCCTTAATGAGGCAAAAGTCCTTCTTCGTGAACCTGGTGACCTCAGCCTATCAAATATGTGAGTCCGTCTATGTCCTTCACCTCTTGATTTGCCTCTCTACAAATCGACAATTCATGCAAACACTCTCTAAGTGTCCAAAGTGTGAGGCCCTAAATTCAGAAAGATATGCATCATTAAACTTGTGACGCAACACTTCTAGGACATGACTAGCTTGAGAAAGGTTGTTAACCCTTCCTCTATAAGATTCTTCCTGTTTTGCTGCGAGTTCAACCCTCTGATTTTCCATCTCCTATACACATAACAATACAACCATTCATCACAACCAAATTGAACAACATATACCCTAATAACAACCAAATACAACAATGTTTATCGTTGACACAACCTGTCAACAAATTATCATATCTATGCATTTACTTGACACATCTTGTAAACAAATTATCATAGCTATACATCTACTATGAACTTACTTTCATGAGTTAAGAAATAAAAAATTAATTCATAAAATTAACAAAGACTCTTTGACAAAAATCATTCCCAAGTGAACAATATATATTCAACCAAACATATTGAAGCACATATATCTTGCACACAACCTGTCAACCACAGTTCATAAACTTACATCTCACTAAATTTTTCGATGACTTCCACATCAACTAATTTCATCAACCCAGTTGCATAATTAACCATAAACCCTAAAAAATATATACAATTTTACATACATAAAATTATTTTCTGGGGTTCCAAATTTCCAAACTCACCAAATTTCAAATTTAGTATCCGGAATCAAGTTTGTTGTCAAGTTTTGCGGAAACAACCACTCTGAACCTACTCCAATCAAGGAACCACCTGATTTTTCCCGTGTAAACAATTGCTAACCCTCAAACCAAATATGGCTGAATGTCGAACTGCATTGAGCCCGGAGACAACAACCACACCAATACTCTGACTGGATTTCAAAACAAATTTTTTTTTTAATGCTACCAAAGTTTTGAATGAACACGATTACGAGGTTAGAAGGAGATTTTTAAGAGGAGAAGAAATTTTTCTGGTTTCAATTGTTGCTTCTGATTTGAACTGTTGTTTTCGTGGGAGGGAGGGGGAAAGTTTAATTCCCTATTTTTTAAATTCTCGCAGGTACTGTTTTCATTAACTTATGGGCCTTTCTCAACCCAGTTTGACACTAAGTCATTTATGATGGATTAGTTTTCAACCGCTCAAATTTAATCATACGAACCCCATTTCGTCCACACGTACTGTCTACAAAGCTCTGTTTGCACCTTAGCATTGTTCCTATCCTGATTGAAATATAGGGTCGATCTAATGGACTATAGTAAGTCCATCAAGTCTAAGCACTTTTTATAGGCCTATTATTATCGACCTTTCTTTTTCGAGGAATGCTAAGGGATCATATAAAAATTGGACTCTTTATGAGCTTTTGATCATCTCACAGTTTAACGTTAATATCTATGTTAACATTATAAAATTTTGTGCCAAAAGCATGAGGTGGCTGAGAACCCATGTAAAGTCACACTTTTAAGAAAGTTCCCTTAGCATTTCTCTTCTTTTTATATTGGTAAAGAGAATATCAACGATCATTCTAACAGTGATGTATAAGATAGTAAGTGTTACCACCACTTAAAGTTTATGAGCAAAAATGCACCCTAAATATTTGCTCGTTATTCATGCATGATATCAAAAACCAATCTCATACATTGGATTTCTTTTTCCCATTTATGACACACCCCGACCTGGAATGTCCATTAGGACTTCGAATCGAGTTGTGCTGGCCGACACTAAAAAGGTGACGAAACCATAAAGTGTGATGATGATGAAAATATGAATAAATTTGAACCTAAGAGTGCCTAAATACCAGAGTGCGCTGGTAAGTGGGCATGAACCCATTCACACGTGATACAGAGCATAAGTAAGGTACAGTAAGGTAGGATAATGATTATACCAACATAAGAAGCCACCTGTACTGGGGAGTGCTATGAATCCTCGTCGATACGGAAACTTTGCTACTAGAACCTGGAGGGGTTCAAAATAGAAAATGTGAGTGGGCGAAAACAAAGCTTTTCATAAATCATTCACTTATCAAAAGTAATAACCCCTCGTCATAAAACCTATATAAGTTCCCAGAAAATCGAACACATATCTATAACAAAACCATGCTCGAAATAGTAACATCCATATGTATGCTATGCTTAATATCTCAACATAATGAAATAAGTACACCAGTTGAAATAAATCCATGAAGAGTAACATGTCAGTCGGATCTACCTCTTGTGGCCTGTACGGCTCAGTTATAGCTTATCAAATATCCCTGCACACGAGTCAGAACCACTTCTAGTGGTCTATACGACAGGCTGGGTGTAAATAAGTACGCTCAAGTGCTATGATCAAGTGAAGGCTGTGCAAATAATCATGGATCACCTGTGAGTTGGAACCACTTATAGTGGTCTGTACGACAAGACTATGTACCTTACTTGGATCCAAGGTGAGCGTATGGTGCGGGAGGTGAACATCACGTGAAGGACTGTGCCCTAACCATAGGCGGGAGCACTAACACCGAGGTGTAGGTTTATGAGCTCTCAATGCATCTAACTTGGCATGAACGACTCATAGGCAACTTGTACGACGGTGTCGGAGTTGCTTAAAACATAAATGTAGTCATGTCATAACTCAATCATTTCAACTAATACCATGAACTCACCTGAACTTACCTGTGCGTCATGCGTTCACCTTTGCATTTCAATGCATTCACAATAATTATGCATAAGTAATATACATATGGATATGCCATAATGAAATCTGAAATTCAACCATATCATAGTATTTCCAAATATCTATACATATATATATATATATGTATATATAATATGGCATAAAACGTATAAGCTGTAACGCCCCACTTCGAACTATTACTTTCGAGAATAAGACAAACTAAAACTAGTTTAATTAACTGTCATTACTTACTATTTTTCACTTCAATTCTTCGATTCCTCACAAATTGATTTATGACCAACATTTAACCACTAAAACATAAGGTTAAATATCACACTTTCCACCAATGTCCTTCACCTTGTTGGCATAAAACGTATAAGCTGTAACGCCCCACTTCGAACTATTACTTTCGGGAATAAGACCAACTAAACACTAGTTTAATTAACTGTCATTACTTACTATTTTTCACTTCAATTCCTCGATTCCTCACAAATTGATTTATGACCAACATTTAACCACTAAAACATAAGGTTAAATATCACACTTTTCACCAATGTCCTTCCCCTTGTTCAATTCCCCAAACAAGGCTTTTGTCTCAATTATTTAATTTCACTTATTGTATGATTGCATCTAACATCTCGTTAGACTGCCTGCGTGCCTAAACAAGGATCAAACCATTCGTAGTTCGTATTTCTAAAATTCAACCCAAATCCAAATATCTTCATTTAATCCAACATATACTACAATCGTATCAATGTTCAAACCACAGCAGTTAAGTCTCAAAAGTATAATTAGATTAACGAAATTCGCATAAAACACAATGTCAGCTCCTTGGCCGTGTGCCGCCGCACCAGCCGCTGCGGGTGGCGGTTGGCAGCCCCGGCTCGCCGGAAAACTCAACTATTTCTAAAAATTCTCAAAAATTACAGAAATGAAGATCTCAAAAAGTAGAGCAACCTTTATACTTGCGGCCAAGGCCAATTTGGCCGAAAAACACCTCAAACTGGCCACGAACTGCCGGAAACCCTTGTTTTGGGTGTGATTTGATTTGACCTCCAAATTCACTCCAACGCCTCAAACATAGCTTGGGCTTTGATCTTGGGGTGGAGAGAAGCCTAGTGGTGGTGTGGTGATCAAAATTACATTCGAATTTGGGTGGATTGCCACCACGAACTGCGCACCCCCCATAAGGGTGTACACTATTTCAAGGCTAAATTCTCTCAAATTTGGGGTGGAATAGGTAGAGTGAGGGTCCTAGATTGTTTCCCAGGTGGTTAGGTGGTTTAGATTGCCGAAAAAATGGTAGAAAATCGCCAGAAAGGGGAAGATCCGGGTCGGGTCCGACGGTTATACGGGTCGGCCCAATTTCCTCCTCTTCTTCCTCCCTCCTTTCCCCTCCTTGCTCTCCCCTCCTATTGGTCAGTTTCCCTCCTTTCTTCTTCCTGATAGGGCAGCAGCCTTTTCCACTTTTGTCCTCCGATTGGGTAGCTTTGCCCAATCCCTTTTTCTCCCCTTCCTATTTCACCAACTACACCCACATATATCATAAAAAATCATTTTCGTAATACTAATAAAATATAGTGTAAGATAATTAAAATAGTGATTTGTTCCAAATACTTTCAGGTTTGTAACTCAACAAAACTTTAACCGTAACTCCAAATTCACTTCTACTCGTACCTTTACATCCATAAGATCGAGCTCTATCCAAATATGTCAAGAAACATGACAAAATATACGAGAATCACATACGTCCTCGAAAAATCACACTTTGCCCCTAGGGTATTTCCGTAATTTCATGTATTAAAATTATAAAACCATAACTTCCAGGTACGGACCGTTACAATTTATATCCCAACCCAATCTTGTAGCGGTGAATCTTTCGCAGGGTGTGACATACCACAACTCTCTCACAAGGAGGAGATTAACGTGAGATTGAGTGAGGCCAAATATAATTAGCACAAGAGGTTCATATTTTTGTGATATTAACTAGACCATCCATGTGATTCATGTAGTTTAACCGAAGATTTTCTCATTTTATAGAGCTAGTAACTTCGCTTTGCCCTTGGAACTGCTATTAGCACTAAATGTCGTCATATATTTCTCACTTTATTCTAAAAAATTTAAGTGCCAATAGCAATTCTGGAAAAAAAGAGGAAAAAAAAAAGCCTTAATTTAAATTTTAGAAAAAAAAAATTTAATTGGTAATTTAAAAAAAATAAAAAAATAAAAAAATTGCATAAAGTAGGACAGTGTGGAAGGATGCTCCAACGTGTAATTATATCATGGCGTGTATACTCGCGCCACTTCGTCCCACCTCACTTTCACTTTCAGTCCCTCGAATCAGAATTGGGGCCAAACCTCCATCCAACGCGGCCCCCGCCCCGATTCGACTCATCCGAAATTCGATGAGTCAACCAGCCGCCGAGGCCAATCCGGACATCCCAAAATCCGACACAACGGACGTCCTGGTTCAGTACGTCGTGCTCCGGCGAGACCTAATCGACACGTGGCCGACGGGCAGCGTGGTCACACAGGGCTGCCATGCCTCCGTATCCGCCATTTGGTCCCACAAAGACGATCCCATCACCCTCCAGTACTGCAGCCCAGAAAACATCGATTCTATGCATAAGGTAAATCCAAAAGCTTGAATTTTTGAAAAAAATTGGAGTTTTGTAGGGCTTAACAGTTTTAGATTTCTGGGTTTTGGTTACGAATGTGGAATGAAGGTGTGATTCTTAGTAGTTTTGATTTTTATTTTATCAAAGCGATATTCTAATTTAATCTAAACTAGCTCGAAGCCGTATTCTAATCTAAAATAAACTAAGCAGAAGGGGTTCGAACTTTGAGGTTAATGTTACATGTCTTCATTTTTTAGAAGGGTTTTAAGCCTATACCATGAATTTTGTCCACTTGGGCCCACAAAATGTATGAAATTCTTTGTGCTACAGCATAAAGTTACAGTCTTTACAGAGTTAAATATGTAGGAAACTGTAGATAATATGAGGTTGCATAGTTTAAAGTTAATGTTCGTTCAATTGGGTCACTGAGATTTCTGCCAAATTTGTGTTGTTAGTTTTACTGGGAGTTTTCTTGTGAATCAGTTAACTGGGTTTTGAGAATTTACTTATTTACTGTTGTTTTTACTTGGTACTGATTGTTGAAAATTTGATTACAATGTCCTTGTGAACTTTTGCAGGTTACCCTTGAGGTGAAGGGAGAACCCCAGATAGTGAATTTGTCAGAGAAGCTCAAAGCAGGTGGCATAGCACACAAGCTCTGGATTGAACAACCCGAAAACTTCCCAACTTGTCTCGCCACAAAGCCGTACCCGAAATCCGTGGTATCCGCATATTTTAAAAAGTTGAAACTCTGTAAGTGATGTTATTGTCATCCTCATTAGTGCACAGCCATGAATTGATTTGTATACGACTTTCAAGCATAATGTGTTCGTTTATGAATTGGATCTTAATCCTTTTCGGTTTTGCTTCCCCTTTATGTTAAATGTGTTGGAATACAGTTGATTAGCATGTCACAGTGTTCCTTTGTGTTATTTAGCGCAAGAAGTACCCAAGATTTTTGTTTTATACAAAGAAAGTAAATTTGGCCTATGCATTTCGATATAATCCTAATGCAGGGCTATACCATGGGACTCTGTTTCGTGTTTGCCCTTATGATTTAGCAATTTGAAACTTTAGAGGAATGAACTTAGGAAGAACAGATTTCTCCCTTATGAGCTTGGATATCCTCTTTGGTCCATAAGATTCAACGATTTGAAGACTTTAGACAGACTTCTCTCTGCCGGTTTTAGTTGGAAGGAATGTCCGGAAGAGAAACCATGAAACTGGGGTTGTAGATAACTAAGACACATACCATTCTTAATTGGTTAAGAGGTAAAATCTAGAGGGGCGGTTCAATTCAGTTCGGAAATTTAGAAAGAACACAAGAACGAAGCATGTATATGTAAACAGAGTCTGTCATTTTGTTGTTTCAGTAACAATAAAATGTCACACTATATATTTTGTTATATATACAAAATCTCAAACTGCAATCTCTCTACATATCATGTGAGTTTATCATTGCACGACCAATTTTCTAGTACACAAGCTGCAGTAGAACTTGCGCTTGGTCCTCCAATACAGCGGAAGGAAGCAAAACCTCCAGTTGCTCTCAACATCCATGGCTTGCACCATTCCTCCACAGTAAGGGCATGCCCCCGGTGCCGGTTGCCTTGATAGCACCCTCTCTTCTTCATCACACACGAACACCAAACACATGATGGAATATCCTTCTTCCTTTAACCTCAAGGCTTCCGGCTTCGCTTGCTCCTCTGCCTGTCTGCCTTCCTTTCTTTCCTATCTTGGGTTTCTGCTTCGTGATTTGTTCGCAGTGGTCGGAAACTGAAACTGTTGTTTGCTGGCATACGAGGTGCAAGGCAATTCCTATTTATACAGAGAGATAGGGAACTTTCCTGGAAAACGTAGCTTAATCTGGAAGCTTGGAATGCAGGTCCAAATGGTTATGCAAAAACCGCGTATCTAGAAGATTCCAAACCCCAGAGGTTACGAACAATTTACATACGATAAGAAGTTTATGTTATATCTATCTATCTAGATATATACAAGTTGATTCTTTCCTTCTTCTGCACCCCTTATTTTCCTCAATGCGTGTCAACAATTGTGACTTCCCTTTTCTGACATGAGCGAAAAAGAAAATAAAGCATCAAAAAATGCTAGAATTGGTTGCGCATGGCTAAACTCGACTGATTGTAGCGCTCGTCCCATTAGGGTCCCTTTGTTACGTCAAAGGAATGTATGATTTTTAGAGAAACAGATTCATATACCTTCATCACCTTTCGTCGATCCCACTAATATAATATTCTTGTGCACATAAAGCGACGGGATATTGTGGTCACACTGCTTTTTCAAAACAACATGATGCTTGTCAACTATAAATCAATTCAAGTGGGTCCTTCACAATCTTTTTAAAGATTTTTGGCTTTAATTGGATTGCTGTAAATTTTCTACCCAATAATTAAAAGCATGAAAAAGATGTTGCAGCTCTCAAAGCGCCTGGGACAATCTGAATCCGCTCAAAACACAGCAACTAACCAAATTATTAGTTGATTCAACTTTTCATCTTTCAAACCAGCAAATTGGAGAAAGAAAATTCAAACAAAAAACCTCGGTTTGGGTTAAACGATAAACCACAAGTCATTTTCCTTAGTTGATTGTAGTAAAAAAATTTATCTTTGTCGAAAAAAATGACCGTCCATTACTTTTTTCTTTCTTTACTAAAAAGTACGGCATCGGTCCAAAAACTTTAATCTCGAACCAAGGAAAAATATTGTACAAAGATTTGGATAAGATATGACTGATTTCATAGCCCACCAAGAGGGTTACTAAGTTAATAATTGGTTAGATTATAGTAATTTGGGTCAATGAAAGTGTTAAAACAAAGCTACGAAAGTGCTTCCATGTCTATGTGGAAGAGCAAAGCAAATATTAGGCCTAGCTGTAGAACAATATTCTAACCAAACAATTTTAGAAAAGTTGGATTTGCCCACAAGTTTAATTGAGAAATTGCCTAACAAAGCCAAAAGCAGATATAATTGAACAACTCAATAATTTAGGCAAAAAGCACTTGACAACTAGAAGGAGAAAAACCCCTAAAAGCACTTGGAGCTGGCAGGAGCTGCCACTCAACTTTTAGCTCTGCTTCACACTCGGACAGCCTTCCTACGCCCACATTCAACCCGCATGCCACCACATATATGTTCCCTTCCACCCCGCTCGCAGCGAAGGGGCGTCTCAGTGCCTCACATGGGAACCTGTCCCCACCCACGTACCGCCACGTGTCCTTATCAGGGTCGTACGCCTTCATCGGACAATCCCCGTACTCCGATATCACCAACAGCCTGCCACCCACGACCACGCTCACGCCCGTCCACCCGTCCCTCATTCCCGGCCTCATCTCTTGCCACGTGTTATCGTCAGGGTCGTAGACCACGCCACGTGGCGAGTACATAAACGGCCACGTCCACCCCTCGGTCACGTACATCTTGTTGCCCACCACATTGGAATCATACTTGGCCAGTCCACCAGGCAGAGGGGCATATGCCTCCCACGTGTCTTTTTTAGGGTCGTAACAGTCCACGGCCGTGATCGAGCTGCCATAGTGATCCTTGCCGCCTCCGACGGCCAAGATCTTTCCGTTGATATTTCCAGCGTCGAAAAATGACCGTGGGGTCCGCATTGGAGCGGCTGTCAACCATTGATTTGTAGATGTTCGATACACAAAGGTTGTTTCCATAGAACATTCTGTGTCCGACCGCACGCCGCCCGCTACAACGAGCGTCCCCTCACGTGGCAGGGAAGCACAAGCAAACCCCGGCGGGCAAGCGGCCTTGGGACACGGCATGGGAGGCAAAACAAACCAACGGCCAGATCGTGGGTCCAGCGCTTGCCACTGGATCCTGGCCGTTGATTTGTTGAAGGCCAAAACGAAAAGATAAGGCAAAGGCAAAGACAAAGACTTCTTGCAAAGAACAAAGCTAGGGCCTGTAATGGCTCTGTTCCATGAAGCAGAAACCGAACGCACCAAAGCTTGGTACGGATAGGGAAGATAGAGCAGGCAGAGCTCGGCAACCTCGTCCGGCAATCCGGGAATCAACGGCTCAGATTTGTTCATGCTGATTTCTTGGTTAGAACACTGATCAGAACCTGGGTTTGATCCAGATGATGATCTCGGAGCCGCCATTTTCGACATTCGAATACAAACACGTAAAATAAAACTACCCAGATGAAGAAATGATCGAAAATTTTGAGTTTCTTGAAGAATGCATGGATCGAAAAGTGAGTTTGCAAGGTGTTCGACACTTGGTCTAGCTGAAGGATTGTAGTTGCAGAGCATATTCTATATATGAGTATTTATAGTGAGGAAAGAGAGATCATGGAGATCAAATTCAGGAGTGTGATGACGAAGCAAAGATTTTACTTTTGTGGAAGAAATAGTGGGTGGTCAAAAGGGTGTCTTAATTAAATGGGGATTAAATTTGGTTGAAGAATTTTGGGTTTGTGATTGGGTGGCATTTGTAGTTTTGTGGGTGTGCATCTAGAAACCGGAATATAAGGCAAAAAGTGACGCCACAAAACTTGAGAACACACACACTGGCAGATCCGAAAGACGGAGACTTCTGCGGGATTAAAGAAATGAGAAACGAATCAAAAGTTTGAGTGGAACCGGGTGTAAATAGAATGATCAAAATGATTTTTAATCCGAAAAAGGATAAATCCAGTGACCAAATGGGATTCTAAAGCCGGAAAGAATGAACAAGGATCCTCTTTGTGGGGATTCAAGGATCAATCAATTTTGTTCGTTCATCGTATATCGTACGGTTAGAAATCATTTTAAATTTAAAATTTAAAATAGAATATAAATAAAACCTAATGAAAATTGACCACATCGATATACGATAAATTGACAAACAAGATAACAAGATTTGGAAAGAATAGAGGGGAAGTGGTTGGTTTTTGAAAATAATGGAATTTTGGAGGGATTTAAAGAATAAAGAAATGGGGAAGTGGATGTATAAAGACTTGTTTTGGTTTTGGGGAGGGTAAGAATGGAGTTTGACCACATCGATATACGATAAATTGACAAACAAGATAACAAGATTTGGAAAGAATAGAGGGGAAGTGGTTGGTTTTTGAAAATAATGGAATTTTGGAGGGATTTAAAGAATAAAGAAATGGGGAAGTGGATGTATAAAGACTTGTTTTGGTTTTGGGGAGGGTAAGAATGGAGTTGGGTTAAGATCAAGGTCTAAAATGTTGATGATATCGAAAATATCGGTAGTCTAAAAATACGGAAATTTCGATGGAAATATCGGGATATTATCGATATCAATAAAAATTGAATAAAAACCACGAAAATTATAAGAAAAACTTGGAAATTTTTATTGAAACTTTGCAGGATGTTTATTTAGTCAATTATCTATTAGTTTATCACAAAACATTGGAATGAAATGCATTGCATGATAGATTTAACTGATTTAAGTTAATTATATAGCGAGCTGGCAAACATTATGAGTGTAGAAAATATGTAGTAATTAATTAAAGAAGTTTAAACACACCATAATCATTTATATATAATGAATTAGTACAATATTTTACACTTTATACATTGCATGGTAAGATACATGAGTGATTTAGTACCACATAGAGTTCCTATCAAGGTCTAAAATATCGATGATATCGGAAATATCGGTAGTCCAAAAACACGGAAATTTCGATGGAAATATCGGCATAATATCGATATTTTAGACTTTGGTTAAGATAGATCCAATTAAGATGCATAGTGGTGCTGCATGATGATTGATTGGAATATAAAAAAAGTAGTGTTATCTACACATTTAATTTTATATTTCATACACATTTATTTTTTTATGATTGTCAGATCTAATAAGCTGAAAAAGATAAACTAACAAAAAATAACAAAAATATGTAAGAGATAAAAAGAGAATGTGAATAGCACTACTTTATAAAATAAATAAAAAATCAATTTTTGTGGGGTATGTATATATAGGTGGGAAGATGAAGTTGATGGAGAGACTAATAATCCCATTACTTTAATGAGTGTGGCTATAGTAATTGTTGTAGGGCCTCCTCTTTATGGTTTGATTAGATACCCTAATGTTGTGATAATTTTGCTTAGCGTACACGTATCTTATGAAAAATGTTCTCTTATCACACTCTTGTAACCTGTAATTTCAATCAATGTTATTGATCACTTATATAAAAGGTCGAATCATAATTTAATAACACAATAAACTTTCCGGTCTTTCGAGATGCAAGAAGTGATTTTGCTTCTACAAAACACGTGAATAACGGCGCCGCCTATCCTTTCCTGCTTAGATACAACTCATTTGAAAGTGTTTTTAAAATAACTGAAAACTTTTTTGATATAATTATTTTTTAAACCAATTCTTAGTTAAAATGCAAGTGAATCTTGAAAAAACACTTAAAGTGTTTCTTGCAAAAAGCACATAACTGTTGCTTTTGGAATCGAAATTTTTTTTCTTCATTAAAATCGCTTTCAATCATTTTAAAAACACTTCCAAATAAGTTTATTCATTTTATGTTGATGATGTCGCATACGCAATTAGGTTGTTGCCGTATGAGATAGAACACTAGCAGCAATACATTAAAAAGAGAGGAAATTCAAGTGCCCGCATGCCCAAGGGTAAAGTGGCTTTATATGTATTTTTCATCTTTATTGCCGCGTGAATCAGAGTTTGGTTTTGGTTGCTTTTACTGCATGCAATCATTTGAGAGCACACGTTTGCAAGCAGCTTCAAGTGCACAAAGAACTATTTTCGATCCAGAAAAATCAGTGTTATTGCCAAGTGTTTCTAAAGAGAAATTTTTAGTGTTTGATCACTGTTTTTTTTTCATGCGCTTTAGTACTGGTTTGAGACCGTGCTTTGAAAAAAAAAAAAAAAAAGCAGTTATTAACAGCATAAAAGCAAAAGTAGCTAATTGCTGCTTTGAAAAACTAGATTTTTTCCAAAGCATGCGGAGCAACAGGGCATCTTTAATGAAACTTTCTAAAGTCCACAAAATGACAGACTTTGTCCTTAGCACTCAATCTGGAAGGACCTCTCGTACTCTCATTCTCCCCCCACTCCGGCGCAACACCGTCACCACCACTGCATTAACGATCATCCCTCTCCTCCTTCCAGATCCTCCAAATAAACAAATACGTTTGAGGTGGTGGAGGTCAAAAATGGAAGAGGGGAAAACACTGAAGAAGTTGTTGTCGTTTAAGGAGAGGGATTTGAGGTCGGGAATTTGGCCCCAGAGGGAGTTCTTTTAAAGCAGAGGACTTGGACCTGGTCGAGCCGGTTCAAGATCTTAGTTAACAACAATACTAAACTAGCCATTAATTAGACATTGGTTATGAAAATTTGCCTTGTGAAACTCGTAATTGGTTAATTTTCAAAAAATCATTTCATTTCATACATTTATGCATGATCTCGTTAATATCTTGCAAAGTTCAAGAAAAAGGTGATTGACAATGGTGTTAGTGTCATGCCACTTCTACTTGAATGCTGAAGAGAGATCGAGTAGCAAAGTGTGGAGATAAAATTGCCTACTAGTATATGTGTCTAGTTGATGAGTTTTGAAGTCTTTGTGTAATCATTTCCTTTAGTGTTTGTCCTTACTTGAGAGCTCGAGGATTTTCTTAGTGTTGAATTTTGCCTCATTAGATCCTACATCCAATGTGCACATTTTATTTCTTTGCTTAATTGCATATGTGGAGGATAGTTTTGAATGTGATTTGAATAGAATATGAAAATTAATTTGAGAATTATAACTAACATTGAATTTTAAAGTTGAAATTTATTCGCACTTACCCCTCTAAGTTAAACTAATATCCATCTTATAACTTTTAAAATAACGTTAAACTATTAGTCTGAAATGTCACACTAAATCTTTCCCCAACATCGCCCATTTCATGTTGCCCTTTCTCGTGTGGAAAGTAGAAAAGTTGCTTTTACCTTAAATGGTGGGATGAGCATGAAACTCAAAAAGTAAATTATGATGTGCAGTTTTTTCTAGGTATGTACTATAAACAAAAAAAAGTTGGATGGCGCCTATGAATCGAAACAGTGTTGAAAAAAAACGGTTAAAGGCGTAGTTTAGCAATAAAGAAAATGAAGATATGCATGCCTACCTTTATATATACATGTTTTCAGCTAAAAGGTAGCTTTTTGTTTCACAAGCTTAATTAGTCCACTTTTTCAACTCCTTATGTACACACACAATACACATTTATATTGTGTTTCAACCCATTTGCATTTTCTTTACACTTATCTATTCTGAATGACGATATCATGTTTGTCAATCTGAATCATCGATCATGTGTGTAAATTATCTAAACGAGTGGTCTATATTTGAAGATTTATAATCTTTACAATGTAATATATCATACAGTCTAATAAGAGCAAAAAATCACGATTTAAATAGTAAAGCTTTCACTATAGAAGAGCTTCTACTTAATTATTATCACTTTTACTGGAAGCGTAACATAGAAGCACGGTGATTTAATAAAAAGATCCATATGCGTCCTAAAATATATTCTTAGAAGAATCCAAAGGTGATGTTCTACCGATAAGTAATTTCAACTTTTTCTGCTCCCTCTTAGTACTTAAATTCGAATACTTAGACTAGGTTACAACATTGCTCGAATAAAATAAAAAAGGTGATGCTATCCACATACTTACTTTTACTTCTCACACATCATTCTCAACTTCTAACTATCGGATCAAAGGAACTGAAAAAAATCAATGAACAATATGTGAAAGGTAAAAATAAGGATTATCCGAAAAAAGTGTGTATGTTGTCTAACCGAATAATTTGGGACTCCAGTAATCTATATGCCCATAACAGACACCATTAATTTAACCAACCAATAAGCTAACAGCTCACAAGCTTCAGCTTCAGTCTCTGACTGAATAGAGAGATTCATATTCCATGGACGATGGCTGGCAAGACCTCCACTGGCTGTCTGATTGATTAGAGAGATCAATATACAATAGGGCAAAGCCCCTATTGGTAAAAATCATTCATAACCACGTCACTGTAGGTCCCGTTTGATAAAAATCATATTCATAACCACGATAGAAAATTGGAGTTTCTCCATATCCATCTCATACTCATGCAAATAATCATATTCACACGTTCCCTGAATGGCTGAGTAGCTGTGGGGATCGGATTAATTACTTTAACTAATGTGTCACCTTTTCTTATAGGGGTAAAATACTCATTAAAAAAGGTCAAAATGATCGGTACTACTTTGCTTGTTACAAGAGATGCAGGTACTATACTTTGCTTGTGAATTTTTTTATGATTTGAATCTTCTTCAAAGTCTTTGATTGAGAAGCTCCAGAAGAAGGATGAAAAGAGGAGACGCATGGAAGTTCCATGACGGAACCAAGAAGAAAATGAATACCAAAATTAGGGCAACTATTTGTGCTGCCACTGCAAGGGTTGTGATCCACATACACGTTTTTGTGATGGTCCAGCATTCCCAACGTTGGCCATAAAATTAACAGCGCTGCAACCGCAGCCCGCTGCTAGTACTATATATTGAGAGCCTATGTCAAAAACAAAAAACAAAGCACTTTAGTTATCTCTGCAAATTCGAAAGTGCTTTTCGGGATCGAAATACGTACGGGAATAAGAACATTAGATACTAGCGACGAATGTTTTACAACTCCATATAACCCGTCGGTAAAATAGATATGGGAATCCAATCAAAGAAAATGTCACGAGGAATCTGAAGCATAGGAACCCAGGAGCAACAACTAGAGGATTCGACGGGCATTTGCAAGGGATTACTACGCCTTCCGCAACTTATACGATACGGGGATAAATGTAAATATGATTCAGTTCAACTTCAAACAGAAAAAAACGCTACCAAATTCATTTGAGTTCAATTTCACTAAATGTAAATATGAACAAAACATACAAACCTCTGTGCGGAAAGTAAGCTACCAATTTCTCAAGTACGTAAGTGAATATATGCGGAATTCTTTGTACCTATATTATATACAATGCAACAATATATAAAAATATGCATAAACCAATCCTACAAACATGTTAAATAAATAGAAGGTATAAAATAAATAAAGAAGAAGGAGAACCAAGGTGAGTCCTTGCCTCTTGGTGATTATGGAAGGAGATTTACGTGCTAAAAATATATATGTATTCAAAACATATATCAAAGAAATACGGGCACGTAATGTTATTATTCAACTCAAATTATGATAGGCATATTTGTTTTTCTTAATATAGTATAAAAATTGGATAATGTCATACATTCATTATAACACGTGAAATAATACCACTTACGTAATTGTGTTTTGAGTACAATAGAAACCTCTCACTTATATGTGTAGAAAAATGATACCACTAAACTGTAATACCAGTCAGTCACAAAAAAAATTAGATTAGATCACAACTTATTAGCTAGATTTATTGTTTTAATGCCTTTGTAGAAAATTGATTTTTTTTTTTCTTTTGATACAAGTTGGGCTACACTCCTCTTATGATATTGATTCGATTCTTCACCTGTATTACAAGTTTACAACCTAAGTTTAAAAATATGTTCAATATTAAAATGGAAACGAAGTGTTGCGTTTAATATTTAATCGATAAAAGAAAAACAAATATCAATTCTCTCCAATATATATTTTGGGCCAGGTGGGCCTTGGACCTGTAAAAGCCCAAAACAGTCCACAATTAATTTACCCGCCAATAAGCTAACAGCTCCCCAACACTTTCCGTCTCTGAGTCCGACTGACATTATCTGTAGAGATAGAAGAGAGAGGCATCCATGGCCGATGGCTGGCTCTGAGCCTCCCCACCACCACCAAAAACAATGCAAACCTTCTCGGCCTCCTTCGCCGTCTGTTCTTCCTACTCATTACGACGCCGTCGAATCAGCACCTCCCCTCCCCGCAAACCCAATCTCCGGCGACTCACCTCCCGCGTTGTCCAGCTCACCCGCCGGAGACAGCTTCACCAGATAATGGAGGAGATAGAGGTCGCTAAAGAACGATTCGGGAAGCTGAACACGGTTGTGATGAACGCGGTCGTGGAGGCTTGTGTACATTGCGGCGATATTGACTCTGCACTCATGTTGTTCGACGAAATGGCTGAGCCAGGAAGCTGTGGCGTTGATACTATCACATATGGAACCATCTTAAAGGTACTCTTTTGGGTTCTTTTCAAATTTTGTTTTAGAGATTTAGGTATGAGAGAGTTTGGGGGTTTTGTTGTACAGGGTTTGGGCGCGGCACGGAGAATTGATGAAGCATTTTATGTACTTGAATCTGTGGAGCGAGGCACTGCATTGGGAAGTCCGAAATTGTCAGCACCTCTTGTTCTTGGTCTGCTCAATGCTCTAGTTGAAGCAGGTCTGAATTAAGATTTCGAACAATAACAAAATGTTTTCCAATGCTTTATAAAGCTAGTGCTTTACTATGTGTTTATTGTATGTTCACAGTGTTTTCTAATGTTTTCTAATGCTTTATAACCCTAGTACCCAGTTGGAAGATGATCCGTAATTCTGCATACATTTTTATTACTATTATAGTGTTGTTATACTACACAATATTAGTTGATCATAGAGATGCATCCGCCGTTTGCTTATTGGTGTAGTGCAGGAGATTTACGCCGCTCTAATGGGCTTCTTCATCACTATGGTTTTCTCCTTCGCGAAGGTGGCAGTCTTACAGTCAGAGTCTACAACTTACTAATGAAGGTTCCGCACTGACCTATGTATAGTTCTTTAAGAGATTTGACAAATTAAAGTATGAATTTTCTTTTGCTTTTCAAAGACTGAGCTTTACAATTATGCTACAGACAGTGTTGTGTGTATGCACGATCCTAAACTTTGTTGTTTTAGTTAATCAATGTTGTTTCTTAAGTGGTTTCTGCACCTAATTTTCAGGGATATATCAATGCAGGCCTTCCTCAGGGTGCAATAACCATGCACGACGAGATATTACGTCTAGGATTAAAGCCTGATAGGCTCACCTATAATACTCTGATATCTGCATGTGTAAAAGCTGGAAAGTTGGACATTGCAATGCAGTTTTTTGAGGAAATGAAGGTCCCAAGCTATAAGAAAGGCTAGTTTAGAGCCTGTATATTATGTTTAATTGTATTAGCTGGTTGCCTATATTAAGGTTCTAAATGCTGTTCTTTTTTCAGGATGAAGCACAGAAATTTAGCCATGGTGACCTTTTCCCAGATGTGGTCACTTACACTACATTACTTAAGGTCCGTTATTTTTGTTTCAGTAACTTTTTAATGGAATTTAAGGACATGTTTAAAGTATTCGCATTTTTACTGCCACAATGAATCCAAACTTTCTTTTATATCATCTATATCCTCTAAAGTCTAAACGTGTCTGCTCCTTAGATTTTGATGTTTGTTTTGTCTGTTGTGTCTTCCTTTGGCAGGGATTTGGGGATTCCAAAGATATCAATTCAGTTCAGAAGATCATATTGGAAATGAAAACATATATTGGTTTGTTCATTGATCGAACAGCATACACTGCAGCAGCTGATGCTTTGCTAAATTGTGGCTCAATAAAAGGTATGTTGTGCATGAAAAATAGTTTGCAATACAAGGAGTTTCAGTTATCCGAAATTGTTGATGTTCATATCTATGCATTTTCCTAATGATTTTAAAGTTCAATCGCACTTGCACATAGAAAAGCTGCATAATTTTCAATCATATAACGAGCACAAAAAATTGACCAAAAAAAATGAGCACGAACTAAAAATTATGCCTTCCTTCTGCCAAATGTCAAGGCTACAAGGTATCATGGTGACAAAAAAAATGTGCCAAAGATACCGTTTGAATTGAGTTGTATATTTGCATGCTTATGTTGACATGAAAGTAACTGCATTGTATTTTCTCTATTAGAACTCTCATTATAAGTCAACTGCACCACGTATGCTGCATATTGGCTGGACGTTCCTTTTGTTTATCCACTTTGGAAGGATGCTGGAGTTTGAAGGGCTAGGAATTGAAACCAATTCTCACTCTTCTACTGATTAATTTCTTGTTTGTGATAATTAGGTGCTTTATGCATATTGGGAGAAATATTAAAGCGGGCTGGGGGAAAGCCAAATTTACGACCAAAACCTCACCTCTATCTTTCCTTCATGCGGGCATTTTCTGTTAGTGGAGATTACAGTACCGTTGAAAATCTAAATGAGCACATGTGGCGAGATACTTCTGGAACTATCTCCCCAATGGTTCAAGAGGAAGCTGATCATCTACTCATGGAGGCAGCTTTAAATGATGGTCAGGTACTATATCAACTCATTCCAGGCATCTGCACGGGGTGTGTTACTGCATACATCTCTTTCCATCGCTGATTAATATATACCTTCATAGTGTTTGATGCATTTGGATGCTGTCTTCAGTATCCAGGTACTGCACAGAGATATTAGAATTGCATTTAGTTATTTCCCTCTGAATGACACTTATCAAGTAATGAGCTAGTTCAATTTCTATGTAACTCTATTCTTTTTCATTTGATTTGCAAATGGAAACTGACTAGTCTTGACAATTTTAATGTTATAAACTATCCTTTTGTTTTGTCAGGTAGATTTGGCTGTAAAATACCTCGCAAGTACTATTACAAGGTGGAAGAGGATATCATGGACAAGTCGAGGAGGCATGGTAATCCCTTTACTTCTACAACTATTAATACTTCTGAAGTAAAAAAGTTTAACATGGACATTCATTTGTGATGGATAATCTACATTGTCATTTTGATTTTTTGGACTTCTTTCTTTTAATTTCACAAACTTCAGTTTGAAGTGAGATGGCTAAGTAGGCCATCTATTAGGTTTCAATACTTACCACTACATTCTGATTTCTCTGGTTCTGAGTCAAAGCCCCTTAATATGCCTTTGTACTGCAGGTGGCTCTCCGCATAGAGGCCTTGCTGGGATTCACCAAATCGATATTGAGTCCTTATCTACTTCCTCAGGTTTTCATACATACTTATGGCCTTTCAAATAGTAAAAAAAATAACCGCTTCAGGTACTAACCTAATGCCTTCATAAATGTATGGTCGGGTATGGTATCAGTGCTGTAAGATGCTTGATAGTGGACCTATGGTTAGTGGCTTTAATGTATAAGATCAAATTATGTAGAAAGAAGTGTGACTGGATATAACCATTTATTTATTCAATACTTTTTTTAATTTTTGAATGGACTGACAAAGAATTGCTAGTTGAGTTGCTGAACGAGGATTTTGTGTAACTTGATCGAAACAAATGGCTGACTTATTAGTAGTCTATGTTCAACATCTTTGGTCACTTCTGATTGATCTTCCTACACCTTTCCTATTTAGGTATTGGCAAGTGAACCAATTGAAAGTGTCATGATGCCCTTTGAAGCAGCTCAGCCACTTAATGGGACCCTGGACTTGAACAAAGTGGTGATGCGTTTCTTTAAGGATTCAGTGGTGCCCATCATAGATGACTGGGGTAGCTGCATTGGTGTATTGCACCGTGAAGACTGTCGAGAGGTATTTATTGATGGTAAAACCAAAGTGTTTTCTATCCTATACTGCAGCGTACAATCCATTATCTGATAGATTATGTTCTGCTAAATTGCCAAATTTTCAAGATCAACTCGTGGTGGTTGGTATCGAAGTTTGCATGCTGTATGTTTTATGAGCTAATCCAAGTTTGCATACTATCGTGTAGATGAACGCCCCTCTATCGTCAATGATGAGAAGCCCGCCTCCTTGTGTTGCTACTCGAACGTCAATCGGGCATGTGGTGGATCTGATCATGAAGTATAGATATAAAATGGTGATTGTAATAAACCATAGCTCAGTATATGGTGGTAGTGCTTCCAGTTTGAGAGCTGCTGGTGTTTTTACAGCCGAACAACTGTGTAAACTAGTGTCACCGGAATCCGAAACGCCAGGTCTGAGTCGACTTTCTTTACGTAGAAATCTCATGTAACAATCTGTTAGACCATGAAACTATATGTATCCTCCTCCTTGTAAATTCAATTTTTGTTATATATATATGATCGTAGTGATCAATGTAGCATTCATTCAAATGATTAAATATGTAAGGATGAGGAAAAAAAACTGGAGCTAACCGACATCGGGTGGAAAATGAAGAATTAAGCGAATCAGACTAGGCATAAACTTGGTGGTCGGATTTTATACATTACCACCAATGAATCTCATAACAGCCACATCACTAATTTAACAAATGACTTGATCCTCAAATAGCGCATGGTTTATATTTATGCAATTATAAAATTTTAGAGTGAAAAATGACAGAATTGAAAAGATCTTGGCCCATTTCGAGGAACGTCTCCAAATCTCGTTGTGTATAATGACAATACTTGGCTTCACAAAATTGTGAAATAATCTTATGCTTATAATCGGAACTGTTTGTCTCTTAATATGAACTCATCAGATCATAAGCATAAAGTTTTGAATTTGTTCCGAAACGTTTCGAGAAGAAATTGTTGTGGAGCCACGTGTAATTCGTTCTCAATTAATAAATAAGGAATAAACAAATAATCAGAGCCGTTGATGGAAAGTTGGAAACCATCTTCACAAAACGCAGCGCATTGGATATATCAGAAAACATAGGAAGTTGATGAACTGAACCCTCAATCGTCACTGCAAAACCCTAGGAATTAGGAATCGAAGACACAGTGAGATCAGAAATGGCGATGGTGAGGGGGAAGGAGACAATCAAGAGCGTGATGAAGAAGTTCGGCGACAAAACCCTAACGCCGCGGCTGAAGGAGGAGCTGAAGAAGAAGGGCACCATGGGAGGGAAAACCCTACCCACCCGATTGAGAGAGGAGCTCAAGAAGAAAGGCATGCCCGATTCGAATATCATCATGGGTCGGGCCAAGCGCGGCATCTACGCCGGCCGCCACATCCAGTTCGGCAACCAAATCAGCGAAGACGGCGGCAACAAGTTCGTATATTTTTTCCCTCAGTATCTCTTTCATTTTTTTAAATTTTGATGCCAAAGATTTGAGCTTTAGCTCTGATGTTGAAATTATGCCCTAATTTTTTACAATGACAAATAAAATGGTAAAAATTATATGAAGTTTAGTTAATTATAATTTTGGATTTGATCAGTGACTTTGATTTTATTTCATTTTTCTTAGCTGGGTTGTTTCAAACATTTTCTTTGAAGTAAAGAATGGTTGAGGTGGGTATTATATATAATCAAGCTGAAAGTATGGAACTTGCGGGTTTGTGTTACCATTTTTGCTGCGTAAGTTGTATTCTCAAAGCTATTGTAGCTAGAGATCAATCTGGCTCGACCGTTGAAAGAGCAAATCGTGCATTCTCATAAAGGATTTTGCATAATTTGGACAAGTGACAGACAAGTATTAGTAGTGTAAAAGTTTCGTATTGGTCAGCTGTCACCGGGTCTACATGGGTTTTCTTTAAGAATTTTGGCATAGCATTTCCTACTATACAGGTTCTTTGAGTGTATTCGAGTTATTAGAACAGGACTGACGTAGATCAATGTAGTTTTGAATGATTGGTTGTGTAATCTTTTAATAATTTGTGGGAATGGGTTATATTAACCACCAGAACCAAGTGTATTTTTGCAGTTTAGAGAACAGGGTTTACTTATGTGACTGCAATTTTGAATGATTTGGTTCTTTTAACTAGTTGTGGGAATGGGTTATATTAACCATTTGAACTTTCTTTTGTTGGTGGTGACAGATCAAGGAGGACATGGAAGCCAAATGTGCAGGAGAAGCGGCTCTTCAGTTACATCCTAGACCGCCACATACGTGTCAAAGTCACCACCCATGCTCTCCGTTGCATAGACAAGGCAGGTGGGATTGATGAGTATTTTCTTAAAACACCTTACCAGAAGATGGATACGGAAATGGGATTTGTCTGGAAAGCCAGAATTGAAAAATTATATGAAGATGTTGGGCACAAGCAGGTTGCTTTTAATAAACCTGAAGCTGAAGCCGAAGCCAACTTGGAACAAGGATTCAAAAACCTAAAAATAGACGAAAGGGAAGTCAAGAGACAGATGTATGGTTGGTCGAAGAAACTAAAACAGATTGAGGAAGGAACTGACAAACAAGTAGCTGATGTCGTAGATGCAAAGGTCGATGCAGGAAGCTCTCATGTTGATGTTCCCGAGCAATTGGTCGCAAACTCCTGAGTTTAGAACTCTTAAACCAGCTCGTGTTTCAGAGTTTTGTTTCTCTTCAGGTTTTTTAGAGAGAAATTGTAGCAGTAGTAGCAAAGCCTGATAAGCAGAAGTTTGTTCATCTTTACTCATCACGGAAATTCATATGACATTCACTTTGGTTTCAATACAGTTTTGTACTGAATAATTTCCGTAATCTGCTGTAGATTGCCCCCAGAATCGGTAGCAATGTTTCTGTCATTAAAGTACAATTCAATTAACTTGAGTTATGATGCACCTTAGAACTTGTCTTTCTTCTGCTCTGTTTTTATGTCTTCATGTTTTCGTGTTTCTTTCAGCTCAAGGAAGTGCTCGTGTTTGGTTTTTATCTTTTTTTTGGTAAACACAAGAAACGCGAAAACAAAAGGAAACATGACTAAAAGAAAAACAGGACACGAATGCCTTTTTAACAAACCTGAAAAGCACGAGTCTTGCAAAGTTAAAAGGGGATTTGCACAAAACTTGGTAGAGGTGGAGTAAGGGGCTCATTTAAACTTTAAAAACCTAGAGAAGATATAAATTGATTTCGAGACGGACCAACGTTATTTTGACACAAAATTGACACTCTAATGCAAGTGCATTGTATTTGAAATACATTTGTATTAGGGAGTATATCAAAAAGTGTGTATAAATAACGTTATTGTTTTGTTAAAAAAAAAATGTTATTGCTAGTGTAAAACGTTATTGTGAGTGAAAAACTCAAAGCCACAGTAGATTAAAGGGGTGAGCAAAAACAGACTCATCTAACCTGGCTATTTTGTTTATTAACTCTATACCACTCTTAGTCCCCAATTTGAAGAGTTAATTATTTCAGATTTCAAGTGCAATTCAATCTTCTTGTTTTAACGTTAAAATAAGAGCTTATAAGTTTTAAATTCGAATCATGTATATAGCAAATTCAATGCCAACTTATTTCATTACCACCTCAATGTAAATATATTTTTGTATTAAAAGCTTCAGAATAAGAGCCGTTAAGTGATGGCGAGTTGGGCTTTAGCCAACATAAACCTTCGATTTCTTGTAGTGCAAGACCTAATTAGCAAAGTTGTGGGCCCCACGACAATCATTTTCTTCTGCTTAATTAGCAAGCAACCAAAAAGAACAACACAAGCTCTGTCACACTTCCCACGTAACTCACGCACAAATTACATAGCTGTAATTCCCCACTGAAAATTCAAACAAAAAATAAATAAATAAATAAATAGCTGTAAGCTCGTTTAAACGCGCCGAAGAAGTTTCCCAACACGCTTTAAAGTGACCACCTTAGCAGTTAGCTTGCTCAAGAATATTCCCTCACTTGCCTATAAAACCAAGCTCGCATTTCTCTTCAGTTTCTCACTTCAACAGCATTAGCTAGCAATGGCTAGGGAAACCTTGTCACTCGTAAGCCACCACCTCAAGAGGGCGGTGAAGAAAATCAACCTGATTTTACTCAGCTTCAAATTAAACCGATTGCGGTTAGCTTCGATCCTTGGTTGCGCTTCTCGAGCTTCTACGCGGCATTGTTTGAGCTTCAATGACCGGTTGGGGCTTTACAGCTGCATTGAAGACGAAAATACTCATGGGAATCAGCGCGGTTTGAGATGGGTTCAAAGCACGAGGACCCATGATCGTCCGAGGGATCAGGATTCGGACGATCACGATGACGATGATGTCAATCGCAGGGCTGATGTTTTTATAGCAAATTTTCGCCGGCAGCTGATGTTTGAGAGGCAGGTTTCTTTGCAGCTAAGGTACTGCAGAGAAGAGAGTTTTTAGAGGGTATTAGCTAGTTTGAGACAGAAGGGTGACCTGGCCTATATTTAGGCACCAAGAAAATATATTTATATATAGAAAAATTCTTTTCTCATTCATTCATTTATTTGTTCTTGTTGTTCTTAATTTGAATATTGACGTTGTTGATATCATATATTTACAAATCATATATACAATTACTTATCTGTGAATAATTTGCACATTCTTTCTTACAATTTTGTTGATCATTTCATATTAATCATGATCGATGTATACATTCCATTTTCCGAACGACACCTTGCCGGCACTCACTAGTTATTCAAAGTGTTTTGTGCAACAATTTTGGAAATGAAATAAGTTTTACATCAAAGGTGTAGATATTAAAATGCATAGATTCTAATCATAGTTACACTTTTAAATATGCTTTCAGAAGAAGCGTAACGTTACACCAATATTTAGGGGAGTGAAAACGGACACAGAAAAATCAGGTAAACGACTAAAAATAGAGCATAATTTATTTACAAATGTATGGTACATCTTACACTGGTAATATGAACAAATTCCTGCAGGGAGAATAAAAATGTCCCAATTACACCCTCCCCATCTTTCTGCGTTTCAGTCCAATCCAACTTTTTTTTTTTCTCTCAAATCTTTTAGGCTCACTTCACCACAGAATATGTCAATGTATGTGCCAAATATACACAGATTTTTACAGCACAAAATTTATGAATTAGGGTTTATCATTTGGATTCGTAATCTATGACAGTCTCAAATGCCCCAACTAATGCCTTCACCTTGTTCTTCCTTTTCTCCATCAACTTGTTTGTAGTCTCCTCAATCACATCATTGTATGCAGGAACTGTGTCCTTCCTCCCTCCTCCTTGTGATGATCCCTCGCTCGCTTGCCGCTGCTTCGGCGCTTCCTCTGACTCCACCTCAGCAGCCTTTTGCGGCTTTGCTTCTTCAACTCCGCCGTCCACAACTTCTCCCCTTTCCTTCTCATCCAATGCCTTTTCCTCAACATTTTTGCTTTCCTCCCTTGTATTTTCTTCTTTACTTTCACTCTCCTTCTCCTTTTCTTCTTTCACCTCAACTTTTGTTTCCTGATCTTCACTTCTCAAACCCTCTTCCGCCTTTGCCTCGCCGCTTTCATCAATTTTTTTCTCCTTCTCTTCCCCATCTTGTTGGTCATTATCTGCCTGCTTCTCCTCTTTTTCGGTCAATACACTTCCGCTTTCTTCGCTTCTTTCCTCCACATTTTCCTTCAATTCCTCCGCATTAGAATTTACACCCTCACTAGCCTTCACCTTCTCATCCTCGCCGCTATTCCCTTCAGCCTCAGAAACGCCAGCGTCGTGATCACCAGCGTGTTCAATCTCCTCGCCTTTCGGATCCGGAAGAATCACTTTATCATGCTCCTCACTCGAGATCTTACATACCTCTTCAACCTCATGATGTTCGAAAGACTCTATAGCATCTAAATGAGCTTCGAGATTAATTGTATGTTTTATGTCCTCACTCTTCGGAGCTCTTGTTGAACCTGATGAACTCTCCTTCTTAACCGAACTGCTTCCGCTGCTCTTCTTCACACTCTTTGCATGCAAAAGCTGCGGCCTTCCAGCCCCAGAAGTGCTCGATTTTGTCCTCTCTATTCTTGGCCTCGGAGCATTAGATGAGGTTTTTGCTGAAATTGACGACGATCGCAGTGACGCTTCCCTTCCCGGGGAGACCAATGCCTTCCGAAGCCTAGAAGGTGATGCTGGCTTGTCAAAAGATCTTCTTCTATTCAATGTAGGTTTTTGAGACGCTGCATGATCTTCAGAGCCATGTTTTTTGGCTCCAGCGGACAATGACCTCAGCGAGTTTTCGTGCCTCGAGGCGCTTAACGTCAGCCTGAGATAGTTTGGGACTTGTTTTGCTGATGAGGTTGAAGAGAATTTTTCAGTGATTGTCGTTTGGGACTTGGTGAGCCTTTTGGTGGTTGATGATGGTGATGTAATCTTATTCTCCCTCCCTGGAGCAGGGCTGCTATCTTTAGATCTTGTTGCCATATATACAAGGATTTAAAGATCGACAGTTCAATTTACAGATATATCGAAAGAGATGAGAAGTTTCAGATGCCTACTATATCCCTGCATCATCTAAAGAAAACACAAGTTAGAAATGAGTATTAAGACGATAAACATTACAAAGAAGATACACGTCGGATCCTAAAACCATTCATATCAAATCACGATCCAGAAATAACAGGAAAAAAAGAGAGGAAGATTTTGACCGAACATTTTTTATACTGTTCATTTTTAACGAAAAACCATATTTTAACTTCTTTTTTTAGTACTATTCACTACACATTTATTTCTCATTTTTTCATTAAAATTATTATTATTATTATTTATTTATTTGAAGTTTTCGTTAGTTTTTCTATAAAAAAAATCGTAAACCAGATACAGACTAGGTATAAGTATGTCAGATTGAATTAAAACATACGAATAAAATCAAGATAGAAGTGGGCCTGAGTGGCCCATCACCCCCTTACAAGTTTAATGTGATTTATTGTTGTGATCCACACAGCAAATAAACATGCAATTCAGGCTCACCTAAGTCTGCACCAAATCCTAATGCAGCAATACGAATCTAAGCACTTGACCTTTCATGGGGAGGAAGGCTTGACTAAGGCCGGGTCCATATGTAAACCTTACCAATGGGATAAATTTACGTGGGTCCCACTCCCATCTTCTACTGGAGAGCAATTATTTGCACTAGTACATTGTCACCGTGTTCAATATTGATGATTATATAACGTTATATTATTAGCACGATATAAGAAATTACGATGATGATGCATCCTTAACATAAGATATCATAATAATAATGTATTCATTTGTTAAGAGAGAACGGGCTAAGTGAGGGGGCTAACGTGTCTTTCTAGATTCTTCCATTCTTGTTTGTCATCCATTTTTCTTAGGTCCATATTCTTTTCTTATAAATGACTTCTTTTCCTTCTTTTGTTTGTTAAAGCAATCACATGTCTTGTGTATCCGGCACATGTATTATCATTTCATGTAGAAACCATACCTAATTCGGTTACCTAAGCAAATCCTAAGTGGGTTTTGGTTGGTTTGTTTTAGGACCTTGGATCTTATAAATGGTAAACTAATTGAAAATATTGCCCCAAACACTAATACAAACGCATGAGATCTATCAAAATAATGATCAACTCCGACTACCAAACATGCACGGATCCATTAGAAACTTATATGGGCTATAACCCCGACGAGGTTTTTTTTTTTTTTTCCTTCTAAAATTAGCAAGTAGGGGCTTCTAAGTTCTAAGAACCAAATCATGATCCCATCTTCTAATAGCCCAGTCATCAATTGAAAATAGCCGGTCTCACCCTAATCAACTAAGCCCTTCTAAATTCTAACCCACGACAATGTCGGTAAGATAAATTTAGCTCAGTCGACTTCGAAATTCTGGGTCCGTTCCTAAAACCAAACAAATTAGCTTGTTTATAAAACAGGTGCGACTTTTGATTCATCTTGCTCAACCCTAGTTACCAAACAAATACAATATCGATAATTGAAAACATATTATAGAGTCAACATTCACAAAGTTTCTTCCACAATCTAAAAACCCAAATTGCAAGCAAAAACAAAAGCAAAAGCATATGGCGTAAGAAAGAGTAAATTTGTAGGAACAAAAAGAAAAACGTACCTTGATTGAAGCCAAAGTTGAAGGAAGAGTTATAAGAAAATCATTCATAGAACAAGAGAGAATGGTGTGGAAGGTGATGAATATATGAAGGAAGAGAAAGAGATTGGTTGGAAGAGAAATAAAAACAAGCGAAAATTACGTGCGCCCAAAACTGGGTGTGGGTGGTGGTGATGGTATGGTAATCAAGCTTAGTTGGAGGCCATGAAATCAAATCATCTAATAATTCTAATTTATTTTGTTTAATTAGTATGGAACAATATTATTCGAGACATGTGGCAAAGGTTGACCTATTCTTTGTTTCATAATTAATAATTTAATTGCAAACTGATCATTGTATTAACTTTAACAGAAGACGTTAATTAATTGTGGACATTAGTTTAGTGTCTCTAAAAACACTTATACAAGGGTTCTAGCTGAAAATAAAAGTGTCCGGCAAAACAAAACCTCGCTTTATCAACGATCATTTCGTTTTAAAAGCGTTTAGTTTTTGTTTTGTTAGTGAAGGTCATGAGTTCAACTTTTGTCGGTGGAAGATTCTTGTGTTGTTTCAAACAACAAAATCTCTCTCTTATATGTGATGATCTTTAGATGTTAGTACATAGTCATGTTGATTTACTAGCTAGCTCTTGGTCAAGAAAGAAGTTTCGGGTTCAAATTTCTCTCTAAACTTTCTCTATTGATGATGATCATGATGATGATGATGATGATAATAATAATAATAATAATAATAATAATAATAAAGAAAAAAGATAGAGGATCCAAATCATGTTCGTTATCTAAATTCTCGACTATGAATCAAGCCAACAGTTCTTAAACACAAAATTGAATGTGCATTGGCATTGATATCAACATTAATATTGTGTTCGATGCTCATATTCTAATAGCTAACTAGCTTGATCGTGATGTTGGATTGATCAAGAGTTAGGACTTTCATAATTGGAGTATGATTCTCTCCCCTCTTTTTTTTTCCTCTCCATCCCTCCCCTCCTATTTGAATGGTCACGATTAAGTCACGTCCACATCTTATATTAATTTTTTATAGAAAGAGAAAGACAAAATATAAAATGTGAGAAGAGGAAATGGAAATGAATAAAAAGAGGATGAGAAAGAATCTTAGTCCTTCATAATTTTAAATGAGAAATATGTATCCATTATATGCACAGTATAGAAAATGTGAGAGGAGAAGATGAAAATGAATGAAAAGAGGATAAGAGAGAATCATAATCCTTCATAATTTTAAATGAGAAATATGTATACAGCACAGTACTGTCAAAGATATAAAACACTCAGAGTCAGTATCAGGTCAAATTAAGTTTACAAATCTTGGTCAAAATCAATCAAAATAATTTTAATTTACAATCAATCAGCTTCTTAAATTTCATCGAGTATTAATTTAAAATTAAAGAGTCAAATATAATTTAAACACCAAAAAATCCTTAAAAGCAATTACATATATTGTGATGTAAGAATCACAGGGAAAAATAAAACAATGTCTGAACGATCTGTGTGCCCACATTATTTTGCTCATAATCTGACATAATCTGAAATAATGAGTGGATGCTATAAGGACTTGATCAACCGGAATCTAAACGTGATGATATCTCCACCAAACTCATCGTTTATAAAACATGTGTAAAGGCCACCTTCATCATCAGTGGATGACAACAAACTCAATACAACAACATTTTTTTATATTTGGATCATCCTTTCAATGGTTTTCTAAACTGAGGATGGAAAATCGAACTTGAGATTTCTCTAACATCCAAGTTCTTTATAACATTAGAAAAAAATTTGCAAGTAAATTAGAAGTTAGTTAGAGTTCAATTTTGATTATCGTTCTATAAAATCAATTTATATTAAACTGATCTATCAGTAAGAGTTTTTCAATATAGACAAATCTTGCGTGTAGTTGTGGGATGCGAATGTCCAGTTAACTGACTATATTGTGATCATTAACCGGTCATTTAAACCATGCACCTAATCCCACAAAATCTATTTTGTTGGAGAAAACTGTAAACCTCATCATATGATATATGGGGAAGAATCCGTTCACCACTTTTTTATATAACTTTTGACACACATTTTTATGAGGTCCACTCTGTATTGTATTTTAATGATCTGAACTGATTATTTTTTAGAACATCATTAATAGATCGTCCTTACAAAAAGTTAGATAAATCCAATATCATTAAGACATTTATATGTAGTGAAAAAAATTGACGAATACGGTTCTACAAAGAAACCCTACATCTTAATCCAATGATCATATGGTTTTAGAGTTGATGATTTTTGGTAAACATAATTTTTTAGGAAAGACCTAAAAGATAAACGGTTCAGATCGTTGAATACATTACGAAGTGAGCTCTACAAAAACATATGTCAAAAGTTGTGTAAAAAAGTGATGTCACGATCCGTCCCTACAATACATTATCCTAGGAGCAATTTTTATATACTTTTCACTACAAAATTACTTACCTTCCCATGATCATTACCATTATATAATTGCGTGAGTTGATAGCAGTTTCTTTTTATATCGTTTGTTTGTGTGTGGGTTTGGATGAGAAGTCGAAAGTAGTTTGAACGTAGAAAAGTGGTTTCCTTAAATGTAATTTGATCTACTTATGGTTTGGACAATAGTGTGCTGGTGGATCATTATTGGTTCCAAACCTAATTAAAAGTTGATTACGTACGTGCACAAGTATTAAAAAAAATTAACCAAAGAATATTAGGTCCATACACCAGCAATTAATTAAATAATTAATCAGATCACCACCTAGCAAAATGTTAATAAATTAAAAATAAAACCCCAACAAGAAAAAAGCAACATAATTTTCTCAACTGGGAGATTTTGCCAATAACATATCATATAAAAAATATCGATGTGGCCCTATATATGTTGTGGAATAAAGCTTTAATCCCTGCTGTGGTCATTATGTTTTAAACTTAAAGTTTAAACCCTAATGCTTTTCGGATTAGGCCTACTTATGTCTACGCTCTTAAACTCAATACGAGTCTTATTTTGCTTAATATAACTCGTGTTATGTCACTTAATTTTCTATAAACTCAACGTATTTTCACTTTGTCCATAGTGTAATGTCTATTCCGTTAAAATTGGTGATGTGGCATAAATGAGACTCACTTTTTGCAGAACAGTATACTATGTGGGTGCCATTTGGAAAAAGAAAGTTAAAAATAATAACAATTAATTTAAAACTCAAGTTTTAATTATTTAAAATAAGAATAAATCCCCTTACCCCCTCTCCCTCTCCTTTAGAACCATCGTTACCGGATTTTGACGGCATGGGCCAAAGTGAGAATTAAGTTGAATTTTACGGGGTTAAGTTATGCATTTTGAGTTACATGAAGAGACTCATATTGAGTTTTACGGGGCATAAGTATAAATAAGCCTTCTTATTACTTTAAATATAATATAGTGCAATTGCTCTTATGTAGTCCATTTGTGGCACATCCTGCTTCTCATTCTGCAGTCAATTACTAAAATTAACTAAATAAATAATTAATCAACTCGTTCCGACAAGAAAAAGAAATTTCATTAACTCGTAATATTATGGTTTTAAGCATTTTTTAATTTAATTAATTTAACTAAGAAGAGGAACACAAAGTAGTGGTGTGGTAGGAGATGATGTTTACCTTTCCATGCTACACATGGCAATTTAATAAATAAATAACTACCAGAATTTGAGGTTCGTTTGGTATATAAACTAATAATAATAATTTATTATTATTTATGATTTCTTATAAGGACCAAGAAATAAAATTTAAAAAATAATGTGGATGTGGCTGCTGGGATTCGAGCCTCAGGTCTAATTTTTTGTTGTGACAGGAATACGGATGGTACACCACGTGTTTTTATGCAAGTGGTGAAAAATTTTAATTTTAAAGTTATTAACCTTTTAACACACATAATCCACCATTTATATAGGGACACGTGGTGTACCATTTTGTGTGAAATGAACATTGAAAAATCTCTTCCACGACCACAATGTGGAATTCTTACCACTAAACTAAAGACACAAGTAGTAATTTAATTTAATTTCTTTTTAAAAAAGAGGGACAACTGGTGATACGTCAAGGTTATTCATCCATTTCGAGGGCTGGGAAGACTCATAAGGGCATTTCAACCTCTTCCTGGCCACAAGTCTGGCATTTACACCAACATCAGGTTTCGAAACCAAGACCTTCAATTTTTAATTTAAAGAAAGTCTCGCAATCCGTTTTTTACCACTGGACCACCAACTAATGATTAAGTAGTGATTTAATTAGAATTTAACCAATATTTTTTATTGATAAAATTGGTGTTTATTAACATAATTTTAGAAGGAAACTGAGCATGTGGAAACTACTCAAGAACATACCTTGTTCCAAAAGCATATAACATCGTCTTTGAAGTTACCAAAATTGTTGAGACACTAATGAAAAAAAGTTGTCTACTAATACCAAATACAATATAATCTTAATATAAAAAATAAAATAAAAATTAACAATAAAATAATTATCGTTTCGTCTCCTAACTCAAAATTAAATTAATTTTTTTTTATAAATAAAATAAAGAAGACAACTTCAGATTTAATAACAAGTAAACACATTTTAATGACGGCAATGTCACGTAAATTTACCTTTATTTAAATTCTTCTTTTAAAATAAATTTAAAAAAAAAAAGGTCTGTTAATTTAACTCATTTCATGGCCCTGCATAAAATATCCATGAACAAGTTACAAGCGTAATATTGCAGCAAAGACGTAAGTTAAAAGAACAGATCTGCTAAAATAAAAAATTAAGGTGGAGAGACAGTACGGGTATTTATTTAGGGCAAGCTACCTTCATCTTTTTCATTGTGTAATTTATTATTGTTATTATTACGATGGATGAGGGAAAGATGCAAATAGAAATTGAACGCATGAAAGATGTGCAAGCAAAACGTCAAAATCATATACAAACAAGTTGCTTCAATTTATGTGCTGTGAATTTTCAAAATAATTGCATGGAGTGATGTCATAGATTTAGTACCGATATTGGGAGAAATTCTTAAGTGTAACAACATGAATTTATCACGTAGATATCATTGCACGTATTATAATGTGGATGAATAATATGATTGATATGTTTTATTTTTAAAAGCAATTTTTCAATATACTAAGAACACGACCATATAATGTTACTATTTCACCTAAATTAGGACACATGTTAGGTTTGAAAAATCTCTCCAAAATAACCAAAAGACTTGAATCAAAATTTGAAATTGCATTCGAAGCTTAGCCAAGTTGTCAAGTTTGAATTCCTATCACTGTTCAGATGAATTTAGTTTACATTTGTTTGTAACAAAAAGTTTATGAGGAGATTATTTACTTTGACCACTAGCCGTTGGATACACCTACAACCTCGAACCAGAAGGACTTAAAGTATGTGTCACTAGTATAGATTTACGTAGGAAGGTGCCATTGCCCCATTGATATGCTTAGGAATTTACAGATCGTGTACCAATGAGAACTACAAATGGCGAGACTTGAACCTTGATGGGGATCACATGAGACCTTACTAACTAAGTCAACCTTCATTGGCCAATTATCCTATCATTTGTCAAAAGAAAAATCCAAAATTACATGAAAATAGTTTCTTTGAAAATGTATTTTCGTTTTTACCCCATAAAAAAGTATTTTCGTGGAAATGGCAGATATCCTTTAAAATGTAGTAAAAAAAAAAAAAGTAAAACAAATATATTATTGGGGGTAATAAAAGTGATGAGTGTGTGGATCCACAAATATAAAGAACATCGTGCTCACCAAATTATCCTTTCAAGTTTCAAGACTCTGTGGATTTGATCCTTGACAAATTCACGGGTTTTGTTTTTGTAGATAAAAAACTTGCGTACTCAAATTCTCTTTTCTTTTTATTTATTTATTTTTTTTTGATGAATTTTGATTCATTAAACTCAATTTAAAATTTTAAATGGACGTCTATTTTGTCCTTACCAAGCAAATCTCTGACCCTGGAATCTGGGGATTAGTTCGATTATCCTCATCTCCTTGTAAAAAACAATTATCTAATGAATGAGTGAGTCGCAAATAAAATGCACAACACTTCCAATCCAATTAACTTGTGAATAAATTTTGTGAATAAATTAGTGGTTAGAGTTTTTCGCTTCAAGTCATTGTGTTTGTGTTCCAATAATTTTTCTCTTTTTAATGTAGATTATATATAACGATATATTTTAGTAAAATGTGATGGTTTGAGCTCATCTTTACAATGAGCATCCTATATTAATTTGATATAGTACAAACCGTTAACGAGAATCAAGCTTGATTCGAGCACAGCCTCACACTTACTAAATGGCTTATTAATCGTAGCTTAAAGTAGTAGTATCGTATTTAATAAAAAAAATAACTTGCTTATTAAATATTTTGAGTTAAAATAATCTAGTTACTAGGAAAAATTAGGGATGGATTTTGTTGATGCACAAAATTCGGAGGATCTTGGACCAACGTAAATCCGATCGTGAATCACACAAACGCACAAGAATATAAAGATGTATCGTGGTTCACCCCAATGTTTGGGTTATGTCCACACTGATGTTGATTCCATTTCACTGTATAAATGTATGGATTACAATAGATCGGCAAGGGAGCTCTATGTGGATGCAGCCATTGCCATTTTGCTCTCTGTTTGGCTGAGAGGGTATTGCCCTCTATTGTTGTGAGGCTCTCCTTTGTGAAGGTGAGGAGGATCCCTTTTATAGAATAAGGGTTTTTTCCCCTCTTACATGGGTTATGGGCTTAGTAATGAGGTCCAAGGACGAGGCCCAAGATATGGTACCAACATATTTTATTACCAAATTAGAAATTACCATGCCAATTGAATTACCAATTGTACAATACCAATTTTGTGTCAATTGGTAATGGCATGGTATTGGACCAAACCAAAATTTATGGTACAATTTTGGTATTCAATATCATTACCACAGGATTATCGTACCGTTCCGAAAAATATAATAATGTAGATTTATAACTTATATAACATATATGCGTATAATATTATCTATAATATTTGTTTGGTTCGATCTCCCACCTGACCTAACTAATGACAAAAGAAAAAGGCAAAGAAAAGAAACCCTTCAGTAACTCATGTTCTTTCTCTTTGAACACTTTCCCATTCTGCCGTCGACTCCACACTCATCCATCTCTGTTAATTGATTTTGTAATTGGTTTTGTTTTAAGGTTAATTGGGTTTATGAACCTTCTTGTAATACGGAAGGAGTAGGTGCGATCTGGATGTTGTAAGTAGAAAATAGTTGGGTTCACCATTGCCAAGCGCCATAACCATGTCTTCAAACAAGATGATTTTGTCACTTAACCATGCCATAACTAAGTTTAATGTGCTACACATATATATGTTTAACAAAGTGACAATTACTATTACCATATCATGCCAACCAAAGTATTTGGCATACCGAATTTTGGTATACTGAAAGTTTGGCACGGTAATGGTAATGGATTTTGTCAAAACAAACATTTGGTATGGTAATTGGTACAGAGGCTTTGGCTTGTCTGATTTAACAATTTTTCTTCAAGAGTCCAAACTACTTAGCATTACGCGTGATAAACAATAAGAACTGATTTGAGAAAATACTATTTTTACTAATTTTTTTTTTCAAGATTTTTACTCACTTTTTAGTCTAATGAATATAAAGTCAAATTACTATTGAAGACCTACTCTTATGTAAAAGGAAAATATATTTTAGATATACATGAAACAACCAAAAAAGAGGAAAGGTACTACTATCGTTATTAACCCTCCTAATAAGAATAATGGTAGATGTTGAACACAATTCGTTGTCAAAGACATTTCAAGTTTTTCTCCCATGTTGCTTAAAAAAAAGGGTTTAATTTTTTTGATAATTACGTGTTTTCTTGTCCAATAAGGTTTCAAGTTCGTGTTTCCTATCGGATTAATATTTATCTCTATGTCTTCTTAGCCAATTAGGATTTTCAATTTCTAGTAGAATTCTATACAAAAATTTGGGGTGTGCGTGAGTTGGTTTGGGTTTGTTTTGGTCAAAATCGAAACCAAACCGATCTGGTTGGTTGGGCCAAAATTGCAAATCAAAATCGACCAAGCTGGGTCTAAAACCGATCAGGTCGATTAACTGACAGTGGTTGTTTGGTTTGGATCGATTTTCGGTTTGTGTGAAGAAGAAAATACATAACAAATTTCTCTTAGAAAAGCTATAGAACGTAGCACTAATATGAGTGATTGCTCAAATGAAGCAGCCCAAGAAGAAACCAAAGCAGCAATTGCTGCCTTCTCCAAATGGTCCCCCTATTCTACGGACTCTCAAACTAATCATGTTTTGTTTTTAGGTGATGGAAACACGGTAACTTGCAAATAAATAACCATTTATATTACTACACATAATAGTTGTGATAAGAAATAAAATTAAATATATGCATATTGGTTTGGTTAACCGTACCTTAAGAATTTTGGAAATCGATTGCCAAACCAATTAAGATCGGTGCGATTCGGCTTAACCATCAAAAATTAAAAAAAAAAAAAAACCAAACCAAACCAAATAGCTTCATTTGGTTTTTTTTTTTTTTTCTAAAATGTCCAACCTATTACAAACCTCGTGATCAACTAAGACCTCAACTTTTCTCTCAATTGTTAGTTTATGGTACTCCTACTATTTTTTGTGCAAATTTTAATCTAAATCGCTTATACTTATTTTTAGTTGCGCTATTGCTTTGACTCGTAAGAATATTTTTCATGTAAAAGAATATGTTAGATTTTCAAATTCCTTTCAACATAATTTTTGTATTTAATTTGACATAACATAAAGTTATATGTACATTAACACGGTAACGAGTTAGTAAAATTATTATATGGATAGATAGTGTATTTTTATACGAATATATAGTTTTCATCCACATAAGTCGACTCACTTATTCACACATACATAAAAAACAATCAATCTGATAAGCAAAGTGACAGAGACCCATTTCAAGTCTTCAACCTCAAGGTGGATTCTAATTTACTTGGACCTGAAAAATAATTAAAGAAATAAAACAATCTTAATCACAACAATTAAAAAATGGCCACAGAAGAAAAAATAGTATGAGGTTGGCCGGCAGCTGATCCCCTGCAGCCGTCGATCGTTGACCTTTTATATGATCCAACGACTCACATATCTCCGAACTCACTTTCTCATCCGGACGGCACTACACTTTGGCTGTTGTAACTTGTTTGTTCCAGTTAACCTTCCAAAGCTGGAAAGAAATTAACTCCAAAAAATTAAAAATTATATATATAAAAAAAAATGGAAGTCCAATATTACAAGGGACTTCTCTCTTCACACAGGCGTTTTTACCTCCTTCTCTCTCTAAAAGGAAAAGCCTTTTCCTTTCTCTCTCTAGATCCTTAAAAAGCTTAAACTTTCGGCTTCTGGGTATTCAAAGGAAGAAGAAGAAGGAAGAGGAGGAAGAAATAGGTAGAATTAGAACATCGGATGATCAAGTTTACTTCTTTAACTCTGATCTAAATTCAATGATTATCGTTTTGTATTGGGTTTTCTTCTAAATTTTTCAAATTTCTCCATCTGGGTTTTATCTCTGATTATCGTTTTTGGTATTGGATAGCTGCTGGGTTTGCTTCATCATCATCTGCTTCCTTCTGCCTCCAAACTTTTTAATTTTTTTTTCAAAATTATAATTTTTGGTGAGGAATTCTGATCAATTTTTCCAGCTTGGTTTTCTTCCTTATCAATAAAAATAAGCACTTTTCAAGTCCAAAAGCGAAGATTTCTGTTTGGTTTGTGGGAATATATGGAGGAGAAATCATGATAAACATTTGTTTCCCTCCTTTTCACTGGTTTTTATTTTTCAGGAAATTCAGCTTTTTCTTTCTTTCTTTCTTTCAAGTCCTTAAATCACGGGGAGAGAGTCTTTGGTGAAAATAGAAAATAGGATCATTGTGTGGAGAATAATTCAAGAAAAAAGGGGTTTGTGGCCACTTTTTTGGGATGATTTTATGGGGCATGTGGCCATCTGGAGTCCTTTTTTTAACCCTTGCTTTTCTTCCTTTTTATGTTTTGACACAATTAAAATTTTGGGTTGTTGGGTTTCTCTTTGTATCATCAATGACTCAACTAATGCCGACAGAGGTCTTAATTTGCTTATTCTTGTTTTTTAGTGCTTAATCCTGCATTTTTGAGCCTCTAATCATCTTTTTTTTTTGTGTGCATGTTTTGTGTTTTTTCTTAATTATTATGTTGTCTTCTGCATAGAAATTATGCTCGTTTCGATGTTTCGCGTATTGCTAGTGCTCTGAGTTCTGGAATTTGTGTGATATGGTTTTGACTTACGATACAAAATTGTTGATAATGGACATACTTGTAGTGTGGACATTAGTACAGATGATGAATTTCGAAATAGTTATCGAGTGCAGTTAATCGTGTATGATGGAATGATCAACAAGTGGCTATGGTAAAGTAACAAAATTCTCTTATAATGTTTCATCGCAGCAGATTATAGTTGAATAAGGATTCCATGTCTCTGGCTAGGAAACTTGTTTGTGGGGGGGGGGGGGGGGGTGGGGGGCTATTACTTCCAGCAGAGGAAATGCATCAATATATCTGGCCTCCAATTTTTGTTGTCATGAAAAAATCTTGAAATCTGACCTTAGTAAGATTGTTGAAATTACAACCTCAATCAGATTCCAAGTTTTGCTCATTTATGCGATGAGTTTTTGGCGGATTATTTGTAGCTTTTTGTTTTACATTGGATTCTTGTTATTTTCCATGAGCGATGACAAACTAGTGACTCATTTCTCTGTGAACATTTTTGTGTTTAGCTTTACCTACATATGAGACATAGTGCTTGCATGAAACATACTGTCTGCATAGGAAACATATTTTGTTTTGTTTAAACCTGTCCGTTGCAGTTGTTCTCAGGACTATTAGTTATGCAATGTCTGCACTCTTGTTTCCTTGTTTTTCCCCCTTCCGAAGAAATTGCCAATTATGAGTACCAAGGATTCTTTGACTCTTATATGATACTTCACCTTCTAGATCTAGATTGTCTCTCACTAGCATTCTTCATGGAACTTGGAAATTGTTGTCATTTTACTTTGAAAATGGCATCGAAGATCTTAAATTTTTTTTTGTTACTGTTCTTACAGAATTGAAACATGCGATCGACATACATGGATGAGTATTTTGGTAAAAGAGCTGTTGATGGGCTCGTCTCTAAAAAGGGATCTGGTCTTGTTTTAAGGGAAACCCCCAATAGAGACCGCAATGCTCAGCTCTGTAGCCGGTTGGGATGTAGTGGAAGATTGAACTCTGTAAAAAGTGCTCAAATTGAAAAGGCCAAACCTTCAAGGCCAATATTTCGCTCTTCGTCAAGTGGGAAAGAGATAATTGGAAGTTCCTCGAGGTCGTGCATTGGTGGCAACACAAGCAAGTCCATTGCAGAACCTTGCAAAAAGCTATGTTCTAATTTGGAAACTGATTCATCTGAAACCAGTAGTGTTCAGGATGATCCAGAAGTTTCAGAAATCGCTCTGCCACCTGGAAAGATTCAAAGAGGGCTTCACCCTGAATTTCAAAATTCTGTGTCTAGTGAAGTCACTTTGATGGAAGTTGGAAGCTCTGGTGTCGCATCAAATACAAGATCTCGAAGGAGTTTCAATCAGAGATCTGGATTGCACAGCCAAGATTCCATCGTGGGTTCTAATGTTTCTACAGGATCTAAAAACATCATCCAGACACGGGCTAGCAAAGCCAGGAATGGTTTAAGAAATCTAAGATGTAATTCAGTATCTGACGTTGTCCCTTCCGGTTGTTCATCATCAGATTCAAGCCTTGGTCAGAGAGAGACCATAAAGCGAAGAACTTTCGAAGGAGAAAGTAGTTCTGCTGCTAAGGGGAAGAAAATGAATGGGTCATCGTCAGCACAAAATCCCAGTTCTAGCCATGGCATCTCAACTTCTGATTCAAGAAGAGCTAGAAATATGCCTTCTAACAGGGATAACAATGGTGTTGCACCAGTTAGGACTCGGAGAACTGTCACTGGTCACTCGAGGGGAAAGCTGCTTCCTAATCAAGGAAGTGGAAACAATTCGTCATCCAGTGGATCCTCTGCAGGTCCACATACGTCTGAACCTGAAATGTCTATCAACTCGAATGCTTCTAGTTCATCACAACAGTCATCTGATGAAGTTCCTTTAATTCGGCCGAATTCTTATAGCCGTCCAGGCAGTAGCAGTGGGACTTTACATGGCATTCTGCGAGCTGGTGCTTCAGATGTTGGGTTTTCCCGCTCTCTAAGGAACCAGGATGGACTGCGACGCTACAATATGGATGGGATAGCAGAGGTATTGTATGAAATTTTGATGAACATTTGTGTGGTCTTACAACATGTTGCCTTGTATCTGAGAGAGCACAAAAGAATTGACATAGTTGTGCCGTCATTCTTAATCTGTTTATTTCAAACAATTTTGCAGGTATTGCTAGCACTTGAGAGAATTGAACACGATGAAGAGTTAACATTTGAGGTTGTTATTAGCTTATTGTAGACTTTTGTGTTCCCATTTTTAAATTTTTGTTCTTTAACTGTTCTTTTTCCATATTTCAGCAAATACTTGTTCTTGAGACCAATTTGTTCCTGAATGGCCTAAACTTCTACGATCAGCACAGAGACATGAGACTGGATATCGACAACATGACATATGAGGTTTGCTAGCACTGCTATTCATTTCACATAGATATAATCCGTAGTATCTCTCGTTGTTCCTTTATGTTTGAACAATATTCCGCCTGGTCAGGGTGCATCTGAACCTTATTTTATCATCAGCGCCTCTGTAATGAATCAATTCGAATAATCAACTAATGCTCGGTTTAAAATACTATAATTGATGCAACTTTTTACCTTCATCTGTTTCATTTACGCTTTTCGCCTGCTTGGATGTCAGGAATTATTAGCTCTAGAAGAGAGGATGGGTACCGTCAGCACAGCATTGCCAGAAGAAGCATTGTCCGATTGCCTTAAGAAAAGCATCTATCAGTTTACACCCCAAGAAGATGCATCCGTAAGCTGCGATGGGAAGAAGGCGGATGTCAAATGCAGTATCTGCCAGGTCCTTGTCGAATAGCTCTGATCTTCTTTTGCTCTTTTAAATCCAAGTGTAATATGTGTACCAGCACCTCTGAGTTTAAGATAATTGAGCACCCGATGACTATTTAACGCTACCGTAGAGGGGTTGCCCCTGGAAGTTTTCACCCTGAACCTGCACTAGGGCAAGTCAGTTCCTTGGTTAAGTTGGAAGTTAGAACTAGCTCAGCTTGCTTCCAAATGTTGTTTCACATATCATTTCACATATCATAAAGCTCATAGTGGATCTAATCAGATATACTTAAAACTTGTTTTCGGGTGATACTAGTTGAATCTTACTCTGTATAGATGCAGAGTAATGCTTATCGGTCTGTCTTTTTTACAGGAAGAGTACGTGGCTGGAGATGAAGTTGGAAGACTGCGGTGCAAGCATAGATTTCACGTTGTCTGTGTGAACCAGTGGCTGCGGCTTAAGAATTGGTGCCCTATATGCAAAGGAGCAGCAGCAGCAGCAGCTCCAGCACCCTCGCCCTCTCCCTCGCCACCCTCCACATAATTCAGTCATTAAATCATTTGGAGGAGAAACTTCCTCATCTTTCTTCTTTTTGAATTTTACTGTTTCGATGTACATATCGATTCTCTTTCATCTTGTCCCATTCAACTAATAAATCCAAGCTGTTGGTCTTAGAATCCGCATTCACTTGTGGAACTGTGAATACATACAAAGTGGTGCTGTTTTTACAAACGTGTTTCTTTTTCGGTTTTCAGTTTAGTTGCCATCATTTCGATGCTCGAAGTGTTGGAATTTTTAGTTTTCCCAACTGTTTCTGGCAATGATCGGTTTTCGAACTTGCTTCAAATACACTGATGCCTCGTGGCCTTCGAGCGTCGTCGGATCTTGAACAAAATTTTGAAATTGAGGCTGCAAAAACAGGGCTATAAAACTCCAATTTCAACCAAACAGTTAAATTACGGTATTCGTCCGACAGAACAATTTTGGTACTGTCGAGTGTTTGCTCAAGTGACATGGGAAAGAGTTAGATCCTAAAATTCGGTTTCCGTTGTTCCCAAAATTAGGGATGACACAGCTGCAAGCATGGGAAGGATCAGTCGACTTTGGTACTGCCCAGAAATGTCGCATGTAAATAAAGCCAACATTTGATGTTCCAAAATCCAAACTGCTGTCGGCACTTCACTGGTCCCATATTGTACTTGTTTGTATGTTTAAGTACATGCTCATGCTTGTCCTTTTATGCGACTTGGGTCGACCCATTAAATTCTCTCAAATTCTTAAGTGCACGTCCAGTAGCTAAATTTAATATAACTCGAAATTATTGTTGTACTCTAGAATTTTTTAATTCTTTATTAGAATGGATCCACATAAATTACTCATAACCAATAAATTAAACGGAGAAGAAAACCTAAGTCGTAGTAACGAAGACCCGACTTACCTATCCCATGTTGCATACCCTCTTCTCTCTTTCATCGCATGGTTAGTCATGTGGTGATTTTCTATGACTCCATAGTATTGCATACTTGGAAAGTTTTAACTGTTAAACCTTTGTTCAAAAATACAAAAATTAACACCTATAGTTAAAAATCTCAAAGTATCCCAAGCACCTTAAAACGTTTGCAGTCATGCGAAGAGAGAAACAAATAGAGAGGTGTGCGACACGTTACATAAGAAAAAACAACATAAGATGAATAATGCAAAACCAGGAAACAGCCCAAAAGTCAAAAGGAGTATGCAAATCATATGATGCCATTTCAGAAAAAAATTTCCACAACCTTTTTATCCACTCTGGAAATGCAATAACTGAAGGTTTCCATGAGCTTCCAAGTTCCCAGATAACCATGGTCTCTGACGTCAAATGAGGAACCCGATCCCCTCCGGATTCAAAGGAACTAAGCTCAAAGATCAAATGATTCGGACCATTGAAATTTGATCCAACGGTTACAATTATTATAACTTTTAGAGAACTCCCTGTTTGTAACCGTTGGATTAAATTTCAATAGTCTGGATCATTTGATGAGTGGGCTAACTTCCTTTGGATCCGGAGGGGATCCGGTTCTGTCAAATGAAGCCACAAATATCTCACTGGTTTTTTCCATTCCACTGAAAACCTAGCAGCTGTTGTGACGTAAGTCCGAGGATGTGTCGGGGCCCATAAAAAACAACCAACGACAACAGTTCCGAAGACAAGTGACCTATGAACATGATCCCAACAGCCACATCAAATCTGTTGAAGAAAACTAGGGATTCTGCTTTTGCTCCATTTTCCCAAAAGCACAAATGATTGGATTTTCATTGTTTATAACTGACGAATTATACTCCGGGTGTTTTAGCCGTTAGAACAGAGGTCAAAGATACGATAACCAAGATAGACGGTTAATAACCAAGAACTAGGTTCTGCTTCGTATGAATCTGAAGCTTCCTAGGAATAGCAGAACAGTTGTCTAATGAAGATGCGGAAAACTAGTTTACCAAAAAATAAGAAAGATGCAGAAAAGTAACCCTCAGATTCATGCAATTTGTAAAACTCACTCACCAAATTTCTAATCCGTTTCGCCAGAAAATACAAATCTGAACGGACCCATCAGAACTGGAAATACCAAAATTAATTTACAACGATGGATCGGAATTTCAAATTCAGGCTTGGAAAACAACAGTGCTTAAGAAACCTGGTCCAAAAATAGTACGAGAAAAGAAGGCAGAAATGGTGATGAGACAAATGCATGTTGACAAGCAAGGATTATATGACTGATGAAATGGAAAAGAATGAGAACGCATGGGACATACAAAGCAATAATCCAGGAATCAATTTCCATACCTGTGAGAGGAGTGCGTAATTCCAGAATTCATACCAAAAATGTATCCAAAGATGTGCCATTTCTTCATCTTTGAGTACACGCCCAATGCTATATTACATATCTCATACATTTCGTAGAATTATTTTCATCTGCAGCATGATACTGCAACGTAAATCAATATACTAGCGGGTTTACTCGAAACAACCCGAATCAGATAAGTGTTGAATCATGCCAAAGATTTGCATATTAACAACTGTTCCTCTTTTCATTTGATTTAGTTATATTTATATAGATTTCACTCATTTTGTTTCTCCTTATACTTCTAATTTTTTGCTTATATTCCTCATGATGAAGCTCAATCTTCCACTTTAAATTTAACAAGCTGGGTCGGAACACTAGAAAATTGTCAAATTTGAATCAGACATCAGAATTAACAGGAAAAAAAATTAAGCTGCTTACCTAAAAAAATTACAGTAAAGGTCGTACCCAGTGCACAAGGCTCCCGCTGTACGCAGGGTCTGGGAGAGGTGAATGTCGGCTAGCCTTACCCCCATTTATGGAGAGGCTGCTCCCAAGTCTCGAACCCGAGACCTACCGCTCATGGGCGAAGACACTTGCCATCACACCAAGTGCGACCTCTCCATGCAGAAATATTGTGTTTCGGTGTGTGCATGCAGAAATATGGCCACGACAATTGTTTTACATGGTCAATGGTTATATATGCATTAACAGATGTCAACTAGAACAGATGAGCAGAGAACGATAATTTGGCAGATAAATACTTTGAGTGTCATTTATGAACACTAAAGTTAAACTCATGCAATCAAGGACAACTCAATTGATGTCGATGTGTTATTGATATTGAAATTTAAATCAATTTTAAGATTCTAAAGTACATACAGAGGATGCTGCAGCTCTTACACAAGCAATTATACCTCTCACCGAGCAACAGAACAGTACCCCTGCAAAATTTTCTTATATTTTCTCCACTGGCTGCAATTACACAAAAGCGTGAGGTCTGGAGCGGTAGCAAATACAGCAGCATCTATGTTACACATACAACAGAACAACCAAACATGGGGATTCAGTTTGAAACACCCTTGAACGGTTGCAGTTAGATAATTGTGGATCAGTCCTGGCTCCGCAGCCAGCAATTACAGACATTTGATGCTCAAACATATGATTTCCCCATGCAATACCCGGAACTTTACCCACATAGGAACCATCTGGTGCGTCCTGGCAATGAGATTACAATTATTTGAACCCATAATCTCCAATAACTGGTGATCTCAGGACCTTTGAACCAGAACAGACCGACCCAACCACAACTTTGGGATAAATTTATCTTCACAAGGATCTTTCATTCCTCGAATGCTTGCATACAAATCTTCTCCAGCAGCAACGGCCAATCCTCTCCAAGTTGCTGTGGATTTAGCTCCATTGCAACCTTAAAATCAAGGAAAGATATTGAACACTGAGGTCTTTGCTCTTCCACGGGTCCACTGCTGCTCTGCATATGCATGTGATTGCTTGGCCACATGCCATTGATAATCTTTCCTTGAATCTGCTGCTGCTGCTTTGGTGCAGCATTCTTTTTTGGCTCTGGTGTAGACCTTGCTCCCACCAACTCAACGCAGGATCTAATCAATCGCTTTAAGTATACATCCAACACATTATTCAGCATATTGGCACATTCTGTAGAAACTCCACCAAGACCCTGTGCTGCAGCAATCTGCTCCATGCGTTTTCTAAGTGTTTCCGTATCGGACAATCCCCCACTGTCATAATAGCTAACAATATCACAGCTGCTACCAACTGGAAAAGCTTTGTGGGCCCCACCTACGCTGGCTGGGTAGAGCGGGATCCCCAGTGGCGCAAGTAGAGGACTTCTTGGGAAACTCAAGCTGTTTGATTGTTCTCCCTCTTCCTCGTGATCAATAACAGCTACGTCAGCCTGGTCTTTGCTGTGTATCCGTGGTCTTTCCCCAACTGCACCATCTCTTTCACTCTCAGGGAGCTCAGCAACAGGTTGAAGATGTTGCATTGGTCTCTGATAATCAAATGGATGCACATCCCCGTTTTCCACAATAACCTTACCACCATTATCCTCTAAACCCGTGGAATGATGTGATGCACTATCTACCTTCCCATTTGGTCCAAGTGGGCTTGGCCTATCCCTTAGCTTCCGTTCGCGTATCCCGGACCTACCCTTTCGTGGGGACACCGGCAATACCCCATTCGACCAACCAGGTACATTTTGATTTTGATGCGGAAAGAGGCTTTGTTCCTGCCCATCTTCTCTACTTGGAGAACTGTTTGCAGCTTGTATCCCAGGTTTTGCAGGAACCGATGAAAAGACTGGTGGTGGGGTCTTTGCGTGGCATGCATTCTTCAAGACTGACCGTATAAAATGATTGTGCAGTGGCAAGTTCTCACTCCCGAGCACCCGGTGACACAACTTGTCAAATTCTTTCTTGCTCAGCTTCTGACTCAACAACCTATTCAAGTAATAAAAATACCGCTTTGACCTATCGGCCCCAATTCTCTTCACTATCTGTGCTTTCAGATCACCCAAATCAATTCTAGAGAACTGCTGAGGTTGCATTTCTCAAGAAACAGATTCATACACCATCCACAAGAAACAAGTAATCCCCCCGAAACTGCACCAGAAGACAAATTACCGTTATTACTGTTTCCAGAAAACCCAGAATTTGCATTCCTTCATATCATTCATTGCAAATCAATCCTCCAAACTCTGCATATCCCGACAAACAAAGGCAAACCATCCACCAAATCAAAAAACCCAAAACCCCCAAACTCGAATCCAAATTCGGTTAACCCTGTTTCCAAACGACCCCAAATTGCCCAGCCCACAAACAATACAATGCAAACCCAAATCCCATCTTCTCAATCCCAAAACCCTAGAGATCAAACCAAGTACCAAAGCTCTCTAAATCCCAACAAAACTATACACAATCAAGCTTAATTAATCAAAAACCATCACAAATAAAAAACCCTAACTTCGAATCACCAAAAAAAGCGGTTCGAACTCCTCGCAAACTTGAATTACACCACCCCGCCAATCCGAACCCAGAATTTAATTTCCCCCAATTCGCAAGCTTCAACTTCAAGACGCGAAATTTGAAGTCGGGGGAACGAGATCAGTAACTTGGGCGGATTGAAGTCGAAGAAACGGAGCTCGAATTGCAGGAAAATCGAATTCAAACGAAAACAATGAAGCGCGATGAAGCGCCAAAAAAAAAACAGAGAAATTAAATAGTGACAAGCTCGGAGAATGTGTATGAGAGAGGGCTTTTGGGAGATTGATTGGACTCTGACCTTATCGAGTTTCGACGAATTGCAGAGAAAAATCGAACCTCAGTGACTTCGGAGCTTTGCCTTTCGCTTTCTCTCTCTCCGGGGCTTTTTTTCTGTAATTTTATTTTTTGAAATTTCTTGACTGCTTTCTTTTTTTTGGGTGTTTGCTGATTTATATTCGAACTTCCGCTCTGTGTAGCTCGATCGCTTCTGCTAATACTCTCTGTGTCTCTCTCTCTCTCTCTCTCTCTTCTTTTCTTTCTTTTTTCTCTCTCCTCTTTCTCTTCTTTCTTGGTTGCTCTCGCTCTCAAGGTCTCGCCTCGTGGTTTTTTTCTTATTTCTGGATTTTTGGTTTCATAAAAGGTAAATATTTACAATTTTTTCAAACAATATTTTACGATATTTGTTGTGCTTTAGGAAGTTCTATTACATGAAATTTGAAAATCTTATTTTTAGGAAAAATTACACATACTTTCAATACTTAATTATACATTGAAATTACATTTTTTAAACATTTTAAGGAGGGATATTTTTAAACCTGTGTAAGATGACATCATGTCTTGTTTTTGCGTTAAAAACGAATTTACATATTTACTCTTCCTTTCTTGTTAAAACGTGGTCGGCTGAGATTGACGGAAATATAGCTTTAGATTTACTCTCTTCTATTCGAATCATTCAATTTCTTTTTCGTTTCTCTACTATTTTTCTTCATCTCTAAAGTTTATCTCTCAAGTTTATTTGAAGATAAGTTGTTCTTCTGGTTTTATTTTAAAATTTTCTTTTCTCAAGTTTTTGATCCGATTTAGATTTTTGAACGAGTTGTGTGTTTTTTTAATTTATTTCAATTTAGATTTTGAAACGAGTATCTGATTTTTCAGTTTTTTATTGTACGCATTGAGTTTCTATTTATTGATTTTGCCTTTTGCAGGCATGGTTTTTAGTTTTTGAAGATTTTGATTCAGTTTTTGTGATCGAGTGTTGGCAAAGGTGGTTTTTCATTGTGCCGCTTTGTTTTTATTGAGTTCCTTTTGTTTTTTGCAGTATAGTTATCATGTATATTTGTTAGAATGATAATGGATTATGAATTAGTTTTATTTAGAATGTAAACTTTTTTTATTAATATTTGTGCAGCATCAGTTTATAAAATCATGCAGAATCAGTTGACATAAGTTTTGGGAGGATTGGAGGGAACTCTCCCAACAAACATTTAATAATTTTGAACGTTTGATTAAAATTTGTGCAACATCAGTTTATAAAATCATGGAGAATCAGTTGACATAAGTTTGGGGGATGGGGGAACCCGCTATAAACATTTAATAATTTTCAACGTTTGATTAAAATTTGTGCATCATCAATTTTACATAATCATGCAGAATCACTTAACATGAGTTTATTAAAAGGATAATGGATTAGCAATTAGTTAATGGATTATTAATCACTTGGCATTTGTGCAGCATCAGTTTTATAGAATCTTTACACTATGTTTGGATGAGGGAGATAAATTTGGAATTTGGATTAAAGTTAGAATTTATAAATTGACTTGCACCAATTCATTTGTTTAGATTCATAAACATAGAAATTTTAGAATTTCCACTTGGAAAAAGAATTTGGGACCTCAAATTTCCAAATTTAAATTTTATGTAAATAAGTGTCATTTCCCAATTTTTATGATTGAGAGTTTAAAAATAACAAATTTCATATTCAATTCCATTGTTCATTTAGGTTAACCAAACAAAAAAAATTCACAAATTCTAGAAAATAAATCTAGTCATTTCAATTTCCGTCATTTTAAAATTCCTTAATAATTTTAAATTTCTTCATCCAAACATAGTGTTAAAGAATTTCAGCTCTATAAACCTTATGTACAAAATACTTTTGATTATCATTTGTGCAAAATACTTTTTATTAGCATTTTGTGCAACATAAGTTTTTATTACCTTTTTATTAGCATTTTGTGCAGCATTAGTGTTGTCGATGCAATTTTCCGGTGTCTCTAGTTTTGACAAAAAAATGCACTTGCAAAACAATCAACACATTTGATTAAAGACCTAAGCCTCACACGCCCACAAGGTTGGGGGGAGGGGTTAGACCAATGGATCTCTGATGCCTAAATTAGTTTCTCTGAAAAAGAGTAAGTGTTTAGGGCTTTTAGGAGTAGCTAAATCTTGTCTTTCTTAAACAAAGTCCACGTGTCGCCTCTAGGATTTTTGGGATTATTTTATGCTTCACAAATGCCCCCACACCTGCTAGGCTGCATGTAGGAAAAAGGCAGTAGGTGTAAAAGTCCCAAGCTATATGGGTGTGTAGAGTTCTTTCCTAATTTGATGTAGATCTCGCTCTTTGACTTGGAGATAGACTCTTCTAGGAAAAGGAAACCAATTGCCCCAACACCTATTTAATCCTGCCTTAAGCAAAGAATTAAATAAATTTGGAGAACAATCTTCATTCCAACAATGAAGAGAGATAATAGATGAAATTTGTTCCCCCTCCCATAGCTCTCTTCTTCTCTTGCCCTTGCAAATAGTCGTTTCTCGTTGTTGTTGTTCTTCTTCGTGCCGTACCAAAGTAAAAAGAAATTTATTTTTTCTTCTCATTCGTCTTGGGTGGTGCTACTACGGGGCAGTTGTCGAGGTGGTGTGGCACATCGGCTGGCAGGGGCTAAGAGTTGGCTTGGTGTAAGCCGATGAGGAAGCATGGCAGGGGCACAACTTAGGCTACTTGGCTCGATTGAAGCAAAAGACGGCTGCATAGCTGGGTCATTGGCTTAAGGCGCTAGGGTGTAGTGCGGAGTGAACCACGGGGCTCGAGCTCCTTCTGGATGCCTGAATCTAACATGGGTTAGTCAGGTATACAAGATGGTGTGGAGCAGCTGAGATCTCGTCATACGTTGCTCAACGCCTTAAGCAAAGGTGATAATAAGTGGAAGAGGCGAACAACATGCTGGGCTTGGGCCTGCTATAATGTGGAGGGAGAGAGAGAAAGAGTTGTGGAGCGCCATCTCTCTTGCTTGTGACTTAGGCCGCGGGCTGGGCTTTCTATGCTTAGCAGGTTAAGCTCAGGCACGTGCCTAGTCTAGAGGGAGAGATGTGGGCTGAGGCCCATATGGGTCAGGCGTCAGTTAAAGATAAAAAGGGATCATGTCACAAGGCTTAGCGTATGTGTAGACATCAAAATTTTGGTGAAATAAATGTTGATCAATAATTAAAATTTCAACGTTCACGTGTCATATAAATTTTACACATAGCATGTGACTAAATGAAAAATCAAAATAAATCGGAAAAGTCATCAAACAGGACACGTGTCAACACCTGGCAGAAATGATTTATTTCATCTGATTATTTAAATCCAAAAAATCAAGTTTTGGAATTTTATAAATAGGAGGCCAAGGCATTCATTTTTGGGACACCAATTCATAACCAATTCACCTCACACCACAACCTTAAAGCTTTGAAACTCCAAAGTTCCCAAGCAAATCCCGAAGGATCAAGAAAGCTCTATTCGTTCTTCGTCAAATCCTCATTCAAAATCAAGCCCCAACGACCCTTGAAGAACTTCCACTAATTCAAGATCAAGCCCCGACGGCCTTTGAAGAAAGTGTACATCAATCATCATTCGTTCATCCCTAGATCAAGCTCCGACAGCCCTTTGGATCAACGAAGTCAACAAATCCGCACAACTGTTTATCCCAAGATCAAGCCCCGACGGCCCTTTGGACCAACAACATCAAATCCACCATTACAAAGATAGAATCAGAGGCTAAATTTGTAGAAGAGATTGTAACCCCTAAATCATCAATACAAATATTATTTTTTACACGTGTTCTTGTCTCGTTTATCGCAAGAATTTCCGTGTTTACAAATTTGGCACGCCCGGTGGGATCATCTCTACCTCTCATCTCTATCTTTGAATCCGCAAAAAGCACAAATGGCATCAAAGAAGGCTCAAGTTGTTCTCGTAGCCAATGCAAGGAACAAAAGCGTCATCACCGCAGGTGGTGTCACTTCGGGCGTCATAACTCGAAGTAAGGCAAGAGCTCTTTCTGCCGTCTTTTCCACCCCTGCATCAACTCCGCCGAAGAAACAAGAGCAGGCACGAACCTGTGATTACCCTGGCCTCACTAAGGGCGCCAAGGAAGGAAAGCCCAAAGAAGTACTCTAGTTTCATGATTTCCGATGCCGACTCAAGCGGCAACTCAGCCATGAAAGTCATGACTATTGGAGCGACTTCAATCGATGAGCAGCTGGCTCATATGAATGAAGCGATCGCAAGGCTAACACGGATTGTGGAAGAAAAAGACCAGCAAATCGCCGCACTCGTCAACCAACTAGATGTAAAGCCTGACGTGAAAATCGAGCAAAGGGATGATTCAGTAAAGAAGGAAAACGACGAGGATGAAGAGCCTCCGGTGGAGAAAATCGATGTGAAGCCGGAGCCAGGCCAAGCAGCGGCACTCATGAGATCTCTTTCTATCCAAAAGCTGCAAAAGATGATCGCTAGCATCATCAAGGCACAGTACGAAGGAAGTTCACATGACTCCGTACTATACTCAAAACCCTACTCCAAGAAAATTGACGCTTTGAAGATGCGAAGGGGATATCAGCCACCAAAGTTCATGCAGTTCGATGGAAAGGGAAACCCGAAGCAACACGTCACCCATTTCATTGAGACTTGCAACAACGCGGGGACAGAAGGAGATTACCTCGCTAAGCAGTTTGTACGCTCGCTGAAAGGAAATGCCTTTGAGTGGTACACGGACCTAGAGCCTGAATCCATCAACAGTTGGGAGCAATTGGAAAAGGAATTCCTTAACCGCTTCTACATCACCCGCCGCACCGTGAGCATGCTAGAGCTGATAAGCACGAAGCAATAGAGGGATGAGCCAGTCGTAGACTACATCAACCGATGATGCAATCTAAGCCTCGACTGCAAGGATAGGCTCTTGGAGATCTCTTCAATCGATATGTGCGTCCAAGGCATGCAATGAGGGTTACACTATATCCTTCAAGGCATCAAACCACGGACATTTGAAGAGTTAGCCACCCGTGCCCATGACATGAAGCTAAGTATTGCCTTTCAAGGGAAGAAAGAGCCGATCACCGACTTCAAGAAGGATAAGGTGTTCTCCCCAAATGTAGATAAGACTGGGAAGAAACCCCCCAAGGAAGCGTTCACCGTCAGCACTGCGTCCGTCAAGACCGCCTCCGCACCTATCAAGATCTCCTCCAAAACCAAAACAAAGGAGATAAAGAGAGGTGAGCCTCCTCGCACCCAAGAAAGGTACAAAAGCACATTGAGGGAATTGGAGCAGAAGGCGTACCATTTTCCTGACTCAGACATGGATGCAATGTTAGACGACTTGCTGGAAAAGAAGGTAATCGAGCTACCCGAATGCAAGCGGCCTGAAGAAATGAATCGCATAAACGATCCTAAATACTGCAAGTACCATCGAATCGTGAGCCATCCTGTGGGTAAGTGTTTCGTCCTTAAAGAGCTCATCATGAAGTTCGCACAACAAGGGCGAATCGAGCTCGACCTCGAAGACACTGCCGCAACACATACTACTACAATTGCATTTGGATCTTTCGATCCCGTGCCTCTCCAAGCAACACTTGACCATTCCTATCAATGCTCAAGTTACGCGATACCTTCTGCGCAACCATCGCCGGGGGCAAACGAACAAGATGCACATACCGATGATGAAGAAGGATGGACATTGGTGACCTACAAAAAAACAAGGAACCAAAACCACAAGCCACAAGACAAAAGGTGGAACAAGTGAGAAAGCACCGTCGCCGCAACAGTAGGAAGCCCAAAAGAAACGTAAAAGTTGATAAGCCAACGTATGCTGGGGAACCTATGGAGCAAGAGCCACGCATTCCTGTATCCTTGCACGAGTACTTCCCGAATGACTTCTTCCAACAGTGCACTATCGCTGCATGCCACATGGTCGAAGTAGAAATGAAAGAACCTTCAAAAGGAAAAGATATCACTACTGAGGGAGAAAAAACTCTCACGCTCGAAGAAGGTCTGCCAACACACTTTAGCATTGAGGAAACGCTACGATTGCCAAAGAAGATGCGAAGAGCATTAGCAGCGGTCTTGGAAAGTCCTAATGACCACGAAGTGCAAGAAAGCAAGAACGAAGGCTTGAAGCTTCAGCCACATGAATGTGCCACATGCTGTGCCATTGAGGACGCAATCCACTTCACCGATGAAGACTTGCTGTTAGGATCCAAGCCTCACAACCGTCTTCTCTTCGTCTCTGGGTACGTAAGGGAGCACAAAGTCAACCACTTGCTTGTGGATGGTGGATCAGCCATAAACATCATGCCAAAGTCAACAATGACTACAATCGGCATCAAGGCGGATGAACTATCCCTAAGTCGTCTACTAATCCAAGGTTTTAATCAAGGAGGACAAAGAGCGATGGGCATGATCCGAGTGGAGATGACTATTGGTGAACTCAAGTCAAGCACGATATTCCACGTAATTGATGCAAGAACTTCTTATGGCTTGCTCTTAGGAAGGCCTTGGATCCATACGAATGGAGTAGTACCGTCCACCCTTCACCAATGCTTGAAATTCTACCGAGAAGGAGTGAAGGTGATCTATGGCGACACTAAACCATTCACCGAAGCTGAATCACATTTCGCAGACGCTAAGTTCTACATGGATGAAGACATGATGCCCGAAGCTCTTCCAAAAGAGATCAAATCCACAGGTAAAGCAACACCTAAAAAGCAGGAGTGGCAAGCCATGCCCAAGAAGCAAGAAGGAGAAGCCATGCCGTCTTCAAGCAAGAACGATAATGACCTTGCTAAACCTGCAACAACCAAAGGGAGTAGGACGCCCTCAAATGGACCAAACACACCCATCTTCCGATACATTCCGATGTCGAGAAGAAAGAATGGTCAATCTCCGTTCAAAACTGGAGCAAGCAAAGTCGACGCACAAAGGCATATGGATAATGTAAAGTTGCTCAAGACAAATGCAGTTTTGCCTCTGACACAGCTAGGCGACGCTAAGGTTACAAGACTACCACAAGGTTTCATAAAAGCTCTTCCAAAGGGGGTGGAACCAAGTTTTCTCCCAACTAAGAGGACCGAAGAAGGTTTTGATCCAAACGCCTACAAACTCATGTCGAAAGCTGGGTACGACTTCGCTTTTTCCTCGAATCCTGGAAAAAAGGTTTCAAACACCGTTAACAATAAAGAACGTGACCTCACTGAGACTCAAAAGAAGTTGAAGAAGCATGGTTACGGAGTTGAAAACAACAAAGTTGGACTTGGCTTCACACCAAATGCACCCGTGAAGATTTCAAGCAAAATGAGAAATGTTAGCACCCAATACATCAGCATGAGCATTGAACAAGATCAAGAGGAGCCTAAGTCCACCTCTTGAACGTCAGTATTCGATAGGATGAATCATTCAAGACCCAGAACGTCAGCACTTGATTGCATTGGTGGTTAAAACCGAACCTCCGTCTTCAAGAGGCTTAACAGGCCAACATCCCAAAGCTCTGTTTTTGAAAGGTTGTCAAAACCTAAGAAGCAAAGCCACACAGCCAGCTCTCCTTCTCGTCGGTCGACTTTGGGAAGACTTGAAGACAACAGAAAGTTTTCTAGAAATAAGGAGACAATGTCAAAGGAAGAAAAGCTCAACAGGCTAGCAGAAAAAGGCGATATTCGAAGCTCAATTTCTTTAAGGATGAAGCACTAAGCAATCTTGGAGGTTGACACAAATGGACCACTGAAAGTAAGAAGGTGCACCATCATCCACACGGGACAATCTTCATGCCAACAAGCCCAAGAGGATGACACTGAAGGGGAGATCCAAGACATCTTTCTCGTCACAATCCAAAAGGGTAAAGGAGACGAAATCCCTAAGGAAGACGTCACTTCTGTTTCTTTCAACTCAAAGTCGCCACCTCGATCTCTGGGGGCATGCTCCAAGTCAAGCGAAGTTGAAGGAGGGACTTATGTCGCTTCAAAGAAATTACACATGAAGCCTACGTCGCATTCACAGATGCACCAGTCGAAAAGGAGGCAAGAAACCATTGTTAATACACTTTCAAGCTTGGATGAAGCTGAGATTGACAACATGATTGAAGGCGATCTAATTCAAGAGGTCATGGACGCAGGACGAAACTTAAATGTTGCCTTTAAAAAATCAGGGGAACTCCGCACTTGCATAGATTCTCGTAACTACAACACCTGGAAAGACGACACCGAAGAGGAAGTCCAGGATGTCTTCCACATCACGATCCAAGAAGGCAAAGAAGACGAGGTCCCCGAAGAAGATGTCACTGCTGCGCCACCACAACTTGAGGACGGGGGGCAAGCCACGGTTAATGATCTCAATGAGCTCAACTTAGGCACAGAAGATGAGCAGAAACCTATCTTCGTAAGTGCGCTGCTAAGTACGGACGAGATAGAGAAGTATTACCAACTGTTATCAGAGTACAAAGATGTCTTTGCTTGGACCTACAAGGAAATGCCTGGCCTTGACCCTGTCATCGTTGTGCATCATCTTGCAGTCAAGCCTGGAACGCGACCGATAAAGCAAACTCAAAGGCGCTATCGATCCGAGCTCATTCCATAAATCGAGGTAGAGATTGACAAGCTAATCGAAGCAGGCTTCATTCGAGAGGTGCAATACCCCAAGTGGATCTCCAACATCGTCACCGTCCTTAAGAAATTTGGACAAATACGTGTTTACGTAGACTTCCGGGACCTCAACGACGCTTGCCCGAAGGACGACTTCCCCTTGCCAATCATTGAAATCATGGTGGATGCAACCACTGGCCACGAGGCACTGTCATTCATGGACGGCTCTTCAGGATATAATCAAATTCGCTTGGCTCTCGAAGACGAGGAACTAACAGCCTTCCGCACTTCAAAAGGTATCTACTGCTACAAGGTGATGCCCTTTGGTCTGAAGAACGCTAGAGCTACATATCAACGTGCAATGCAGAAAATCTTCAACGACATGCTACACAAAAACGTAGAATGTTACGTAGACGATGTAGTGGTCAAGACAAAGAAAAGATTAGACCACTTGAAGGATTTGCAAATGGTGTTCGAAAGGTAGCGAAAATACAACCTCAAGATAAACCCGTTAAAATGTGCGTTTGGCGTCTCCTCCGAAAAGTTCGTTGGCTTTATTGTCAAGCACCGTGGTATTGAAGTGGACCAATAAAAAATCAAGGCCATTCAAAGCATGCCTGAGCCAAGAAACCTGCACGAGCTGAAAAGTCTACAAGGACGGCTAGCCTTCATCAGACGCTTCATCTCCAACCTTGCATGGCGTTGTCAACCGTTCAGCCGACTCATGAAGAAGGTTGTTCCGTTTGTATGGGACGAAGCATGCCACAATGCTTTTGAAAGCATAAAAAAGTATTTGTCAAGTCCACTTGCCTTGGGGGCGCTTGTGCCCGGGAAACCACTCATATTGTACATCGCCGCTCAGGAAAGTTCAGTGGGAGCACTCTTGGTGCAAAAGAATGAATCCCAGAAAGAAGAAGCGCTCTACTACCTCAACCGAACTCTCACCGGCACCGAGTTGAACTACTCCCTAATAGAAAAGATGTGCCTTGCCTTGGTGTTCGCCATCCAGAAACTCAGGCATTACATGCATGCTTACACCATCCACTTGGTTGCTAAAGTTGACCCGGTCAAATACGTCATGTCCAAACCAGTCTTGACAGGGCGACTCACTAAATGGGCGCTGCTTCTTAACCAGTATGAGATCATCTACGTCCCAGTTAAAGCTGTCAAGGGACAAGCACTAGCAGACTTTCTTGCCGATCACCTAATCCCAGCTGATTCGAAAATCTCAAACGACCTGCCTGACGAGGAAGTGTTTTACATTGACATCTTCCCGACATGGACGATGTTCTTCGACGGATCTGCACGGGTAGACGGAGCAGGGGCAGGAGTAGTATTCATGTCGCCACAAAGGCAGATATTACCTTATTCCTTTCAACTAAGCGAATTATGCTCCAACAACGTCGCTGAGTACCAAGCACTGATCATCGGACTCCAAATGGCGATCAACATGGGAATCACAGCCCTTGAGGTATTTGGCGACTCCAAGCTCATAATCAATCAACTCTTAACCGAATATGAGGTGAGGAAAGATGATCTCGTCTCATACTTCCGGCTGGCAACTCAACTGCTACAAGAGTTTGAGACTGTGACACTAGAACATGTGCCAAGAAAAGAAAATCAAATGGCAGACGCTCTTGCCAACCTAGCCTCAAGCATGACACTAGGAGAAGACGAAGCTGCAGACGTGCCAGTCTGCCAAAGATGGGTAACCCCCCTCGTCATCAAAATGCTGCTGGATGATACAAATGTCGTCTCAGTACTTCTAGTCGATGTTAAAGAGTGGAGACAACCGCTGATCGACTACTTAGAGCATGGAAAACTTCCAGATGATTCTAGACACCGCTCTGAAATACGTCGACGAGCACCTCGCTTCCTCTACTACAAAGAAACACTTTACCGACGCTCTTTCGAATGAGTACTTTTGAGATACCTAGATGAGGAATAAGCCAATCAAGCCATGGAAGAAGCACACTCAGGCGTGTGCGGGGCATATCAATCTGGACCAAAGCTACATTTCCAGCTCAAAAGAATGGGTTACTACTGGCCAAGCATGGTGAAGGACTGCCTGGAACATGCCAAAAGGTGCCAAGCTTGCCAATTCCACGCCAACTTCATACATTAACCACCTGAACCATTACACCCTACAGCTGCTTCATAGCCATTCGATGCATGGGGATTGGACGTCGTAGGACCAATTACTCCAAAGTCATATGCAGGAGAAGCTTACATCCTAGCTACAACATATTACTTCTCCAAATGGGCTGAAGCCATATCCCTAAGGGAAGTAAAGAAGGAAACTGTCGTCCGTTTCATCAAGGACCACATCATCCACCGATATGGGATGCCTCGCTACATCATCACTGACAACCGAAAGCAATTCTCCAACCGACTCGTGGATGAGCTCTGTGAGAAATACAAGTTCAAGCAGCACAAGTCTTCCATGTATCATGCCCCGGCCAACGATCTTGCAGAAGCATTCAACAAAACATTGTGCAATCTCCTAAAGAAGGTGATCGGCCGAACAAAGAGAGACTGGCATGAAAGAATAAGCGAAGCACTTTGGGCATATCGGACGACACATAGGACTCCTACCCAAGCTACGCCTTATTCCCTTGTATATGGCGTGGAAGCTATTCTACTGCTCGAAAGTTAAATCCCTTCACTGAGAATGGCTATACAAAAAGGCTTGACTGATGAAGAGAATGCAAAGTTGCGCTTTCAAGAGTTGGAAACACTCGACGAAAGAAGGCTCGAAGCTCAACAACACTTGGAATGCTACCAAGCACGACTATCCAAGGCATTCAACAAGAAGGTCCGCCTAAGGTCTTTCTAAACTGGAGATCTCGCCCTCGCATTGTGTAGGCCTATCATCACAACTCACAAGACAAAAAGCAAGTTCACATCAAAGTGGGATGGACCATACGTAATATAAGAGGTCTACACCAACGGCGCCTACTTAAACATGGCAGAAGACGGCTTGAAGATCGGCCCTATCAATGGAAGATTCTTGAAGCGCTTCTACCCCTAAAAGGCGACAACCAACGCTCCTGGCCCGCAAGAGCATAAACTATGTACGACAAAATCATCATCAAAATCATTGTTAAATTCATCGCTCATTTGAACTACGTCATGACTTGATCCCTCCTCAACCGAGGGTACGTAGGCAACTTGAAACTTCAAAACTTCAAGTACAGTCGCATCATCAACAAAAAACACAAACACTTTGAAGAGTAAATAGCAAATGCAAAATACTTTATTTCTTTAAAGGAATGGCAGCTACAAGACGGTCTTTCCAGGCAGCAAGGTCAATGTGCACAACAACGTCACTGAGGAAAGCCGTGTTCAAAAGGCATTACGCAGCGAAGTCTCGTTGCAGGCTCTTGCACAGCTCCACACGGTAGCGCACCAAAATAAGGAATAAAGATTTTATTAAAAGTTTGATGCTATTACAATTTCTTTGTACAAAAAAAAGAAAAAAAAAAGAAAAAAAGTTTGTACAATATATATATATATATATATATATATGTATATGTATATATATAAAATCTGCAATTGCTTCGGCCCAGCATGGTTCACACCATCAACGAGTCCATCAACGTTGGGCCCAACTCCTGTGGCCCATCCTCAATAGACTCCAAGCTGGTCCAAATCCTCTTCCAAAGCTTCCTCGTCTCAAGTTGTCCATCTCTCTTTTCCAACTTCTGTCATCACCATCAATACAAATCAAGAAACTCATTTTTTCTGAAGCACAGGCACTTTTGGATCTGACCCATAAGAAGCTCCGCCGTCTCCCCCATGTCTTCAGCTGGGTCCTGGAGCTCCTCTTTCGGGCCGACGCTAATGTGATGGTCCAAGAGAATCCCAATTGCTTACGATTCGTCGCCGGAGCCGGGGTAAGCCACTACGAGTTCAGCAGCCTCAACTCACCACTTTATCCGCGAATCCAACCCGAAATAGAGAGAAGCACTCCGGTGAGGAAGCCCCACACATCCACCACCGATCTGCTCACCTGGTCTGAGACTCCACTCGTCTTCATCTCCAGTGCTTCAGACCTTCTCTTCCTTATTAACCTCGGTGCCGATGCATCTACGACACCTGCTGCAGGTCCCTCGTCACCATAGCAATCTCCCTGCGACCCAGGCTCTTCTTCTCTTCTTCTGCCTAACGCCAGCATCTCCTCCTTCACCACCATCGATGCCCAGATCAAAGGTCCAGAAGGAATCGTGTACACCGAAAGGTTCTTCAACATTAAGATTCAGATACCCGAGGTACCCGTTTCAGCCTCCGAGTGTGACATTTACGAAGCCAATTTACCATCCGAATATCAACACCGGAGGCTGGATTTGCCTTGACATTCTCAATCTTCCTCCGAATGAGGCATGGCAACTATCATTGAATATTTCAACTGTGCTTACAAGCATTGGGTTGTTATTGAGTGAACCCAATCCAGATGATGGCCTCATGTGTGAAGCGAGTAGGGAATTCAAATACAATAGGCAAGCTTTCGACCAGAAAGCTCGATCTATGACTCAGAAATATGCCCAGGCTTCCGCTTCTGGGAGTGTTTGTGACTCTCAATCTCAACCTCCAAGCAGCGCAAATCCATTCACGGTGCTGCTGGAGGTAAAAGCTTCAATCCATGAGTCAAAACATGAAGTAGATGAGTCTGTTGTGAGTAGTAATAAAAAGGTAATTAGGGGTAGCAGGAAGCTGTCGCTGGAGTGTTCAGGCCAAATCCAGAAAAATGGATGTTTGCGGGAAAGGAAATGAATTGCCAAAACTGCAACTCTTTGCTCTGATTTCGGAAACAAGACGGAAGTCAAGGGAATAGAAAAGTTGCTGGAAGATAAGTGCAGTTAGAGTCAGGAGAAGATATGGAGAGAACAGAACTGAAGGAGTCAGATTCAACTGAATTGGACAATGGTACTACCCCAGATCGTTCTACTTCTATGTGGCTGGTAGAAAATCTTAAAGAGATGGACCAAAGGATTAAGCAAATGATGAAGCTGATCAAAGAAGATGGCGATTCTTTGCCAAAAAATGACGAAGCGTTTTCTCAGAAGAAGCCAGAATTGGTTGAGGAATTTCACAGAATGTATCGGTCGCTGGCTGGATGCTATGAACACTTGACCAAAGAAGCACATAAGGGGTTTGGGGATTTTGAATATGGTTTCGACCAACGTTCTCCTCTGCTGACTCCAGATGCTAAACATGGTCTGCACAAATCTGGCCATCAAGTTGTTGGGTTAGATATATCACTAAGCTCAGATGGTTCTAGTCCAGCTCTTTCTTTAAAGAATGGCAGCGAATCATCTTCCTTAACATCATTGGGATCTGAGCCAGAATCTCTTAACTCCCCCGTCAGCAATTACTTGGTTCCACCTTCGAACGTTGATTTGGACAACCTAAGATGGCAGCAGGAGATTACTGAGCTTGAAAATTGAACTTTCTAGTGTGAGAGAGAAGCTCCAAATGAGGGAGGCTGATCTTAAAATGGAGAAAATGCAAGTGTTGGAGCTGCAAAATCAGATAGTTGAGTCAGAGAGTCCGAATCGAATCTAACTATCGGTCTTTGACTTGCTGCTGTAAGCGCGACTGGTCCTTATAAGCACAGCAATCTTGGGTTCGATCTTGCCGGAGAAACCGCCGCCGCTATGGCAGCTGATTCCATTGTCTCATCGCCTTCTTCTTCGGCCTTCAACGCACGTCCGTGCTCTCTATGCTCTCTACCCTCTTTCTCCAACTTCACAACCGCTGTCAAACGACTAGCCGATCGTGAAGCTCGCTGCTTTGCATTACACTCTGCCGTCTTTGAATATGATTGACAAAACTAAAGTTTGTCAACACACACCCAAAGATCTCCTCCATCTCTTGCCTCCTACAACTCCCCGTCCGTTTTTTCCTCTGCAAGGTAAAAAAAAAAAAAAAAAATGCAGTGGCTGTGCAATGGCGGCGGGCGGTGCAAGGCAACAAGAATGCAGTGGCGGTGCAATGGTTGTGTAGTGGCAAACAACAACGACGAAGAACTTCAATAACTGCCGTCAAACGACTAGCCGGTCATGAAGCTCGACGCCTTACATTCTGCCTCAAGCTCCAGCGACTCTAGCCTCTCCGTCTGTCTCCACCCAAGCTAGATGCTGCTCCGTCGAGTTCCATCCCTGCAAAGCACCATATTTAAAGAAAAAAAATGATGGTGGACGGCACCAACTAAAAAAAAATGAAAAGTTGCGGAATGGTGCATGCCAGGAGGAAAAGAAAGAAAGATAAAAAAAAAAAAAAGGTTTTCAAATGGTGGCCAGCCACCGAAAGCAAAGAAAAGAAATGATTGACAGGCACCATCCAAAGGAAATGATAATAAGCAAGAAAGACAGGTCATGGTGTATGCTACTATTAGCAAGTCAAGAATGAAAAAGGAAATAGGTGGTGGAGACAGAATGATTGAAAGGAAGAAAGTACGGGGAGGACGACGAATTTCCATCCAAAAAAAAAGAGGAAGTAACACATCTTAGTCAGATATACGTTTTAGCACAACATACTGAATAAAATAAAGCATGTCCATTGATATCTCTAAGAAATTACAAGTGCGTAAAAAAAAAAATAAATAAATAAAAGAGGGAGCCTTCACAAATGTCACTTATGTGAAGCCTCAGTACTTAAAGCCTTAGTACTCGGTGGAACCCTAGAAGAGTGAGGCACTGGAGATGGATTATTCGGAGCCTCAATACTTGGTCGAACTCCAGATGACGAAGGCAAAATGTGCCTTTGGAATTCATCCACAAATCTCCGATTGTCACTTTGAATCCAACATTCGGAATCCAGCAACTGATCAAGCTTCCTCTTCATGCTCGTCGAATAACTATTTGCAAGCACATGCAACTCTATTATCGTGCTTGAGCTGTCTGATCACTTGATTAAGAGCTGGTACCTCGGCTGTCAATGATTCAACTTGGCGAGTTCGAACAAGTAGGCGTTGGCCCATGTTGGAAACAAAGTTCGCACACTGGACACTAAGAGCCTGGGACTCTTGAACAGCTAACTCATTGGACCGTCGTGAAAGTATCCTATTATCTCTAGGAGTGATGAGGTTCCTAGCTACAACCGTAGCCGTTGCTGCATCCCTCATCACAGAGTCTTCAACTGTAAAAGGGCTATTAAAAGATAAGAAGGACGGGCGCTATGTATTACCTTAACGCGGTGCACCTGCGTCACTGCTGAGACTCAAATCTAAGCAAATGTTAGACGGGTTAGTCATTTTCAAAACAAAAAATGTTGAAAGAAAAAGGTTGGATAGAGTAAAATCTCAGAAAATACAGCAAAGACAATTTTCAAGGGTGGGCAATCTTCAAAGTGTGCAGGTTGAAAACGATTGACACCTCTTTAAAAGGAAAGGCAACACAACCACTCGTTTAAAATTCGAAGAGACACCGCTCTTCAAATTTCAAAATCTGGATTTTCCGGCGTAAAGTTCGTCAACATTTTTTCAGACGCAATCTCAGCTTTCGGCTATCACGTGCAACTTTGCCAGAGATCACTGATAAAGTTGAAAACGTGTGAAGTCTATTATTCCCACCTACCCGAATTTTGGCCGACAAGCATGGGTGACAAGGCCACATCCACCCTGCCACTTGCTATTGGGAATTCACCATATAATTCGACCTCCATACTCTATAGCAAGGCACACATCCAAAAAACGCCTGACCCTTCTTCCTTGCCGAATGCATCTGCAACCAAAACTCAGTTTTCTTCCTCCCTGAAAATAGAAACGCCTGACTCTTCTTCTTTGCCAAGAATACATCTCCAACTAAAACCTCTTAACATACTCAGTTTTCTTCCTCCCTGGAAATACCTCTTCAACCAAGTCACACCAGAGCAAAGGTATTTCATATCACTGGGGGTTAAGAGCAAGAGTATCTCATAGCATGTTTTCTCCCTATCATTTTCTTTGTCCTCCCTATTCACTGCGAAGACAAGGATAAAGAAAGCAATATGTCGGAACCTCCACTCAAGCTCCTGGTAAGCAACCGACTGCCTGTAACCCTTTCCTGATTGCTTACCTAGCCGTGCTCTCGAATACTCATCTTCAACATCTTATGCTTCCTCTTCGTCTACCATATCTGCCTGGGGAACAGATAAGGGAAGTGAAAATGATACATTGAAGCATGTGGAGACAAGCACAACAAAGCACGTGCCAATTCATCCGCTACTTCCTCAAAAGCAAAAGTATCTCATATCATCAGGGTCGAAAGCAAAGGTATCTCATATCATGCTTTCCCCCCCATCATTTCCCTTACCCTTGCTCTTGCCTGCAGAACAATGAGAAAGAAAGCAATCAGTCTGAACCCGAAATCAAACCTCCGATCGGGAACTAATTGCCCGGAACCTTTGCTTGGTTACTTACCTAGTGTTGCTCTCGAGTGTTCATCTTCAACTGTTGACGGGTATCGAATTACCTCAGCAAATACTTCAAGACAGTTGATATGGTGCTGGCTCTTTACACTGAAGCTGCCAAGCATGGATGAGTGTCTGAAAAGTGATGCTCTGAAGGACCATTTAAAGGCAGAGGGTTGCACACCACTTCGGTTAGGCGAAAGAAACAAGCAGAGAAGAATGCAGCACGATGAGCTGGAACAAATCATTATGGCATGACACCCTTCTCGGCAGAACTGCATAATCCAGACGGAGGAATCTAAGTCAAATCCAAGCCCGCCATCGTTGCTATAATAAAAAAGCTCGAGAAGCTTCAACAACCTTTCGCTGGCATTATCGCCGAAGAGCAAAGTCTCGATAATCCCTAAAGATCAAGTCACCAATTGGAAGAAGAGCCCATCAACCTTGAAGATCATACCGTTGACCAAACTGCTCAGGGTTTATATGAAAATGCTGCGAACTTCCTTGATCTTTCAAAGCATGCATGTCCTGAAACTGCTCGTGGTCATGTTTAAGTTCGAGATCAAGCCTCAACGGCCCTTAAAGAAATCACAAGTCCGATTCAAGATCAAGTGTCCACCACCCTTGAATCAAATCCAGTTCAAGATTAAGTCTGTGGAAAATCCTTTGGAGGAAACCAGAAAACCCCTCAAGCCCAATTCAAGATTAAGTCTGTGGAAAGTCCTTTGGAGGAAACCAGAAAACCCTCCAGCCCAGTTCAAGATTAAGCTTGTGGAAAACCAACAATTGGAGGAAACAAGAAAATCTTCCAACCAAATTCAAGATCAAGCCCTGACGGCCCTTGAAGAAATTATCAGCCAGTTCAAGATCAAGCCTCAACGGCTCTTGGATCAACATCTGCAGTAAAGGACTTCAAAACGTATCTTCTACACGTGACAAGCACATGTATACGACACGCCTTGAAGTGGGGGCATTTGTAGACATCAAAATTTCGGTGAAATAAATGTTGATCAATAATTAAAATTTCAACGTTCACGTGTCATATAAATTTTACACATAGCATGTGACTAAACGAAAAATCAAAATAAATCGAAAAAATCATCAAACAGGACATGTGTCAACACCTGGCAGAAATGATTTATTTCATCTGATTATTTAAATCCAAAAAATCAAGTTTTGGAATTCTATAAATAGGAAGCCAAGACATTCATTTTTGGGACACCAATTCATAACCAATTCACCTCACACCACAACCTTGAAGCTTTGAAACTCTAAAGCTCCCAAGCAAATCCCGAAGGATCAAGAAAGCTCTCTTCGTTCTTCGTCAAATCCTCATTCAAAATCAAACCCCAACGGCCCTTGAAGAACTTCCACTAATTCAAGATCAAGCCCCGACGGCCTTTGAAGAAAGTGACCATCATTCATCATTCGTTCATCCCTAGATCAAGCCCCGACGGCCCTTTGGATCAACGACGTCAACAAATCCGCACAACTGTTTATCGCAAGATCAAGCCCCAACAGCCCTTTGGACCAACAACATCAAATCCACCCATTACAAAGATAGAATCAGAGGCTAAATTTGTAGAAGAGATTGTAACCCCTAAATCATCAATACAAATATTATTTTTTACACGTGTTCTTGTCTCGTTCATCGCAGGAATTTCCGTGTTTACAGTATGCTGCTGAAAAGTTTGTCGTTGATCTGACTTTTCCAAAAGGGAAGAAAAAAACTGTTGAGTTTGAGCCTGTGAAATATGTTATTCCGAAAGTGGCCACAACCGTTGCTGAGAAGATTGCTTAGCGAAAAGGTTCAGTGGTGCCCCTAGTGTCTGGGTTTGTATTGAAGTGCGCGTCTGAGCTAAGTCCGGTTCGGCTTTTTAGAGGCTTGCCGATATGAAGAGTAGGAAGGTGGATTCTACTGCTAAAGTGGCCTCTGGGCAGTTGTGAGAAGTTCACCGAGTCTGGTTCTGAGGAGTTTCCTGGGGTTTATGCGATGTTTAAGGCTGGCCTGCTTGAAGACGTCGATGCATGCGCCAAATTCATTAATAATATCAGGAAGGTCATCCGCTCTGATTCTTTTATGAAGCATTCTGCCTACTCGAAGAGGTCCTTATTGCTTGTTACAATGCAGAAGACTTTGATCTTAGAATTGAGAAGCTCGAATTTGAACTCGCCGTTTTGAAGGGGTCTAATGTCTATACCTCAACTTCTCTTCTGTGCAGCTGGAGACCATTCATCAGGAGGTAGTCGGTTTGAAAACTAAGCTTAGTGCGACTTAGACAATGTTGGAAGCTGCAGAGAAGGAAGTTAGTCATGTTGCACTAGTGGTCCAGGACCTTGAACATGTCAATTCGGAGTTACAATTTGCTTGTTTTGCCAAGGACGATGATTTTGTCTTCATGGATGGTGAAGTGTCTCGTCTCAAGGTTGTTGCCAGTATGCTTGAGTCCAAGGAAGTGGATATGCAAAGTGCACTGTATGCTAGCAAGAACTTGAAAAAGGAATTGGATAAGTTGCAGGATGCTCACACTGGCTTGTTAAGGAGGATGCGCAGCTGAATAATGAGAGGGTCAGTCATGAAGTGGCACTTGCTTCTTGTCAGGCCAATTTCTACAAGCTTGGCTATGTAAACCATCTCCATGGTAGGCCGTCGGATTATGAGTTTTCGAAGAAGGACTTTGAGACTTACTTCATTTCTCAAGTTTATCTGCTTGATTTCTCGTTTGAGGCTACCTTTGGTGGAGCCGTTGAGGGTCATTTTGTCTAGGCAAGGGCATCTGAGGATGAGCTGATGGAAGCTTTGGCTGCTAAGAACGGTATGACTGCTAAAGGTGTGGCAGTCAAGGAACCAGTTGTTGCGCAGGCTGCCGATGAGTTGTATTTTTGCTTTGACTTAGGAATTTTCTTCTTTTCCTTTTTGTTCTGCTTATCTAAACTTTGTCAGCCTTCAAGCCAGTTTATCAATTTGCTAGAAATTTAATAAACAACTTTCCTTGCTATTTCGCCATGTCTTTTGCAAAACTTTATTGTAGAACGAGTAGCTAGGTGAACTATTTCGATGAAGCAATCGATCCTACATCGTCACTTAGGTTTTAGTTTTGTTTTCGGGGCTTCGGGAGCCTTGCCTGCTTGAGGTGACTTGCAAAACTTTACCGTTGGATGAGCGACTGGGTTGGCTACTTCGATGAAGCAGTCGATTCCACGTCGTCACTTTGGGCTTTAGTCTTGCCTTTGATGCTCAATGAGCTTTACCTGCATGAGGAAATATGCGAAATTTCTAACTTATAAAGTTAGCGGTCAGACTCTGGCTTTCATAGAAAGCAGACAAGTCCTCATAGTAGCTATAATCGTGAACTTCGACTTTGACGGCTTCATGAGCCTTGGCCCTCCATAGGCAAATTGTGAAACTTTAAACTTATAGAGCTGTTGGCTGGACGCGTGGCTTTAGTAGAAAGCAGATGAGTCCGCGTAGCTACTATAGTTGTACATTTCGGCTTTAGTGGCTTCACGAGCCTGGGCCCTCAAGGGCAGATTGCGAAATTTTTAACTTATAAAGCCATCTGCCGGACACGTGGCTTTTGTAGAAAACAGATGAGCTCGTATAACTGCTATAGTTGTACATTTGGGCTTTGGGTCTTGCAAAACTTAAACCATAAACCGTTGACCGGAAGTGCTACTTTTAAATAAGCAGATGGTTTCACGTAGCCATAGTAGGCGTAAGTCTCGACTTACAAATTGCCTAGGACTGCTAGCCGTTGGGTCGTCGGTCGGGTGTCTTACTTAAAGAAGTAGACGACCCACGTGACCACTTTAGGCGTTAGCCCTGTTAACTACATTGAAATATTAGAGAATCAAAGAGAAAATCAGAAGAAAGAAGAACACAAGAAGGATGAACATAGAGAGTTTAGAGAAAGAAATATAAGACTTGCATTAACTAAAGAGAAAGATTACACAACTCTGTTTTTATAACATAAATCCTAACAACTCTAACCAAATACTAACAAATTACTGACGTGTACATTCATTTTAACTAATCATCTACCTAATAGTGTGGAACCCTTAATACTCCCCTTCAATCTCAACTGGGGAAATCCAATTTGAGATTGGAAAAACATCTGCAATCACCATTATGAAACCAGAAAACTGAACAGAGTTGAACCATCTGCAATCTTGCAATCTTTCTTCATCCACATCAGATTCATTGCATGTCATAATATCATCATTTATATCATTTTGTTCCATATGAAAATCATTCCCATCTAAGTTCAGATAGTAAACCTCTCATCCGTTCTTCATTTTCAGTGGAATTAATTTCCTTCAGAAATGGCAAAGAATGCGGATACCCCAATGCTCAAACTAAACCCACGTGAAGAAGAGAATAGAGTTGAAGAGGTCCCGTCCACATCCATATCTATACCATTATACCTTACCATATCAGAAACAAAACTCAACAAAAAAGCAAACCCCTCATAAGAACACCGTCCATCAAAATGATCCCTTATCATCAGAGTGCAATGTTTTTGTCTTATCCTTACATCTCCCCAGGCTTTGGTTCTCAATTTCCAAAACTAAATGCTTCCCAACAATTATGATGCACATTAACAAGATATTCACTACATCAGATTGATGAAGACAAGGAAATTTGCACAATTAGCTTGAAAACATCTTAAACCACATAAATGTACAAATCCAACTACTGCAAAACAGAACCTATATCATCTTTTCAAACTTGCCAAAACCAAAACATGTTACTCATCCAATTGTCATCACACATTAATCTTCCCAAAGACAGAATGTTCTCCAATATCATATAGTAACATGTGGAAGTGATGTGTTCCACTCCAAATATGATTCCCTTTTTTCTCCAAATATATATATTCATTGCATCACTGCAACATACATACCAAGATCTTTGAAAAGAACTATGTTGCACATATCCAAAAGTCATGCCACCTAATATTTCACTGCCTTTCACATGAGTTTCAATCAAATAACAGCTTTCTTTGAAGGAGGCATAGCACACCCTCATGCCAGTTATAACAATTTCTTATAGGATTACCATTCATGAGATTTACCGTCAACAATCTCATTCAACATTGGCTTCGGCCTTTAACATTTACAAAAACAGAAAATTAACAAACTATAGTTGGCATCGGCCTTAACTATAGTACCATAGGATCGCCCTTTATGGATTTTACCAAAATCAACTTGTCTTAACAATGGCATCGGCCTTCACAAATTTCAACAACATAAAATCAACATTTATGTAGGATTACCCTTCGTGGGATTTACTTACTCTAACACGGGATTACCCTTCGTGGGATTTACTGTCAACAACTTCTTCAAACTTTATCTTTTTCTAAGACACATATAACCAGACTTACTGTAGATACATGTTAACAACTGAGCTGGTTAGACTCGACATTATAGGTTGAGGCAAAGAACTCATATAGTGTTGCAGTATCTATCAATGTATGATAATCGATGCCTTCGCTACTTTGCAACAACCACTTTAACTGAAATTGGGGCCAAGTTATTCGCTATGGACAAGAAAATAACCAACATTGCAAGGCAATGCATTCCATTCTTTAACTGTAATTTTAGTTCGTTCCATGTCAAAGCTACTTTTCCATCTAAATCAATGCTCCTTAACTATTGGCATCATGCCTTAATCCCAATTTCAACTCCCTTCCAACATTAATCAAGAAAATGACCACTTGCCCAAGAATTTGAAGAACAAGAAGAACAATAGTATATACCATAACTCCTAATCACAAAAAATGGCTTCATGTCTTTATTGTACTCTTTCTCATTCCACAACTAGTTTGAAAATGGTGCATGCCCAACTTTAAATAGAACAACTTTGTGCCAAACTCTAATTAACATAAGTAAGAAATATGTCACCACTTTGCCAAGAAAAACCCATTTCAACGAAGTGAAAACCAAGAGAGAAAATAAGCAGCAAAACATCAAAGATGCAGAACCCAGAGAGAACAGAGAACTATCTTGAACCCAATAATCCATACCCAATTCTCCAAACATATCTAGATTTGCAGAAAAAATCAAATCCAATAAAAAGACTAAGTAGAATTTCAGTAACAATCCAGCGTAACAATCTTGAACCCAAATATCAGACATAACTTGAAGAAGCCGGAAAAACTCACAAGAAGGATGACTTCGTGCTTTTAATATTCAACATATCAACTTAAATCACTTCATGCCCAAAACAAAAAACTAATTAATTTACATAATATTGAAAGAATCAGACCAAGAAATTTAGAAAAAAAGTGACTGAAAAACTTGACCAATCTCGAAACTACCGAGCACCGGTCAACGCCATACCTTTTGAGGACCCATTGAGGAGTTCATGCTGAGGCACCCCTACCGAAGCACAAGAGTTTCCCTCCAACCAGGAGGCCAATCACAGCACGACATATGTCAACATTGGAATAAAGCTCATAGAGTCCCACATCAACCGTGGACAGAAGCTAGAGACTCTCCTCAACTATAAAAAGACACCATTCTCCTACAATGAATCCCTAATGTCATTATTGTACTTAAACTAGTCATTAGAACTCACTAATGATGATTATGTTTAAACCTATGTATTTTGTAAACCCTTCACTATTAATGAGAACTTCTCTACTCCGTGGACGTAGCCAGACTTAGGGTGAACCACGTACATCTTGTGTTTGCTTCCTTATCTTTATCTATTTACATATTATCCTCACCAGGTGACCAGAGCAACCGAGGAAAGGTCACAAACTCAACACTTCATGTTGTTCCAAAGTCTTACTGATTTTGTGCATCAACAAGCTCCATAAGACTTAGTGATAAGACAAGGTAGACATAGGATTTAGTGATAAGACAAGGTAGATATAGGCTCTTAATAGTTTGATTTGCATGGCAATGATGACAATTGGGTGCCGGCAATTATGACTAAATTTTTAGGCTATTTGATGGCTCATTTTTTAGGGTCCTTGACGGTTTTTTTACAAAAATAGAAAATAGAAAGGCCATAAAATTAGAAAGAAAAAAGTACATGATAAAACTAAAGGAAAAGAAAAGGCTGTGTTGGAAATTAAACGCTACTATACCAAGAACATTGAACGAAAATTAACAAATTAGATCTTCCTCTAAATTGTATAGAACAAAAAAGGAATTGACACTCAATATTGTTCGAATCCTTGTCTTGTTGAAACTATCAAACTATAAGGTAAAAACTAGTAAGTTTCGAACTCATGCCTTGTTGAAACTATCAAACTATACTCACCAACTGACTTGACGCTTAATATTGTTTAAACTTGCACACAACTGATATATATTAGAAAAAGTCAAGGATAGGCCTGGACCAACTCTGGCCTCCATGTGGCTCCGCCACTGATCTCATATATAAGATTGATAAGCTATATGTTGGAAATGAAGTAGCATGAGTTGATAAGCTATATGTTGAAAATGAAGTAGGGGGTGTGAGATTTAACAACACACTAGCCTATATGTTGGAAATGAAGTAGCAGGAGTAACAAAAAATGAGTTGGTGGGGATTCCTACAACTTTTATAAGTCACATGCATCAAATCCTCACCACATAAACCCTTTTAGTACAATCCCTCCTTTACCCAACGAGTTTTCATCCACATCATGCTACACTTGAATAAATAGGCTTCTTGCACTTATTTGCAATAACCATTAACCCCATAGAGAAAAGGCATTCCACTTCTCAAATAGCCAAAACAATTCACAACACAAACATGTCCAAGTTTAGACATGAAACTCAGGGTTTTAATGCTGAGTTCCACGGGTGGTACAACATAGAACCTCCTCTATTTTCAGGGTCACCCAAGCTATGTTGACTCGGAGACACCACTAGGAAATATAAATCAAGTATGTGGGAGACTCGATTATGAAATGAGTGTCGCCGAGTCTTGGAACCATAATCCATGAAGGCGGAAAAAAAGCTTGTGGACCTCAACGATAAATCTAATGAAGCGTTATACCGTGCAAGCAAATAGAAAAAATAAGGCTAACATTTCTCAAGAAAGGATCTCATTCTTAAAGTTTGAATTGTCGCAGAAGCGTCACGACCATATTGAGTTGTACGAGCATTTTGGGAGGGAAATGCCAAAATTAAGGAGGAACGAACAAGGCGTTTGAGGATTTTCATTAGGTATCGAAGAGAAATGAACCTCATCAACCACAATAGGATTCTATAATAGTGAAGGAGGTTGAATCATGTTCGGTGAGGGTTATGCTTAATAACTATAGTAGAATAAATTTGAAGGTGTACTCTAGCCTGTGGTTGACTTGTAATGTTTAATTATATGTTAAGTAATGTAATATAGTTGTGCAATGTATTTGCTAACTATTATATGATAATAAACATGAGGACTATTTATCCTTGTTATCTTCAGCGCCTACCATGTCCTAAACTACCTTAATGCGAAGAGTATCAAATATGTAAATACGCAGTATATACACTATAAGTACATGATATGTACATTACATGCACATGCTATGCACAGAATTGGAGATCGGGCAGCCAGTTGCTTTTCGCATTTATAAGACACTTTAATGGCATGCTGTTGGTATAGTGGATACAATTAAAATATAATCCATAAAGATCACATATATAACGTTACATTGACATATAGTGGATACAATTGGCTTGGAATCCACAATGATCACATATATAAGGTTACAGTGACAGTTTGCAAGTCTTCTTACGTAACCATTGCTTAATCGTGCACGTGGAAAACATGAAACTAGTTGTCGCTTATTTTATGGTCGCACATGACCCTTAACGTCCTCTAACCTTTTTTTTTTTAATTTTGTTTATCACCGAGGTTGGGCAACAACTAGGTTGTGGTCATACTAGAGCAGAACATACGTGCATCATAACTTATGAACATTCTCGCTTCTCATATTAAGTTATAGCCTTGCACACCATATGCACATAGCGGAAATTGTTTTTACAAATTTCTGCAGGTGAATCACTTGAAATAGAAATTAGAACACACCCAGTATTCTATCACATCAAAAATAAAGTTTTTTCCACAACCCATAGCCTCCAACATGAAACACATACCCTAATTGAACTTCTAAGTATTAATTCATCTTATAAATAGCCCATATATTCCATAAATCATTGATATAGGAACTTGGAATTAAACACCCTACCTTACTATGGCTGTCGAAGCTTCCGTCACCCGAAAAAATGAAACTTTCCTCCCAAAACAGAAAAATATGGTACAAACATCCCATCTTTAAGGATGGAAAAATTTGTTGTGTTTGGTTATGGAATAATAACACACATAGCTCACAGATCTGAGCTCAAACCCAAAAACCCCGACCTTACTCTTCTCACATCTCTCTCGACATCCCTATATTTGAAACCAGAACTATGAGCTCAACCTAAAACACATCTCACTCTTCTTACCTCTCTCTCCACTTCCTTCTCTTTGAAATCAAAGCTCACACATATGAGCTCAACCCAAAAGGCCACAACTCACATCTCTCTTTCTCGACATCCCCAACTTCGAAATAAAAAACAATGAGTTGTGAGTTTTTACAATTTATATGTGGGTATTTTTGTCGTTTCGCTTTTGTGCATATGGTGTATGGAATGTGCATGGCCGGTTTGTTATATATATATATATATCAAAGAGACTAGAGAGACAGATAAAATTGAGACAAAAATTAATTTACTTTTTTTTTTAAGTAAACTATTTGTAATATAAATTAGTAAAAAAATATTGTTTTCTAAATTGACCATCATTACTTTTTTTTTTAAATGAGTGAGAGTGATATATAATAATTGAAACAAAAATAATTACAACCCTCAAAATAATACAATTTGAAAAATAAATATTTCATTAATTCAATGACAAGGCAGATTAGTATTCTTCTTCACTTGTACGTGAGAGGTCTTAGATTCGATTCTCACCAAAGGCAGATTTGAAGCACCTTATTGTTAGTTTATTATGAGGCTTAACCTCTTTCGCACTCCTTTAATGTAGATTATATCGTTTGTTAAAAAAATAACAAAAAACAGTAAAATAACGACTATAATGACCACAAATATGAGCAAACCTTCTATAACGATGAATGTTATTATTTATGTGACTTACTACTAATGCACATTTTAGCACCTCACCTTTTTTAAGCTCAATTTTTTTTTTCAAATTAATCCTAGATGTATTCTCGGATTAAAAATGTAAATAAAAATGAGAATGCAATTGAAAATTTCAAAATTATACATGATGTTATTCAAAAGCTTAATTTTACAATATTTGTGAATTTGTCCAAATCTTACAACTCTAATAGGATAATATCTAGTCTAAGAGATATGGTAGAATCTCACAAGGATATCTCACATATGATAGGATTTACATAATCACATTCATAATCTAATATGACTGCAACACTCCCCATTAAGTGTGTAAATACTCAAACAATGGCGTATCAGGTCTTCAACGATGAAGTAAGTGCAATTGATGAAGTCGTCAGCACAATGAGTGAATGCAAATCTCAAATCAACGGAAGAATGCATAAAAGGTAAAACTCACAAAACCTTGCTGTAGTAAAACCCAATGTGGGATAAAAACCCATAGACTAATGAGAAAAGTGAGAAGTTGTATTAAGTCAAAACTGTACGTCTTCTGGACGCAAGTATAATATCTCACAAGGGTATGACCAGCCTAAGATGGATGCCTCGTCAAAACCTAGTTATGTAGCAAAAGCTAAGTGGGAAAAATGCTCATAAGCGTAGGGAAAAAGAGTACATTAAGATCAAGTGAGTATACTTCTGGATACTCCTTCTGAGTTTGACAGAACTTCCAAATGAGAACAACAAGCATTGCATATGAGTAGTTAAGCATACCAATTCCTCGGACAAGCTTCTGGAAGGTTGATTTCTGCAATGTAGAGGTCGACAAAGTTGTTTGGGATTGGCTTGCATGACTTCAATCTTATGATGCTTTGCTGATGTGATGTAGATGCAATATGTATTGGCGTTGACTTCGTTGATGTATCATGTCTTGGTTGGGTGGATACATGCGACATAGTCTTCATGGATCATCATCGGGTCTCAACGATGGATGAAAATGGCAAGTACTTCGAATATGCTCAACAAGAGATCTTAAACATGTCTCACTTGTGGCAAAGTGAAGTGAGGTGAGTCTTGGAACGGTTTGAAGAATTCGCAACTAAGGTCATATCGTGGACCTCCAAGATATTGTGATATCCCTAACGGTAAAGACATAACCATTCGGGGATATGCCTTGTGCGGGTTTGATAAGTAACCATCGTCAGCATAACAAACAAGGTAAGCATCATTCTGAGGATCAAGGGGGTCGGATCTGCTTGGGATGCATTGGGATTAGCCCAAATCCATAGTACCTTCAGGGTAGCTGGAAACGACTTTAATACCAATTCAATGGCTGCGTGACACGCCCCGATCATGATATTCCCTGAATACTAGGATAGGTACGTGCTGGCCGACATCCGAAGGTGACGAAAGTCATTTATTGAGTGCAAATCCTAAAAACAAGGGATAGAGAAGACTTAGAAATATATAAAAATAATGAATATGCATTTAAGGAACATGTTCAGAGCATACAACTAACCAGAATATTAAAAGAAATAATATAAAATTGAATGAACAAATGAGTAGGTCCTACACCAAGAGGACTCGAAGATGCCGCTACGGAAGTGCCTTGACGCCGGGATTGTATGCCTCGATTCTAAGTCCTGAATGGGGGCGCAAAACAAAGGTGAGTGGACTAAGTTTATATATACAATAATAATAAAACAGTTATCACGATTCTAACCCCCACAATTTATATAAAGAAAACTACTAGCATAATAAGTGATATGTTTACTGAAAACTTTAGCATGCCAAAAAATCTCAAAAGACATATCGCGGAAATCAAAATATCAAACATCTCACAGATCGTCTCGTAAGTGATGTATGCTGCCAGTAAGATCACTGAATAAATATAACTCCCGGCCCTATGCCAGCACCGTGGTTTTTGCGCTTGTAGCCAGAGATTTCCAACTCCTGACCCAATGCCTGCTCCGTGTCCCTCAGCCCATAACTAGGGATTATTTCTCCCGGCCTAACTGCCAACACCAGATCCTCGCCCCAGTCGACATAGTGTCCACTAGGTACGCACAAATAGTTACGCCTCTCAAATATAACCACTTCATAGTATAAAGTCATCCATCGTCTATACTATAAATAGGGGTTTTGAAATCATGTTCTAGCATCCTATCATCATCCATCAGATAGTCTACCAGTTCATGGTTTTTATAGAAAATACGATATATTAAAATATAGCTCAATATAGGCTAATAATTAATTCCTCACAAAAAACAAGACGATAAACAACATATTCCATAAACATGCTTAACATAAAATCAGTTCATAAACTCGTAAGGCATGCTATTCATTTATGCAATTAAACTATGAAATCATATAATTTTAGAAGGGGTCTATTCACAGATACTCCGTAGCAGCAGAGTTGTGCGGAAAAAGGATTTAAGGAAATCCCCACTAGCAACGTCACCTAAGCACAAAAATGTACAATTTATCAAACTATGCCCAAACGATAGAATTCCAGGAAATGGACGCCAAAAACGGATTCAGAACATCGAAGTTGGCCTATGAGAGATTTTGGGTTTTGGGTCCTAAGGTTTTTGGTTAAAAAGGGTTAGGGTGAAAATGGGTGGTTTGGGCTTAAGCCCAAACCCACACACACACACACATGGCACAACACACACACACACATGGCACAACACACACACACACATGGCACAACACACACACACACACACACACACACACACACACACACACACACACACACACACACACACATACACACACACACACACACACACGTGCACCACACACACTCACACACGCTTACACACACACACACACTCACACGGACACACACACATCGTGCACACACATCACACGCACACACCCACACACTCGGCCTGTAGGCCTAATAATAAAAAAGGATGGGTTTAAGACCCTAGTTAAAATGAGGTGGCCCAAAGCCCTAGTGTAACTTGGGTTTCTAAAAAGAAAGTAACTAAAATTAAAGGAAATGTGCGGGCCAAGGTATTGGACTGGTCTAAAACGGGTTAAAGCCCGTTGGTGTTCTAAACGGCTTGAAGGCCTGCTTGGTGATCGGGGAAGAACACCAGAAAGTTAGATCGGGATTTGTCCTGATTCCGATTTGGACCTAAAACTAAGTAAAAATAGGAAGTTAAAACATAAAAATGATGCTGAGAGAGAAGGGAAGCAAGATTTTACTATAAATAGACTCAATTGGGGTTGAGATTGGCCGAGTTTGGTCCCAGAGCTCGCCAGATTTTCATGTCGGGTTCTGGAAGAACAAAATTATATGCATGCCAGGTTTAAAATAGAAAATCACACTCCAACTTTATCTCAGGTTAACCATAACCAACACCAAACAAAGGAGACAATCTAAATATACCTGAGATAGCATATTTCGAGAGAGCTCAAGCTCTCGGGCCCACTGGTCACTGCACTCGCAGTGCACCGATGGTGCATGTAAGACCATCATCAGGTTCCCTGAGTCTCAATGATCTTGAAAATGTTGGTTTGGAGTTTGATTTGCGAAGAAATTTGGGTGGAAGTGAGGGTTCTCTCTCTCTCGATGTTATAGAGAGAGTGAGTTCGAGAGTTTCAGGAAATGGGAAGGAAGGTCATGAGGTGGGAGAAGAGGGAAGAAAAGGATGGAGAGTTAGGGTGCTGCTGATGTGAATTTAAACTAACCTAATAAATAGATTAATTCAAACCAAATTTACTCGCAAGTGCACGAATCAGTTGTAGTGGAAATATGTAAATACGAGATCGAATCCACCGGAGTTGATTCAACAATTTAATCCTATAACTATTACTTAACAAATTGAATTAAAGATTGGGTTGTATCGAAGATTAATTAAAATTAACAATGATTAAACAGAAATATGATTGAGAACATATGTAAGAAAACACTAAGGCTTTGATTCCACCACTAATTGTCATACCCTAATATCCAATTGTCAACTCATGAATTATCAAATTAATGAAAACAACTTTCGTGCATATGTTTGTGGTCAGGTACACATGCCAATAATTTCCCAAATAGTTGTGAATTTTACCGTGGTCAGGCTTAAACTCAACTATTCCTACAGTCTCTATATCCATGGTCCGATATACACAAACATGTAGAAATCCAATTAAGCAAAGTGAGAAACAAATTAACCACTTATCAACTTGGTCATATCAAACAAATAGCTAATTTTCTAGGAAGCCACACAAACCAATATTCGTCTACGGTCGGATCAAAATATAAGTTCATGATTCTCATTCACAAAGCATCGATAGAATCCAATTCATGGTCAGAAATACATTCATATGCAAATAATTTCAATATCAAAATCCTAGGCTATGGTCAAGCACAAAGAACCCAATATCAAAATTGCAATTCCACTAGTGAATGAAAACTAATCATCAATCTGAAATTCAAAAATTGAACAATCAAATAACTAGAGTAATCATAATTAGGGCTTCTTCTTAGCCTTAGCTAAGAGTTTAGAACCCCATGAATGAAGGATTCATCGTAGTCCTATGGAAAATATGCATAAAATAAAACTTGAAAAAAAAACCGAATTGTTACTGATCTCTCTGTTTCACCCCAGAAGCCAAGGAGTCTCAGTCCCCTGTTCCACTGCTTATCCTCCTTTTTATCCCTGCCTCCCTAATCCAAGTTTCCTAAAAAATAGGAATTCAAATCAAATTGAGATTATTTTCTCCAAAATATCTCCCCCGCCTATTGGTCTTTAACCTAAGAATAAAACAATATTTAATTAAATGGATGAAGCCAATGTAATTAGGAAGACTAAAACATATAGGATGTATTATGACCATGTTAAATTCCACTTTTATCAATAAACCTCATAATCTGTGTAAATTACAAAACTAAAGTAATTTACTCCAAATAATCAGAATCAAGCACTAATAAATATAAATATAAGGGTAACAATTGTAATAAATACGTGTCTATCAGCTGCCAAGTGGCAACTAGGGAATGGAGGAGAAAGCAAAAATAAAAATATTTGATTTCAATAAAATTTTGGGAATTTATAAAATTACATATAAATTTGGGGGTGGGGTTTAACAATGCATGTAGGTGCGATACTGCATCTTTACTAATAAATCAGCATCAAATGAGATGTCCTATCTAATATAATAAGCTAAGTACAACAAAGTGCAAAGTTGAACTCAATTATGGAACTTCGGATTCCATAACCTCTTCAAGAGTCTCATTTGCATATAACGTATGGAATATCATAGGTATACTCAAAAGGTAACACCTTCGGGGTGTAGTTCAATTGGTAGACCAAAGTATCGTCAGAACAATACTTGAACTTCAAGTCAAGGCATAAACGAGTTTTCCCAAGATCCTTCATCTCAAATTTCGTCTTCAAGTCTGAGGCAGTTTTCTCAAGCTCTTCCAGAGTCTTAGTAGATTCATGTCATATGACATAAACTGTAACTCTAGCAATTCAGAATAAGACTTCATAGTTTAACACGTAAGGGCATAATTTATATCCCTAATTGATCAAATAATCACTTAGACATGTATACCACATCCGCCGGATTGCTTCAATCCGTAAGTGAACACCTCAACCGAGTTGAGAGGGTGTTCCATGGTTTGGAATTATTTGAACCAGTCCATGTAATTCTTTGGGAACTTACATGTAGATCTCCGTATCAATATCCCATATGGAGAAACACTAACCATATTTCATAATGTTGCAATCAATCACAGAGCATTTAAGAGAAACCTTGCGCCATAAGGCGTGCATCATATCGTACTATTTTATTCATCTCATTACGTTTCCTTTCCCACTTGTAACACAACAGGATTACCTTGGGTAGTGTAGGAACTACGAGTCCAAACACACTTTGGTAAGGAATTTAACTTGGATTGTAATTTTGGTTGTCCAATCAATTATACGTTGTCACTAATCAACGGAACACGGTTCGATATTGTCGCTTTTTATTTATGTCAGTAGCTACCGTATAAGTGAAAATATCATCGATGATAATCTCATTCCAATTTCATTATCTCATCCAAACTAGTATATTGGACCAAGAACTTCAAGTATCAAGAGTAATCCAGATTAATCTCATGAGATGGAAATGATTTGAGATAGCGATCGAGTATGGATTCATTTGGTGACGTGACCTTCGTCTTTTAGGGAAGTGAATCCTATGAAATGAGTGATCTATCGTGCTTCAAGCCGAGACAGATTGATTGGCTATCCGTCAGTGTACCAGACCGTCCAACAGAGGTGGTCAAACCGTCATTTAGGGGCGGCACATCCTTCGAGGATGTTAACTCGACGTCCGTTAGTACGTTTATCCTTGCAGGCATGTTTGCAGTTGGTATATGATCTCGTCACTTTAGCTAGATCAGAGGAATACGTCTAAAGCAACATTCTGAAAGCTAGAATACATCGCACTTACTTAACACATTTGTGCGATACGGGATCGAGATGAGACATAATGGGCAACGTGCACACAAATTTGCGCCGTTCTATATGATTTTTGATGTTCTTATCTCCCCCTAACGGTGGGAAGACTGTCTTATTGAAGTGACAATCCGCAAATGAGTAATAAAGAGATCGATTGCAAGGGCTCTAAGGGAGCTAATGTGAAAGAGAATTGTAATCGACAAAGATTCACATCCTTATCTGAGGACCCATATTGGTACGTTGCAGCGACGCAACTTGGCACATGGAATGCACACCCAGATGCATAAGTATGAAATGTCAAGTTCATACCCAGTAACCAACTGTAACGCCGAATAGGTTGGGTGGTAATAGACCTCAAGGCAGACTAACATATCTGCGTACAAGATTGTATAGCCCTAGGTAGAAACCGAAAGCTTGGTGCATTCACCAAGGTTTGCGTGATCATTTATATTGCACTTTATAATCACTCTGCGAGGCTGTTTTGGAGCGAACATGGGAATTTGATGTTTAATTATAAACCCAAAAGATGTGCAAACTTATCGAAAACCTTCGATATAAACTCTTTGACATTATCCAATCTTCTAGACTTTATAGGATTATTGGGATGGTGAACCCTTATAATCGACCAAGAGGTTTAACAGCAATGGGTATGTACAAACATGTGACCAATTTGTCGATTCGTCAACCAAAACCATAAATATTTATATGGTCCGCATGTTGGTTGGATTAGTCCACATTTATTCCCTTTAATCCACTGTGAAAAAAAGGTTGTTTCATATCTTTGCTAGGGATAATATAGAAATTAAATTTCCCAAATGAGTAGTCTTGGCAAAGTGTGCTTGTAAGCACATGATCCTTACTTCGGGGTAAAAATATGCGACATGGCATCATTGTTCGACCAAAGTGTCCCAAACGGTCATGCCAAAGCAAGTAAACTGCTCAATCACTAGGCTCTAGGCTGGCCACATGTGGCGTGTTCCCAGTTGGGAGGCAACCCATTGGCCCCAAAGTAAAGCTTCAGGCTCATTTTTGGAGGTGGTGCAAAGATATTCACTCTATTTTTCATCAGTGGTTTCATTCATAATTATTGTCATCTCGAATATCCTTAAGACTCAATGACTTTCTTCTGGAACGGGGAGAATATAAGGTTTCTGAAATAGTAATTTAGTACCATTCATACAACGTAGACTATGCCAATGCTCTTAATCAGGTTAGATAAACCTGAAGTCGCTGTTAGAGATGTAATTTAGGTAAAAAGTTAGTGTGCATAATATCGCATTCATCCAGACAACTAGCTTTCCTACATTCGTACCTAATCACGCGTTTAATTGAATTTGGTCACATTTATTAAGAAACATGATTCAATTAACTCGTATTCGAGGACAATATCAATAAGATTATCCATAACAAAAAAACAAACACCAAACTTGAATCCAAGAACATGGAAAAATGTTCACAAAATAAATGGCTTACTAAGAGGATTTGGCCAACAAGGCCATTCATGTCAAAAGTCTGCTCTTCCAACCGTGTTCAGTGGAGCAAAATTAGTCTCACATATTGACTCCTAGAATGGTACTCCTTAACAACATTGGTAGGGGCACAAACAGGTGCATAATCAATAATCTATTCCATTGAGACAAAGGTAGATTCTACAAGGTTGAGGTTCGGGAATATTATCCCTTATTTGAAGTTTTAGGCCTTAGGTGCCAAGGATCATGCTCAAGCATGATGCCACACCTTGCTTGGCCTTGATTCTACTATACATTGTAAAAAACAAACTCGAATTTGGATTGTGAGAGAGACAAACCCAAACTTAGGTTCGGTAAGATCCGGCCGAAGCTGGAGGGGTTTGTTTAATAGGCCTATGCCAAAACAGAGCAATATCGTTTAGTGTACTTCTGCCAAAGCAGATCAGGCCCTTCGATGCATCCCTATCAAAGCAGGGCACCACCATTCAGTAGACTCCAGCCGAAGCTGAGTTTATACCGTTCTCTCATATCTGTGGTAGTAATTAGATCCTAGAATTTGGTAAACTTTCGCTCTCTACACTGCTGCTCCAGGAGCGAGTTATAAGCATGGAAGGATGATAAAAGTATTCTCTAGTCAAATTCGATTGGATTTATTAAACTTCAAAGTTGTACTCATTCATAGACGTAATCATGGTGTACTTCAGGCAATATCGTTCATAATTAAACGGGTCGTAGAAGCAAGCCAAAGAGCCATGGAATCCTTATTCATAAGGTATTTCCAGTGGTAATGCTTGAGGTATAAGTCTTCGAGTGAAGATCATGGCGAAGACTTATTCAGCTTTTCCATGTCATTGTTTGCTTCAATGGTTACTTAGCTTCTTGATAGGCAAGTGGAGATTCGGGTCTTGTACCCACATAAAGTAGTTTCGGTCAAGAAACGTCCAAATTAGTGAAATCAAACTTGTTACGGTACGACAATCCACTGAACGGAGGGAACAAGATTGTGATTGGTGTTATAGAAAATAAAATATCTATAAGCATCAAAGTTAGAACATTCGGGTTTTAAGACATGGTTTACATGAAAAAATAGGTTTTTCATGGGTGTATTATTTTATGAAAACTTCGGGTTTCAAAGGCACTAAATTAAAAAATATAGGTTTGAGTTTAGTTATGAACTTCTGGTTCATAAAAAGGAGGTACCTGTAAGAACATAGAATACAGCATACAACTAGGTGTAGTGGATTTAGGTTGCTTTAGGAACTCAAGTGTGAGTGCTTCGGAACTACGAAAGGGAGTCAACAGTTTAAAGAAAAGAAATAAAATATTGAATCGTTAATGTTCAAAAGTGGGCTTCAAGCCAATAATTTTAGATGTCTTGTCAAATTAGTGGACTGCTAGTCACTTTAATTAATTCAATAGATCATACCATACAAGGTCAATCGTAGAAGCAAAATAAAAAATTGTCTAGGCCCATATGTGATTTAATGTGGGCAAGCCACATAAAAAATAAGCCTAAGAAACTGTGTTGAGGACCTTGACAAAACAAAGCCCATATTGGGCTTGGGTAGGTCACACGAGCAGCCCAAGTGTACTATGCAAGCTGCAGGCTGTAATGAGATAAGCTGATGGAACAAAAAGGCATCCCAGTAACAACTAGGTGCAGGCCTTAAAAAAAGGCCCAAATTGGGCTCGGGATGGTTGCATTGGGCATTCCAATAACCTGCAAAGCAATCTACATGCTTGTTGCGATGTCACGGGCCGAGAGGAACAACCCAGCAGCAAATGAGAAAATAAAACCAAGGCCGGATTGATGCGGGCTACTGCATGGAGAGGAGCAGCGATTGTGACGAGTCACATGGATCTAAGGATGCAGCTACAGGCTGTAGAGATAAAAGGAAGGCAGGCCGAGTATGGGCTGAAGGCAGAAGCCCAGCAAAGTTGGCTTCTTATGAGGCTGGCACGAATTGATGTTGCAGGCCCAATCGTGAAGAACCTAGATGTTTGGCTTGGTTTGTCATACGTGCAGCAAGCCTATATATTTTTTCTTTTTTTTTCTTCTTATTTCTAGGGTTTGCAAAAGCCCAAACTTGCTTTTATTTTCTTTCAATTCTTTGACTCACAAATTTCACATAGCGTTTTATAATTACGTAATGCATGAACGTGTGTGTGTATATATATATTGATAATTATATGAAAACATATGCAATATATATAAAGGAAGGAAAATATAAATATAGGTGGTTCATGCATCGTGAGAATGTTTTCATGCTTCGTGGTCGTTTCAAATATCTTAATTTATTTTAAAAGAACCTGATTGGCAGAAAATAAAAGAGCCTTTGAATTTGTAGAAAATCCTTCCCTGAAAGCTAAAATTGCATCTCTAATGCATTGTATTACGTTCAACAAAGAAAAATTAAATTGAATTAATAGCATGTAAATCAATTAAATAAAATAATAACTTAATCATAAAAAGAATGATTAAAACGTACCCTAATTGAAGAATAAAAGCTCTTTAACGCAACGTCAAGAGCGTGCTGATAACGTGTTATAGGCCTAATTTATTAAATCATATAAATTACAGATAGAGGGGGTGTGTCATAGTAGAGGGAAATAGTGAGATGCATAATTGTAAGGTGTGTATTATCTTACCCCATTGTGTCTTTATTTATAATGGTAGGAAAAATCAAATCCTTACCCTAATATGATTACAACTCTAATAAGATAATATCTAGCCTAAGAGATATGACAGAATCTAATAGGATTACATATTACATTCATAATCTAATAGGATTACATATTTTTCGTTTTAGAAAAGAAAACTTAGTTTTCAACAAAAAAACATATTTATATATTCTACCTTTCGACAAAACAAAAATGTTTTTTTTTTTTTTGAGAAAATATTTATATTTTCTTTAAACGGAGGTAAGAAAATAAGGTGAATTTCGTGGCGGCCCTGTCTGCGAGCGAAGGATACGGAAGTTTAACTTGGCGGCCCAGTTCGTTACCCGACTTTATTCTCGGGTTCGAGTCGAGTAATTTTAAACCGCTTTCGACAAATCCCTAATTTTTTTGATTCCGGGTTAGTCCGACCCAATCAGAGCTTCTTCTTCTTCTCTCTCTCTCTCCTGTGAGGAATGGGTTACAGCGACGATGCAGAAGAGCTTTTGAAGCGGAGACCGAGGAAGATGGCGTATCTCGGAAACCCATCTCGCAGGGTCAGTTATTCCGTTTTCAACTCTCCATTTAACTTTACTGCAATTTGTTACTTTTGCTGAGAAATTGATTGGATTTTTCGATTTCTTACTTCATATTTTATATGAATTTCTTCACCATTTCTGTTAAATAATGCAGCAATTTGAATCGCAGAGGACGTTCCTATACCCTAATGGGAGAAATGGTAACAGTTATTATCTCTTTTAATTTTTTTTGCAGTGTGTTATTTTTAAATTTCAATTTTTTTTTAGTTAATTGTGTTAGATCAACACCGGCACTGGAAAATCAATCTCACCGGTAGCTAGGTAGTATGGAAATGGCGAGAGGACAAAGAGAAAGGGAGCAAAGGAATATTCTATTAATTTCCAAATCTGCCTGTTACAATCAACTCGGGAGCATGTATATCCCACATGCTGCATAATCCCCAATACAAGAATGCCACCTGGACACTACTATTAGTAATTTCTAAAACCTCTAATAACTCTTGACTCGTTACAATTGAACCCCCCATGCTTAACTCCTTACAATTACCCTTAACTACCTTACAATTTAACCCTTACTGTTATTAGCTAAAACCTCTTTGTGATTAAGGCAATCACAACCAGTTCATAACAATACCTTCCCCTTATAAAACCTTGTCCTCAAGGTTTGCTCAGAGTTGAAATGTAGGGTATTTAGCCTTGAACTCATCAAAATCTTCCCAAGTAGCCTCTGATTCCTCTTGATCCTGCCACTTCACTAACAACTGGACCCCTGCAACATTGCCTTTCTTATAAATTCTTCTTGCCAACACTGCTACTGGTGTGTTTCCTGCTAACCCATCTTCGACCACCTGAGGTAAGACATTCTGAGGCATCACATTACTCCCTAATTGTTTCATCAAATGACTTACGTGGAACACAGGGTGGATTTTCGTGTTAGATGGCAGATTCAGTTTATAGGCTACCTTACCAATCTTCTCACAAATCTCATAAGGCCCATAGTACCTTGGTTCAAATTGCCTTTCAGTTCTGTTTTTATCATGTTGCACCTTCATGCAATTCTGCGCCATCTCCAGGTTGTTTTTTAAGATAGATAAGACCTTATCCCTTTCCAAGAGGCTTTGTTCAACTGTTTCCACCCTTGCAGTACCAAATTCATAGGGTAGAATTTGGGGTGGTGGGTAGCCGTAGACTAACTCAAAGGGTGTGAACTTGGCTGATGAACGGTAAGAAGTGTTGAAGCACCATTCAAGCCACGGAAGCCATTGAACCCATCTCCTTGGTTGTCCTCCAACAAAACATCTCAAATAGGTTTCAAGGCACCTGTTCATCACTTCCGTTTGCCCATCACTTTGGGGATGGTAGCCCGAGCTCATACACAGTTTTGACCCCTGTAGTTTGAACAATTCCCTCCAAAAAGCACTTACAAAGATGGGATCTCTATCACTGACCACTGAACTTGGTACACCATGTAGTTTGAGGACATTATCAACAAAGGCCTGTGCTACTGTGATTGCAGTGTAAGGATGAGCCATAGCTATGAAATGAGCACTCTTGGATAATCTGTCAACTACCACTAATATCACCGATTTACCCTTGCATAGAGGTAACCCCACTATGAAATCCATGCTGATGTCTGTCCAAATTCTTTGAGGAATTGGCAAAGGTTGCGGCAATCCTGGTGGGGCAATGGTCTCCACTTTGTTTTGTTGGCACACTTGACAATTTGCTACATAGTTCTGAATATCTTTCTTCATTCCTTGCCAATAGAAGCTCCTCTTGACCCTGTAGTATGTTTTTAGGACCCCTTGATGACCAGCAGATGGAGTACAGTGGTGCTCTTCTAGGATCTTTCTTCTCCACTCAGAGTGAGGGCTTAACACCACCCTCTTCTTGTAAAGCAACAAACCATTATTGACAGTGTACTGTCCCAAAGTAGATCCTCCTGTGCCATTCATTGCAAATTCAACCACTTCTTTTTTCTTTGCTGCAATCCACTCATCTCGTTCAGTACTTCTTCTTAAGTCATCTATCCAACCATTGTAAGGGTAAGAAATGGCATTGCATTCCCCCATGAATCGAGGAATAAGTTCATGTAATTGAGTCACTCCATGTAATCGAGACAATGAATCTGCAGCTGCATTTTGGGATCCACTTTTGAATTGGATTTCATAATCATACCCCAGTAACTTGGAAACCCATTTCTGTTGAAATGCAGTGTTAGCTCTTTGATGCAGGAAGTATTTAAGACTGCTATGATCAGTCTTGATTATGAAATGCCTTCCTTGCAAATAATTCTGCCATTTCTTCACTGCAGAAACCACGACAATCAACTCTCTCTCATAAGTGGAGAGTCCTTGATTCCTTGGACCAAGTGATTGGCTGGAAAAAGCAATAGGCCGTCCACCTTGTTGCAATACAACTCCAATACCACAACCAGAAGCATCACATTCCACTTCAAATGGTTTCGAAAAATCTGGTAAAGCCAAAACTTGTGGAGAAATCATGGCGACCTTAAGCTTGTCAAAGGCTTGCTGAGTTTCTGCAGTCCAATGGAACCCATCCTTCTTTGTCAACCGATATAAAGGCTGGCAAATTTTGCCATAGCCCGGGACAAACTTCCTATAGTAACCTGTTAAACCCAAGAAGCCCCTCAAGTCCTTGACAATTTGTGGTGCAGGCCAGTTTTGTATAACTTGGATTTTTCCAGGGTCAGGTGCCACTCCTTCTCAAGATACAACATGTCCCAAATACTCCACCCTATTTTGTCCAAATGAACATTTGGATTTCTTGAGAAAGAGTTGATTGGCCTGGAAAAGCTCAAACACCGTTTTCAAGTGGGCTAAATGAGCCTCCCAGGTCTTACTATAAATGAGGATGTCATCAAAGAAGACTAACACAAATTTCCTCAAATGAGGCTTAAACACATCGTTCATCAAACTTTGAAATGTAGCAGGAGCATGTGTAAGCCCAAAAGGCATGACTAGGAACTCATAGTGGCCCTCATGAGTCCTAAATGCAGTTTTTTCAATGTCTCCAGGTTGCATTAATATCTGGTGATATCCAGAGTGCAAGTCCAACTTAGAGAAATAGAGGGATCCATGCAATTCATCCAACATATCATCAATAAGGGGTATGGGGTACTTATCCTTAATAGTGAGGGCATTAAGCTCCCTATAGTCAATGCACATTCGCCAAATGCCATCCTTCTTCTTCACTAATAGCACAGGAAAAGAGAATGGACTATGGCTTTGCCTTATGAAACCGGCCTCGAGTAGCTCTTGAACTGCCTTTTCGATTTCGGTTTTTTGCAATGGTCCATAGTGGTATGGTCGAATGCTTGGTGGTTTTGCTCCTTGCAGGAGGGGAATGTGATGATCATGGTTTCGTTGTGGAGGTAGCTTAGTAGGCACAGCAAAAATAGCCTCGAAGTCATGCAATAGATGCTGCAATTCCTACAACTGGATTGAACTCCAAGTCACAGGATTCTAACCTCTCCTTTTCCATGGAGTACAAGAACAACCCCAAATGAGAGTTAGTTAACTCTTTTTCAAGCTAATGGAATGAGACTTCGTGAATGCCTGAGGCACTGGAGGAATTGGAATGATGGGACAACTTATAAGTATGGTGGTTTTTGGTGAACTCCATAGTAAGGAGCTGGAAATCCCATAACACAAGACTTGGAAAGCCACTGCACCCCTAAAACCACATCACACCCACCCAGTGGCAGGGAATACAAATCTGTAGAACAATGATACCCAGCTAAAGTCAACTCCATAGCCTTGCAACACCCAGAACTTGTAACCTTCCCCCCATCTGCGATCATGACTTCAAAAGACCTGGTGGTGTGTGCTTGCCATCCACAATGTTTTAATAGTTTGTAATCAACAAAAGTTGTGAGAACTACCCGAATCGAGTAAGATCTTCACGATGTGGCCATTAACTTGACCAAGCACCTTCATAGTTTGAGCTATAGGACCTCCATTTGTGCCATAAAAAGCACATTCACTGAGCTCCATGTTTTGAAATTCAGGTTGATCCTCCCTTATATCGTCTTCTGAAACTTCGGAATCTGACATTTCCATCATGAGCAGTTGCTTAAGGCCGCACTTATGCCCATGGACCCACTTGTCATTGCAGAACCAACATTCACCACGTTCCCTCTTCCGTTGAATCTCAGCAGGAGTCAATTTCTTAATAGCAAGGTTGCTAGTTTTAGGCATAGTATGGGAAAAAGGGGTGAGGGTGGTAGATGAGGGTTTAGAAGATGGAAAAGGCCGAGGTGGAGGTAATTTCAACTCAGTGAGTTTTGAATCAAGTTGCACTGCAATGGCAATAGCCTCATGCACATTTGCAGGTTTCAACAATTTAACATCGTAGCGCAGTTCCTTTTTTAACCCCCCGAGAAAGCAACTACGTAATAAAAGAGGACTAATCTCCGATTATCGAGTAGCCAAACGGTGAAATTCGGCGATGTAATCACGAAAGTACCTGTGTGTCGAAGTTTGAAGAGAGCCTCGGCACTGTCATCAAATTCAGAGGGTCCAAACTCACGACAAAGAGCTTGGGTAAACTCCGGCCAAGTGGGTGTGGTGTTGGTACAGTCCATCCAGCGAAACCAGTGAAGAAGCTCCCCCTCAAAATGGAAGGAAGCAGTGTGAACACGGTGAGCGTCCGGGATCCCGTAGAAGGCAAAAAACTGCTCCGCTTTGTAGATCCAAGCAATGAGATCGTCGCCTTCAGTGAAACAGGGAAATTCGAGCCGTTGTTGCCAAGGCGGTCGGGGAGGCTGGTTGCCAGGACTGCGAGGTGACTGAAGTTGTGCCAGATCTGGATGAGCAAGGAAATCGGAAGGGGGTGGGTGAGAGGACCCTTCACCCTCCCGACGACTGGGCAATTCATGATGGAGCTCACGACGGAACTGCTCAAAATATGCTGGAAGACGTGCGTCAAGCCGAGAGGAGAATTGATCATCCAGAGCGGATTTCACCGCCTCACGAATGAGGGATGGAAATTCAGCTTCGAAAGCGGCAAATCGAGCCTCCATGGTGTTGGAACGAGTGTTTGGTTTAGGACGGGGCATACACGGAAAAGAAAATCCAGGATCGAAGGGTGATACCAATGTTAGATCAACACCGGCACTGGAAAATCAATCTCACCGGTAGCTAGGTAGTATGGAAATGGCGAGAGGACAAAGAGAAAGGGAGCAAAGGAATATTCTATTAATTTCCAAATCTGCCTGTTACAATCAACTATCCCACATGCTGCATGATCCCCAATACAAGAATGCCACCTGGACACTACTATTTGTAATTTCTAAAACCTCTAATAACTCTTGGCTCGTTACAATTGAACCCCCCATGCTTAACTCCTTACAATTACCCTTAACTACCTTACAATTTAACCCTTACTGTTATTAGCTAAAACCTCTTTGTGATTAAGGCAATCACAACCAGTTCATAACAAATTGAAGTGTTTTTTTTTTGTGATTGGCACAGTAAAATTGTTGTTACTTATTAGTGCTTTGGTGTTTTGTATGTTTTTGTCACAAAGTTCATACTTTTGTGGTGTTTTGTAACAGAGTTATATGCAAGACGAAGATATTTCGTTAGACGCCATACGAGCTTGATGTAAGCAACATTTTTCGTATTCATATTTATTTGTCCTTGTTCTTTTATACAAATGTTCACAAGAATTGTTGCTTGTTGTGAAACCATCGAAGCTTTTCTTGTGCTTGACAGGGACAAATGTTCTCAAAAGGCATAGCGAGTTAGCAGAGCGTCTTTCTAGGTAAAGTATTCGTGGAGCAATTGTTAAGTCTTTATTCACCATGTTTTTGGTTATTTTGAGATCATAGTATAATTTTATGGAACTGTTCTCGCTTTCAAATATTATGGAGTGCTTGTATTTTGAGAAATAATTTTGAGTGACTTCAAATACAAGGCCTTTTTGGCGACGCTCCTTTAGGCTCAATGATACATGGTTTTTGTAAACTTTGTTTCCTTTGTTTTCCTTCTCTCTCTCATACCTGCTTTCCTAGAGCTTCACTTACTAAATCGTATTTGGAGAGTATGTGTGCAACGAAATAGGAAAAAGGAATATCATCAAAGAGTGGAAGAAGGAAGTAACAAATCTACTTAGAATTCTTATTGTATGTCTATGTTTATAAATGCAGGCATTTTAGATGCTTTGGCCTCACCCAAATGGAGTTCAGTTGTCCCTTGATTATCTAAAAAATGTGCGTAGCATTGTTTCTTCATATCTTTCCATTTTGAGTGTATTTGATTGTGATTCATATGTCAGTGAATTTCCGAATAACCTTCCGAAAAAGACTAACAAGTTTTCTGAATAACCTGATGGTGTCCTATGCCTTTTGTGAATTTGGGACAATGAGATACTTGTGGATTCTGGAATTGGTAATTCAATTTTGTGTTCTTGAAATATCCAGAAGAATTTGTCTAGTATAATAAAATGGTAGGTATGAATATGATGAATGATACGTGATTTTAAGCACCCATTTGGGCCATTTCAAACTTGAATAAAAAATTTCAGCCTTCTGGATATTATAAAAAACCCGCATTATGGTTGTAGGGCTTCTTGTGATTAAATGTTAAAGATGTCTTAACTGACTTTGTAGTAAAGGGGTTGTCTAATCTTTTTACAAATAGGTTTAGTACTATTTATCTTGTATGTGTGAGGATATATGTGCATACATATATATGCAGACACATGCATACGTACATACATGCTTACACATTAAATACACCAGTGAAAATAAAATACTCGGCAAGTGCACTTTTCTTTGTTTATTTATTTATGAAAATGTGGATATGCGCCTTAATAAAATATCTAAGCATTTGAAGACGATTTTATGTATGTGCCCGAGTGCCTCCAAAGAAAAAGGAGCCCTTGTTCAGCATTATTCCAGTTAGACTACTGTAATTGTACATTGCAGAGCACCTTTTATTTTCATGTATTTGGCGTGTATATCTTGGTCATGCATTTTCTGCTAATTGTGCTGTTGTGCTTCACACCTTGTATTTCAGTATGTGTTTGGTTTGTGTATCTTGGTCATGCCTGTAAATATGTTGATACATAACAGAAATAGTATCATAATTGTTGATGGACTTGTATATTACTACTACTAATGCCTTTATGATTCTATTGTTTTAACAGGGATGCCAACAAGATAATTTATGAGCGTCTACAGAAGGAATTTGAAGATGCACGGGCTTCACAAACTCAAGGTACCTTTGAAAAAGTGTTGCGTTTAATGCTTCATTTCAATTGTAATTGTAATCAGTAGAATCTAGCTTTGCATCATGTCAAGTTACTTTATCTTTTCCTCACGGGTTTCTAAGGCACATCTGTGGTGTACTGGTGTGATACCTCAAGTCCCTCATCATTTGTGCACTGTGGATCTTTGGTACATACATGTCTAAGGAACCCAACCACTATCGGGTTGTGGTATTTTATGTTAACCAAAAGCCTGTCATGGCTAACTGTGTGAATGTGATTGAACCTTCTCTTGATGAGGATACCGGTGACTAAAGGGGAAGACTGTCATGTCCCCAGTCCCACAAGGGACAAATTAGTTTGCTGTCTTGATGGCTCACCTGTGTTGGAACTACTGTATTGCTCAAAGTTATGGTTCTAATGGATAACTTAAGCTTAATTTATAATTAACTGATGTGATATTAAGCTAGAATTAAACAATATAACTCATCGAATATTCTGAATGTTTTTTTTCCAAGTTTTCCTATTCATTAAGGAGTTGTGTTAGGGACGAAGCCAGGATTTAATTTCGGGTAGGGCTACAACTCAAAAGAATTAATTTTTTATTTCCAGCAGCATTTAAACCAAAAAATTAAATCTATAGAGCAACTCCAATAAATTACACTTGACAACAATTCAGTTTTAATCAATGTTTTAAAATGCAGGTGAAAAGCAATGCTTTTAATGTTTTCGAAGGTGAGGCGCAAGTCTTGACCCGTCGAAGCGTAACCCTTTTGAGTAAAAAAGGTCGTACCCAGTGCACAAGGCTCCCGCTTTATGCATGGTCTGGGAAAGGTGAATGTCGGCTAGCCTTACCCCCATTTATGGAGAGGCTGCTCCCAAGTCTCGAACCCGAGACCTACCGCTTATGGGCGAAGGCACTTGCCAAGCGTAACCCTTTTGAGTATTGAGTAAAAATAAATATATACAGAAGAATGAAAATGAACTACTTATTGTCAACCAAGCATATTAATCAACCCCCAAACTCTTCTTCCTTTACACTTTCTTGTTTTTTTATATTATGATAACTGAGAAAAGATGAGAGAGCTTGTGTCTATTGGGTTGTTTTGGGACGTGGTCTTCTATTTTGCATTTATATGATGAATGGTTGGCTGGATTTCTTAAAATTAAAACGATGTTACGCTGGTGTAGACTTCTCATACATTGGTTGAAAGCACAATTAATTAGTAAGGTGGGCTATTGCATGATTTTCGGCTTGGCTTCCTACAACTAACTTGTGCTACAGCCCAAGGGGGCCTTCACATGGGTCCATCCCTGAGTTGTGTATTGTTTGGGTTAACTTATGAGAAGACTTTGGTTTATCTTCTGGTTTGATTAAGAATTGAAATATATCTTTTGTAGAGAATTATTTGGAAGGTGAACGATGGACTACTGGCTACAATAAGAGAGCGGGTATGGTTCCTTTCAATACTAAAGTGATTGAGATTTACTGTGGGTTTAAACTTTTGATGTTAGAATTTGCCTTTATTTCAATCACTCAAATTACCCCAAGAATTACGTATAAAATCGGAAATAAGGTAATTTGAGAAGTTTGTTTCAATCAGTAACAGGAGGATCCTCCCTATGCCAGCAAAGTAGTTTTTCTGGTCAAAGAATAACTCTGCATTGTTGTCCACTCATTCCTGATAATTTAATAATTTCTTGTAGATACAACAACAACAACAACAAAGCCTTTTCTCACTAAGTAGGGTCGGCTATATGAATCCTAGAAAGCCATTGCGCTCGGTTCTGTGTTATGTCCTCCGTTAGATCCAAGTACTCTTAAGTCTTTTCTTAGGGTCTCTTCCAAAGTTTTCCTAGGTCTTCCTTTACCTCTTCGGTCCTGAACCTCTGTCCCGTAGTCACATCTTTGAACCGGAGCGTCAATAGGCTTTCTTTGCACATGATTAATAATTTCTTGTAGATGCAGTTTCTAATTAAGAGTGAACATAAATACAAACATTGATGCCAGGATTCAAGATTATTTGGTTATAGATGTAGCATATACATATGGTAATCTTGATTTCATAAACTTATTGAGTATTGTTTTGGTGAGAAGTTTCCTGAATATTGGTTTAATCTGTGGGCAGGTGACTTCTTGTTTGGAAGGGGCAAGAATTGGCAAACTTTATGAGATATCTTATGCTGGTATGCTGTGAAGTAATTGATTTTCAATTAGTTAGTATCTTATGTGTCTTGTGTGGTATCATGTCATTTGACTCATTTTTCTATCTAAAAAAAGGTCATGTTCTATCTGACATCACTGTCTGCCGTGTGAAATATTCCATAAGCAAACTGAAGGTTAATAGTTGATAATTCTATTTGTTCAAGATTGGTGTAACAGTTGGATCAGCCTCCAATATGTAACACATTGAACAATATAGGTTACAGAAAAATACTTTTTGGGGGAATAAATATGTGCTATAAGGCTGTAACACGTTCAATCACTTTGGCCTTTAGCGGTGGGGATTCTGACTTATCTGTATCTGCAATGACGCAGGAGAAACTTGTGACTTATACCATTGTGTACTTGAGAGTAAGTCATTTCTTGAGAAGATGACAGTTCTTGAACACACCATTCCGTACTTTTTGCCAATACGAGAAGTGGAAAATGGTCTTCTTTCCTCCAATGCTATGGTATGATTGGGTTCGTGCATTGGCCTTGCTGACTCAATATTGTAGTACCTGTTCAGATTATTTATCCTTGATGTGCTTTCAGAAACTTATAGATTACATTGGTGAGATTTTACAGGCTTATGTGGACAGAAGGGAACAAGTATGCTGCTGGCTTATGTAAACAAAAATGAGTTTGTATTTACTAAAATATGGTTGGGTTAAATGCCTTTTTACCAAATGTTGAAGAGCTAACTATATGCTGGATGAGATGTGCAAATTAGAGACGCGGGATTGGGGATGGGTGGGTACTGTAGCTTTGTTCCATTATAGCTATTTGTTTAGGGAACTTTAACGAAAAGCACCCGGTACTGTTCACTTTAACGAAAAACCACATTTTTACACTAAAAAGTCAATCTTGATACTATTTACTTTACCCTTTATTTTGTCCTTATCATTAAAACTCAAAGTTTTCAAGCCATTTTCATTAGTTTTCCTATTTGTTTAATTGGTTACAACTTCACTGATTGTCGTGTAGGTTAGGCTTGCCAAGGAGTTATATGGGAATCAGATCAAAGAAATTCATTTTACCCTTCCCTACAGCTTAATTGTCTTTTCCAAACTTGATTTTGATTTGTTGGTGCTTTTGTTCCCCTGCATAGACTCTGTTTTTGGATATTTATGTATCAGTGGAATAATATTTTGATGTGCCAAACATCTTCGTAACTATATGTCAGCGTATTCATATTCCTTGCCCGTCCCTTTTAGAGTTCTTGTATGAGTTTGTGTGGTTTAGTGTCATATTGGTAGCAGGCATGATTATATATCCTCAAAAGTAAATGTGTTTCCATCATCCTGAAGAACGTTATTTTCCTTTTGCAGTAAGGTTGTTGTGAAGCTTAAATATGCAGAGCTTGTTTCCGTGCATCCATATCATGTCAGTGTGGTAGCATGGCCAGTGTGTCAACCCAGAAAAAGCAGTCCAAATATATCATCCATGAACAAAAAGGAAAACGGAACATTGGAAGGTCCAACTACCCTCTTCTATGCAGAGAATACCTTGCGAACTATGAGCTAACCGAAAGGTATTCTTTCTGGTTCGTGACCTTTTTACTTGCTTACTGCTGCCAGTATAAGTGATATTTAAAACCTCGATGAACTTCCCTCAACACTACGACCAGATGATACTCGGCAAATTCTGATTAATTTTTTGGTCTAGGATTACGTTTGAGATATAACAAAACCAAACCGTTGCAACTTTAATGCTAATTTACCTCTGTTCTCCCCACAATATCCTCGCCATCTCACCACCTGTCTGATTCTCATGAACTACTGAACAGGGCCGGTCCTAGGGCCCTCGGCGAAAATTTAAATGATATACCATTTATAGAAATGATATGATTTTTCAAAAGTTTTCAAGTGAAGCATCGTATAGTTTGAGCAATCTCCTCTTCATTTCATTTTTCGTTTTCTTTCTTTTCAGATTTGTAGACTTATTTCTGAAGAAACTTCATTTAATTTCTATACTAGACCCAAAAGCAATACTAGTAAAGAGAGCAACAAAACTTCGACAAAGAAATAATTTAACTAATTAATAGGGGTTTGGAAAAAAAAAGAAAAAGAAAAAGAAACTAATTATATTTAATAGGTAAAGTCTAAAGTGAAAGCCTGAAATTTTAAAACTTATTTTCAACTTGAAACTTCCACAAAATCCGGCTACAATGCTTATAAACTCAATCAATTATAGTAATTTCCACAGTGCAATCATTAATACAATGAATAAGTTAAGTGATGAACTCAATTATTGCTCCACTACTGAAATTAGGTTACAAAATGTTAGAGTATATACACACGTGTAACAATTGTATTGGAGGACTTTAGAGTTAGTTATATGTGTGATGTATTTATAAGTCATGTGGGTTACAGTTGGAGAGTAATGAAAAACAGAAAATTTCCCTCCTCTTTCTCTTTCTAAGTTTGTTCTCTCTCTTCGATACTTTTCCTTTCCATTGTTTTCTCTGTATCACATATATTAGGTTGTTATCATGGTATCATCGCCGACAATGGCTAACGCCGTCGTCTGACGATCTTGGTGACCGGTGCTTCCGCTTTCCTTTGGTGATCGGTGGAGTTCTGTTGTTTGATCGTCGTCGGAGTTCTCTGGTTGTAGATCGGTGTTGTCGTCGGAGTTCTCCGGTTGCAACTCGTTGGTTTCTCAAACCCTAAATTTTTTGGGGATTTCTGAGTACCGTGGTCGCTCGTCGTGGTGATTGCAGGTATTTGTCTCGTTCTACGCTCTATTGCTTCTTCGTGTTCGCATTTTTCGTAGATCTGGCTGTGATTTGACGTGTTGATCAGTCGTTGATACTTGTCGATTGTTGATTTCTTGCGCCGATTGTTGGTGTGTCTGTTGTTTGCTTGTGGATTGTTGCTGGTTGTTGCTTGTTAAGCTTTGTTGATTTCTTCGAGATGGTGACTGCTGCTCAATTAGCGCTCACTCAATCGCCTATATCTTCATTGATACCTAGTGTTGGTAATACTGTGACTGTAAAATTAGATGATGCTAACTATGTTACCTGGAACTTCCAAATTGAGTTACTTTTAGAGGGCAATGGTATTATGGGCTTTCTTGATGATTCTACACCTTGTCCTGCAAAACACAATATCATTGAAACTGTTGATGGCAATGTGGTGGATACTTCTTCTGTCACTGATGCTTTCAAAGTCTGGAAAATTCATGACAAAGCATTAATGACCCTTATCACTGCAACCTTGTCTACTGCTGCGTTATCTTGTGTGATTGGGTGTCAAAGTTCCAAGGAGATGTGGGAAAATTTGAAGGAGAGATTCTCTAGTAGGACTAGAACCAACATTGTGCAGATGAAAATTGATTTGCAGAACATTAAGAAAGGGGCAGAATCTGTTGATCTTTATCTTCAAAGGATCAAAGATTGCAGGGATCAGCTAGCTGTTGTGGGTGTAGTCATTTCTGATGAAGACATTGTGATTGTTGCTCTTCGAGGTTTACCAACTGAATATAATACTATTAAGGCTGTTATTAGAGGACGAGAAAATCTAGTCTCTTTGCGAGAGCTCCGATCTCAGTTAAAGGCTGAAGAAGCAACACTTGAGGAAGGTTTTAAACAGCCCCTGATGACTGCCATGTATGCTCATGGTTCCGGTTCTATGTATGAAGTAGGAGGTTCATCTGGTGTAAAATCTTCTTCTGGTCACTTTCCTAATAGTTCCTCCTCAGGTCAGTTTCCTCCAGGTCCTCAAATGGTCCAACGAGTTCAACAGTTTCCTCCAGATCCTCAAATGGTGCCCGGAGTTCAGATGTCTCATTTTGCTCAACTGTTTTCTCCTCCACAACTGAGCCAACCACCTCCGTACTCACAGTTTCAGCAGTTACCTTTTTCAGGACCATATGCCTTTGTCTCTCAAACAGGTTCTGGTACATACAACAATTTCAGGGGGAATAATTTCAAGAATAAAGTCAAGGGGAAGAAGTTTCATTCTGGATTTCAAGGGTCTCAGTCTCAATCTCAGCCTCATTTTCAGAACTTCAACACTCCAATGTCATCTGTGCCACCTTATAACCCTATGCTTCTTTGTCAGATTTGTGATAAAAAGGGTCACTCTGCCCTTCATTGCTTTCAACGTGGTTGTCAAATCTGTAATCGAGTTGGTCACACTGCAGCAACATGCTTTGATAGGGGCAATTCTAATGCATCCATGTCTGTGTCTTAGCCTCCTATGTACTCATCACAGTTTCAGGCTCCTGGTTTACCAGTTCAGCATCTGCCTCCGCACTATGTTTCTAATCCTTATGTGGCTCACCAAGCATCATCTCCAGTAGCTTTTGCTGCTAGGACTACTCCATTACCTTCTGTTCCACAGCAAGAATTCTGGTTGCTTGACTCGGGGGCTACCAATCATATGACCTCTGATATTTCGAACCTGCAAGCTGCTACTCCATATCCATCCAATGAATCTGTTACTGGAGCTAATGGTGAAGGTTTATTCATATCTCACATTGGACAGTCTTGTCTTCCCACTCACTCTCATATGCTTCAGCTTAACAAAGTGTTACATGTCCCACAGTTATCTCAACATTTACTTTCTATGTATCAGTTATGCAAAGATAATAATTGTCGATGCATTGTTGATGAATTTTCTGTGTGTATACAGGACAAGGTCACCAACAAGGTACTCTACCAAGGACTGAGTAACAATGCTGTTTACCCCCTTCCTTTGTTCAAACAACCACACTTAAAGCCTGCAGATATGATTTTTTATCTTTTGAAAATTTAGACGGCTTTGCCATGATTTTAGTGTGAAAATATGATTTTTTATTAAAATGAACAGTACCGGAAGATTTTCGTTAAAACTCTCTTTAATTTCTATGCTAGCCCCAAAAGCAATACGAGTAAAAAGAAAAACAAAATTTCCCAACGATTCCAACTTTTCTCTTCTTTTTGTTTAATCCACCTCCCAAAAACAAAAAACCCCATTGCGACTCACACTATCGCTGCAGGTAGATAGTTTTGAAAGGTGGTGCTATCACTCACCTTTGTTTTTACTTATCACACAGTGTTTTCAATTTTTGATTATCGGATCAAATGAAGCATCAGTTGTTTGGAAAACAATAATCATATCTCAACTTGTTTTACTAGAGCTCCAAAAAGAAGCCTGGCGATTGAATTCTGTTTCCCTCAAGGGCTTGTGTTATGCTTAATTGCTTAGCTAACTCATACTGTCCTAAGCACATTATAGGGATGGATCACATTTTTCGTCACCCAGGGTTCAATTTTTAAAAACTAATCATACTTCTTGATCAAAAATTAAAAAATAAAATAAAAAATAAAATAACATGAAATATTAGTTAAAAATCTGGATGGTCAATTATTGAAGGGAATCCGAGACTGGTAAAGTCATTTTTCAATCAAGAATAGTGGTTGTATATTATTGTCCCTGTCCATGGTCTAAAATATCTATAATATCTCGATATTTTTATCGAAATTTCCGTGTTTTTGGACTACCGATATTTCCGATATCATCGATATTTTAGACTTTGCTAAGTTACTCATGTATCTTACCATGTAATGTATAAAGTGTAAAATATTGTACTAATTCATTATATATAAATGATTATGGTGTGTTTAAACATCTTTCATTAATTACTACATATTTTATACACTCACAATGTTTGTCAGCTCGCTATATAATCAACTTAAATCAGTTACATCTCTATCATGCAATGCATTTCCTTCCAATATTTTGTGATAAACTAATAGATAATTAGCTAAATAAACATCCTGCGAAGTTTTAATAAAAATTTCCAAGTTTTTCTTACAATTTCCGTGGTTTTTATTCAATTTTTATCGATATCTATAATATTTCGAAATTTCCATCAAAATTTCCGTGTTTTTGAATTACCGATATTTCCGATATCATCGATATTTAATACCTCACAGGTAAAAGTGTCGTTCGAAAAAAAGTTTAGGTAAAAGTTAAAAATCTCCAACGGGAGGACCCCATAAACCGCGTTGCATTCCAACTCTAATCTTTAAGCATCATAACAAAAGTCATTGAAACATCCCATGTGGAAAAAGTTGACGGACATCTGAACGATCTGAACGATCTGAAAGCTCTCAATTATTTTTTATCAACACTGTGGAAGTTATTATAATGGCCTAATTGGATTAATAGTCTTTGTGATGATAGGGTAGTTGGAAGATAGTTCATGTGGTAGAAAAACTAAGGTTTAAGGTAAAGTTTATGTCCAAAATTGAAAATTCCGTCAACTTTCTGTTACTTATTAGCACGTAAACCCCGCATATTAGGCTAAAACATAACTCTTCATACACATATTACGCTAAAACGGGCTGGCTCACGTGTTAATAATTAATAGAAAGTTGACGAAATTTTCAATTTTAGGCATAAATCCTAACAAACTTTACCACAAATGTTTAAATCCAATTTTTTTTTTTTACCACAGAGACAATCTTCTAATTACCCTATCATCATGGTACTATTAATCCAATTAAGCCTATTATAATTGATGGAGTTTATAAGCATTCTAGTCAGATCCAACCTAATGATCGCATTATGGAAGTTTCAAGCTGAAGAAAAGTTTTAAATTTTGAGGATTCTTTTTTTTTTTCCAGCTCCCTATTAATTAGTTAAATTATTTATTTGTGGAAGTTTTGTTGTCTGCTTTACTGGTATGGCTTTTGGGTCTAGTATAGAAATTAAATGAAGTTTCTACATAAATAAGTCTGCAAATCGAAAAAGAAAGAAAAAATAAATGAAGAGGAGATTGCATCACTTGAATTTTTTTTTTTGGAACTCCTATCAATTCTATAAATGATGTATCATTTACATTTTGCCCGGGGCCAGGATTGGCCCTGTTCAGTAGTTCATGAGAATTAGACGGGCTGCTGGTGAGAAGGCGAGGATATTATGAGGAGAACGGAGGTGAATTAGAACGTAAGAAGTTGTCAAAGTCTAAATGACCTTGATTAAAATGATGATACAATTCAGATGGATCAAGATAGCAAAATACAAATTTCTAGTGGCAACGAGCAGGTGAACCTCAAATATACAAATTGCCAAAATTGAATGTGTTCCTACTTTCTAGTGGCAATGTGTAGGGATGAGTTTTACTTTGCTTTTGCTACCAAGACTAATTCATAGTGTTTTTTTTTTTTCATTTGTCATTTTCTTAGGGGCATTGCTTTAAAGTTAAAAAGTTTAATTTAATTTTGTATTTGAGCATAAGAAAAGTGCTTTTCTCTTATGGACAAAATCATCGCAAAGACGAACAAAGTAATTCAGACGACACATTTTATGGGCTCCGCCACTATTCAATGCTTTTCCTCTATTTAAAAAGGCCAATTGCAGGTGAAGAAAATGTGTGCTGATAAACTAGTTGTTAGTTATTGATAATGCACTTGCATATGAGAGAGCGCGTGCAAAAAAATTAGTTATTAGTCATCGAGAATGCACTTGAGGAAAGGAAAGTTGGTGGGAAATACCGGGAAGTGGCGAAGCCCATAAAACGTATCATTTGAATTACTTTTTTCGTCTTTTGAAAATTTGGGATGTGCCATGATTTTGTCCACAAAGGAAAAGCACTTTTCTTTTGTTTGAATTAAAGTTAAATGATAAACTCAATTATTGTTCCACTACTGAAATTAGCTTACAAAATTCAACGTTAAAAGGAGCGTATGATTGAAAAAAAAGTCCCTTGTAGATAGAAGAGTGTGTGCGCAAAGAAACTAGTTATTTGTTATTGAAAATGGACTTGCAGATAAGAAAGAGCGGGCGAAAATATTAGTTATTGGTTATCCCGAATGAAGTTGAAGAAGGAAAACCAAGAATGCAATTAAAGAAGGACAAGCGAGTGGGAAACAAAGATAATGCTAGAAAAACCAAATTTGCAAATCAAATTACATAATTGTTGATGATTGGATTGTTATTTAACTATTGATCAATGTGTTTACTTTCTATTGGTGCTATGTCATTTGGTTTGCGAATTTGATTTAAAAGTTTAATCTTCTTAGCATTATTTAGGAAACAACCGGAATATGAGGTGACAGAGTCCATAAAACTCATCATCTGAATTACTTTTTTTGTCTTTTGAAATTTTGGACTGCTTTGCCATAATTTTGAACACAATGGAAAACACTTTTTCTTTTGCTCAATTACAAAATTAAAATAATAAACTCCATTATTGCTCCACTACTGAAATTAGTTTAGGAAATTCAACGTTAAAAGAAGCATGTGATTGAAAAAGCCCCTTGCACATGAGAAAGCAAGCGAGTGCTTGCAGAGAAATAAGTTATTGGTCATCCAGAATGCACTTGTATATGAGAGAGCGTGTACGGAACAAAAAAAAAACTAGTTATTACTAATCGAGAATGCAGTTGAAGAAAAATTAATTATTAGTCATCGAGAATGCACTTGAAAAAAACTAGTTATTAGTTTCACCTGCTAACTATGATATGATGCATTCAATCTACACCTACTACACGAAGTTTCACCCGCTGACTACCATTTGAAATCTGTATCTTGCTGTCTTGATCTATCTGAAGTTGTACTATCATTTTAACCAAGGCCATTTTAGACTTTGATAGCTCTTACATTCTAATTCACTTGCGCTCTCTCCATGATATCTTTGTCAGCTCACACCCGTCTGATTCTCATGAACTACTTAACAGGGATAGTCATGAGGCCCCGAGCAAAAATTTGAACGATACACCATTTATAGAAATGATAGGAATTTACAAAAAATTTCAAGTGAACCATTTGAGCAATCTCCTCTCCCTTTATTTTTCTTTCTTTTCAGATTTGACGACTTATTTCTTAAGAAACATCATTTAATTTCAGGAAAATTAATGAAAATAGCTTGAAAACTTTGAGTTTTAATGATAAGGACAAAATGAAAGGTAAAATGAATAATACTATGATTGGCTTTTTAGTGTGAAGATATGATTTTTTATTAAAATGAACAGTACAAGAAATTTTTTTGTTAATACTCCCTTTAATTTCTATACTAACCCCAAAAGCAATACGAGTAAAAAGAAAAACAAAATTTCCCAACATTTCCAACTTTTCTCTTCTTTTTGTTTAATCCACCTCCCAAAAACAAAAAATCCCATTGCGACTCCCATTATCGCTGCGGGTAGATAGTTTTGAAAGGTGGTGCTATCACTCACTTTTTTTTTACTTATCACACTGTGTTTTCAATTTTTGATTATCAGATCAAATGAAGCACCACTCATTTGAAAAACAATAATCATATCTCAACTTGTTTTACTAGAGCTCCAAAAAGAAGACGGACGATTGATTTCTGTTTCCCTCAAAGGCTTGTGTTGTGCTTAATTGATTAGCTAACTCATACTGTCCTAAGCACATTATAGGGTTGGATCACATTTTTCGTCACCCAGGGTTCGATTTTTAAAAACTAATCATACTTTTTGATCAAAAATTAAAAAAAAATAATAATAATAAAATAAAATAACATGAAATATTAGTTAAAAATCTGGATGGTCAATTATTGAACGGAATCCGAGGCTGATAAAGTCATTTTTCAATCAATAATAGTGGTTGTATATTATTGTCCCTATCCCAGCACGTAAAAGTTAAAAATCTCCAACTGGAGGACCCCATAAACCGCGTTGCATTCCAACTTTAATCTTTAAGCATCATAACAAAACTCATTGAAACATCCCATGTGGAAAAAGTTGACGGACATGTGAACGATCTGAACGATCTGAAAGCTCTCAACTAGTAGTAAAGCAAAACTAGCTCATCCGCACAATCCAGCCTCTTTCTTCATCCTTGATCAAAAAAAAAAAAAAAAAAAACTCTTTCATCTTTCAGATTCCTATCCGTCGACGGCTCAGTTGTGAGCATGGCTGAGTTGGTGGGCGGAGCTTTTCTCTCTTCTTTCCTCAATGTTTTGTTCGATCGGATGGTTTCCCCTCCCGTCCTCGATTTCATCTCTGGGAAGAAAAACGACAACGAGCTGCCCATGAGGGAGTTGAAGATCAAGTTGCTCACTGCTAACGAGCTGGTTGACGATGCGGAGGAGAAGCAGTTGACAAGACCGACTGTGAGAAAGTGGCTCGACGATCTCAAAGATGCTATTTACTGTGTAGGAGAGTTGCTGGACGAGATAAACACTGAAGCTCTTCGACGCCGGCTGGAAGGTGACGATAACCATTCTCCTGCAGCTAGCAGCAGCACAAGCGGGATCATGAGATCAGTATTCAAGTCTTCTTCTGCGTCCGATGAATTTTACAACTCTCTTGAACCGAAGATATCAAAGGTTCTGCGCGAGTTAGACCTCATTCTCAAGGAAAGAGACGCTCTTGGGCTGAAAGAAGGAGTTCAACATAGACCACAAGACACAACTCGTCGGACTACTTCTCGGGTCGATGAGTCTGGCGTCTTCGGAAGGGAAAAGGACAGAGAAACGATTCTTAAATCATTGCGTTCGAATGATACTGCTGGCATAGGAGTGCTTCCCATCGTAGGCATGGGAGGGATCGGAAAGTCCACCCTTGCTCAACTTGTGTACAAAGATGTCAAGGATGACTTTAATGTCCAAGCATGGGTTTGTGTCGGAGAGAAACTTGATATTCTTCAAATAGCGCAAACAATATATGGGAGGATCACGAAAAAACCTTGCACGATCACAGATCTGGATCTGCTTTCTGAAGAATTGGAGGAGGTTTTGACAGGAAAAAAGTTCCTCTTCGTTCTTGATGATGTTTGGAGCGAAGATTATGAGCTTTGGAATAAGTTGATGACTCACTTCAATAGTTGCGGAGTACATGGAAGTAAGATCATTGTCACAACACGCCTCGGACGCGTTGCATCTATCACCGGGACTCTTTCACCACATTATTTGGAGAAGATATCTGAGGACGTTTCTTGGTTGTTATTTGCAAAGCATGCGTTCACAAATGACAGTGTTGTTGGCGCACATCCGGAGCTTGAAGTCATTGGAAGACAAATTGTTAAGAAGTGTCAAGGCCTTCCTTTAGCTATAAAATCATTAGGGGGTCTATTACACTCTAATTCAAACCCAAAGGAATGGGAAAAGATATTGAAGAGTGACTTATGGAAGTTGTCGAAAGATACGGTTTTATCGGCTTTATGGTTAAGCTACCATTATCTTCCACCGCATCTCAAGCGTTGTTTTGCTTATTGTTCGATATTTCCAAAAGGTTACAGATTTGGAAAACGAGAGCTGATTTTATTTTGGATGGCCGAAGACCTCTTACAATCGAACGAGGAGGGCGTATTGGATCCGGAAGAAGTGGGAAGTGATTACTTTGATAATCTATTATCAAGGTCTTTCTTTCAACATTCAAGTAACACATGGGATTTCACCATGCATGACATTATGAATGATTTAGCAAAGTTTGTAGCTGGAGAATTTTGTTTGAGATTGGAGGGAAATCAGCTGCCCAACAAAAATTTGTGCAAAACTCGTCACTTTTCATTCATGAAATTTGGAGGTCATGGCATTCAGAAATTTGAGGCGCTGGATGAGGCTAAGCACTTGCACACCTTTCTACAAATTCAAACTCGCGACTCTGAAGACTGCAATAAGTTGGTATTGACCTACACACTTGGTGACTTATTACCAAATCTACCATGTTTAAGAGTGCTCAAGTTGTCAAGTTTTCATATTGATGAGTTGCCTAGCTCAATTGGCAACTTAAAACAATTAAGGCATTTGGACGTGTCGTTCACTTCAATAAGAGAATTACCTGAGACGGTGTGCACCATATACAATTTACAGACCTTGTTATTGGTTAGTTGTCTTCGTCTGATTCAACTACCATCCAATTTGGGAAGGCTAATCAACTTGCGCCATCTCAATATGTTGGCAACAGAGATAAAAAAGATGCCTGCAGGGATGTGTAATTTGAAAAATCTCCAGACATTAAGCGATTTTGTGGTGGACAAACAAACAGCTCAAAGGATTGGAGAATTAAAAGAGCTTCAGCATTTGCGCGGATATCTTACAATCTCAGGAGTTGGTAACATTGACCATGAGGGGAATGCTTTGGAAGCAGGTATCATGAGCAACAAGGAGTATCTGGACAAACTTGTTTTGAAATGGGGAAGAGGCGATGATGATCATGATCCACAAAATGACAGAGAAGTGCTCAACAAGCTCCAACCTCATACAAACCTCAAACAACTTGAGGTTATATCTTACGGGGGTGTAAGTTTTCCAGGTTGGTTAGGACATCCATCTTTCTCTAAACTATCTTGTATTAAACTCAAAAATTTCCAACATTGCTGCTTATTGCCACCACTTGGGCAACTACACTCCCTCAAAGAGCTTCATGTTCTAGGGATGAATAACGTGGTTGAGATTGGTAGCGAGTATTACGGTAACGATACTTGTGGGATTATTCCATTTAGATCTCTACAAAAATTGTTCTTGGAAGGTATGTTGGAGTGGGAAAAGTGGTCCTATTACGATGGAAGCAGAGGCAACACCACAATTGTGTTTCCTAATCTTCGTGAGCTTGGACTGAAAAATTGTCCCAAGCTGACTGAGATATTACCGTTGGAGAAGCTGCAAAGTCTTGAAAGGGCAGAATTGTGTGGTCTGGAGTCCTTCAGTGGTTCACTTTCACATGTGGAATCTGAATGCCCTCAATTCCTCTCCGTCGCTCACTTGAAAATGGACAAATGCCCAAATTTTGTATGTTTTCCAGATGGAGGGATGGATGCGCCCAAATTGGAGGACCTGCTTATCAATGGATGCAAGAAATTAAGGTCGCTGCCAGAACAAATGCATACCCTTCTACCGTCTCTTCAGAAATTAGAAGTGTTCGACTGTCCAGAAGTTGAATCATATTACGATGGAAGCGGAGGCAACACCACAATACTGTTTCCTAATCTTCGTGAGCTTGTACTGAGAAGATGTCCCAAGCTAACTGAGATAGTACCGTTGGAGAAGCCGCCAAGGCTTGAAAGGGTACAATTGCAGGACCTGGAATCCTTCAGTGGTTCACTTGCACATGTGGAATCTGAATGCCCTAAATTCCTCTCCCTCGTTCGCTTGGGAATTGACAACTGCCCAAATTTTGTATGTTTTCCAGATGGAGGGATGGATGCACCCAAATTGGAGGAGCTGCGTATCTCTGAATGCAAGAAATTAAGGTCACTGCCAGAACAAATGCATACCCTTCTACCGTCTCTTCAGTACTTGGAAGTGTTCGACTGTCCAGAAGTTGAATCATATTACGATGGAAGCGGAGGCAACACCACAATACTGTTTCCTAATCTTCGTGACCTTGTACTGAGCAGATGTCCCAAGCTAACTGAGATGGTACCGTTGGAGAAGCTGCCAAGGCTTGAAAGCGTAGAATTGTATGACCTGGAATCCTTCAGTGGTTCACTTGCACATGTGGAATCTGAATGCCCTCAATTCCTTTCCCTCACTTACTTAGAAATAAGGGAATGCCCAAATTTTGCATGTTTTCCAGATGGAGGGATGGATGCACCCAAATTGGAGGAGCTGGACATCTCTCGATGCAAGAAATTGAGGTCGTTGCCAGAACAAATGCATACCCTTCTACCGTCTCTTCAGAAATTGAGAGTGGTCGGTTGTCCAGAAGTGGAATCATTTCCTCAAGGAGGGTTGCCGTCAAATTTACAAGACCTTTCTTTTGAGTGCCGTAGAAAACTCGCTGCAAACCGCTCACTGTGGGGTTTAACAAGACTCAACTCTCTTAGAAAGTTGGATATCGTTTTCACTGAAGAAGGTGGAGAAGAAATGGGATGTTCGTTTCCGGAAGAGGGGCTCCTGCCCGCCGCTCTCACTCATCTCGCCATCCTCAAACATCCGAATCTTACAACCATCCAAGGCAAGGTGTTGAGACAACTCACCTCTCTTGAAGACCTCACAATACAAGGATGCCCTGAGCTCCAGGGCTTTCCAGAAGAAGCGCCCAAATCTCTGAAAAGCTTGACTATTTGGGGGTGCCCTAATATCGGGTGCTTGCCGGGAGAATGGCTTCCCACATCTCTTTCTGAACTGAGTATCCGGAGGTGTCCGCTGTTAAAAGAACGATTCCGAAGAGAGACAGGGGAAGATTGGCCAAAGATTTCTCACATCCCCCAAATATATATAGAATAGATGTCCTTGAGATTAGTACTTGCCGAATTCTCTCTCTCTCAATCAGGTGTGTGTGTCTATATGTATATATACAAATCATTTGAATGACCCAAAACACTTTAGTTGGGTACTTTTCTGATGGTTATTTTTTTACTGCTATGTTTTTTAGTATGTTTGGTTAGTACTCCAGCTCCAGGCTCATTATCATTGTATGTAAGCTGTCTCGATCCATCCGATTTGTGTGGTCAGTTTAATCAAGAGAGCTTTAATGAAAAGAATTTAAACTAAGTTTAATTTAATCAAAAATCACCTTAAATTTTTTTTTAACTAAAAAGCTTCATATTTAATTGTAAGGACAAACTAATTTATATTAGGTCTTACAAACAGTAAAAGACATTGGCTGAATTAAAAAGCCGAACATGCAATTTTTTTTTTTACAGCCATGCCCATGACCGAAACTTCATTCTGCCAGCCCAATTCCGTTAGAAATAATTTTTTCTTTATTTACAGGTATGTCACTACCTCATTAAAACCTAAATATCATATGAAAATGAAAATTTTAAAAGTTTCCATGAATTCTCCCATCATGACGTCCCTGATCGTAGCATTGAGTGATTTGACTCTTAAATAAATACAAAAATAAGCTATTATCATCAATGTTACCTATTTTTCATGTTTTAAATAGGAATGCATCTTAATAATCAAGCAGCGTGAATAAAATCAAATTAATCTTATAGTTCGACTACAAAACAAAACCAGCACATGAAATTAAAATTACATAGTAGCAATATCCCATACAAGTGGCCTTGTTATTTTTTTATTTATTTTTATACAAATCAATTTGGAAATCTTATTATTTTCATTCTCATCCTACAATGTTGCACGATGATTTGAACTGTTTATCTTTAGGTCATCATTTAAAAACCATCTCTACAAAAAGCTAAATGCATTCAAAAGTTTTTGCTCATGTAACGATTATTCAATAATTCTTTTGAACAGTGAAATTATGACAATATTATTCTAAAATGGTTTGACGATATCTTGTTTGGTTCTTTTGTTGCAAATAATACTAGATAGGGAAGTTTTTTTTGGTAAAAGAAATAAAGGAAATAAAATAGCTGGCATGACATCATACTCACCAATCACGATGTATACGTTCCATACATGTGGGGGTCTTGGCCTCTCATTTTTCCTCTCCCTCACTTACTTACAAATACATGAATGCCCGAATTTTGTATGTTTTCCAGATGGAGGGATGGATGCGCCCAAATTGGAGGAGCTGCTTATCTCTCGATGCAAGAAATTGAGGTCGTTGCCAGAACAAATGCATACCCTTCTACTGTCGCTGTCAATCGTCTCTCCATCTACAATCTTCCGAATCTTACAACCATCCAAGGCAAGGTGTTGAGACAACTCACCTCTCTTGAAAACCAAATAATAGACGGATGCCCTGAGCTCCAGTGCTTTCTTGAAGAAGCCCCCAAGTCTCTAAAAAGCTTGACTATTACGAGGTGCCCTAAACTCAGGTGCTTGCCAGGAGAATGGCTTCCCACGTCTCTTTCTTATCTGCAAATCCATTTGTGTCCTCTGCTAGAACAATGATTCCAGAGAGACGGGGGAAGATTGGCCCAAGGTTGCTCACATCCCCGCGTGTATATATTATAGATCTTGTTGAAATTGGCTCTCTCTGTCTCTCTCAGGTGTATGTGTATATCCCGCAGCACAATACTTGTTGTGCAGTGTTGAATTTGCCACAAACCCTTCCTAATGCAACAACATAGGGGGGAGCTGGTATAGCCCTTGTTGTTTTGCGATGGAGTAGTACTATGTACATGATTACTAGGCTAAAACAAGTGCAAATTTGATTTCGTTAATTTGTCTATTCGACTATATAACCTTGCTCATTGTCATTGTATGTATCATGCTGTCTCGATCCAGCCGATTTCATTTCATGTTTGATAGGGCCATCAAGTTCAGCTCCTCCTAATGCCATTAAGTTCGTCACTGTTTGATTAATGTCTGGCACCGTGAAGAACAAAAGTGAAGAGTTTCCATTCTGCATTACATGATCCCTGTCAAACTTTAATCATTAGCAGATCCCAATTTCATTCAAAGCACAAAGCTTAAATCCAACTACTACTAAAATAAAACCACATTACCAAAAACTAGAAGGAATCATAAAACCGAAAAAACCCAAGAAATTCGAAGTTTTACGCTTTCAATTTACGAAAAACAAGAACAAGCAGTATAATTTGTCGTGTCTAAAAATCTGGTTTAGACCAATCATCAAACACCTGGTGTACATCGAGCACCCAGTCTCAGAGAAAGGAGAAAGACATAGTTTACTTGGGGGATTGCATGAGGGAAAGCTTGAGTGAGCCGAACCGTAGATCCGCCCATCGAATAGTGCAGACATTAACGGTGAAGTCCAACCCTTCCGCATTGAACCGGGAGGCTTTTGGCACGTCCTTGTGCAGCTGCAGTAGCCACCTAAACGACTCCGCTGCCATTTTTTCCCTCGCTTTCTAGGCTGTGTACTTCTGAGTCCGTAAACAGGTCACCCGAACCCAATCCGTTAATCTAACGGGTCATCCGAACCCGACCCGTTAAGTTAACGGGCCACCCGTTTCACCCATTAACAGTTATTATTATTTTATTTTTTTTGCATAGAGTTTATATTTTGTTGTTAAGATTTTATTGAAATTACTAAAACATCCTCAATTAACAGGTGATAACGGGTTGACCCAAAGTGACCTGTTATTTAACGGGTTCACCTGTTAACGACCCGACCCGTTAAGCATCCACCCAAATACTAATATTAACGGGTCGGATCCAAAATGTCAGGTCTACTTCTGACTGAAAGAAACTAACTCACTGGTTGTCGTTTTAACCGTGAGTCGTGACTGATATTAGACGACATGTAGTTTTAAGGGTCTCAAAGTTAAATTGGGGGATTAGCTTATGATGCATGGGCCCGGATATATATACTCAGCTTATATCGGTCCCACCTCTAAACTTTGGTGATAATTATTGTTATACAGAAAAAATTCTTATTTGGACATGAATATTAAAGGGAGTTTTAATGAAAAGTCCACGGTACTGTTCATTTTAACGAAAAACCACATTTTTACACTAAAAAGTCAAACCTGCTACTATTCACTTTACCCTTTATTTTGTCCTTATCGTTAAAACTCAAAGTTTTCAAGTCATTTTTGTTAGTTTTTCTGATATTAAAATTTCATTAGAGGTCGTCATTCAATTGTTACATTTTAGGATGAAAGTTGCGCTTTAGCTTTGCTTGACTTCTGTTTTCATAATTTTTTTTCTTTTTCAATTTTTGACCTAATCTTAGACATGATTGCTTCTTTTAGAGTATTAAGAGATTCTACAAGCTTAAGCTTTATGATTGAACTCTCATAGTGTTTGGTGATGTCCAACCTTCTAAGAGAGTTGAGTCTTGTTAAACCCCACAGTGGGCGGTTTGCAACGAGTTTTCTACAACACTCAAGACGCTGGACAGCCGAATACTCCTAATTCCCTCGTTCACTTGGGAATAGACAACTGCCCAAATTTTGTATGTTTTCCAGATGGAGGGATGGATGCGCCCAAATTGGAGGAGCTGCTTATCTCTTGATGCAAAAAGTTGAGGTCGTTGCCAGAACAAATGCATACCCTTCTACAGTCTCTTCAGAAATTAGGAGTATTCGGCTGTCCAGAAGTGGAATCATTTCCTCATGGAGGCTTGCCATCAAATTTACGAGTCCTTCGTCTTGAGTGTTGTAGAAAACTCGATGCAAACCGCCCACTGTGGGGTTTAACAAGACTTAACTCTCTTAGAAGGTTGGACATCAGATTCAGTGAAGAAGGTGGAGAAGAAATGGGATGTTCGTTTCTGGAAGAGGGTTTGCTGCCTGCCACTCTCACTAGTCTCTCCATCAGCTTTCATCCAAATCTTACAACCATCCAAGGCAAGGTTTTGAGACAACTCACCTCTCTTCAACACCTCACAATAAAAGGATGCCCGGAGCTCCAGGGCTTTCCAGAAGAAGCGCCCAAATCTCTAAAAAGCTTGACTATTTTGGATTGCCCTAATATCGGGTGCTTGCCAAGAGAATGGCTTCCCACATCTCTTTCTCGACTGGAAATCCGGAGGTGTCCACTGTTAAAAGAACGATTCCGGGAAGATTGGCCCAAGATTTCTCACATCCCCAAAATATATATCAGCATGACTGTTCGCGTCATCCCAAAACACTTTAGTTGGATACGTTTCTGATGGTTATTTTTTTAGGAAAATTAATGAAAAGGGTTTGAAAACTTTGAGTTTTAATGATAAGGACAAAATAAAGGGTAAAGTGAATAGTACCAGGATTGATTTTTTAGTGTAAAAATATGATTTTTCGTTAAAATAAACAGTACCGGGAGCTTTTCGTTAAAGTTTCCTATTTTTTTTAGTATGTTTGGTTAGTACTCCAGCTCCAGGCTCATTGGTTAGTACTCCAGCTCCAGGCTCATTATCATTGTATGCAAGTTGTCTCGATCGATTCGATTTGTGTTGCCAATTTAATTAAATGAGCTTTAATAAAAAAAGTTTTGACTAAATTTAATTTAATCAAAAACCATTATAAATTAAGGAAAACTAATGAAACTGACTTAGAAACTTTGGATTTTAACCAAAAACCATGTTACAACTTTATTTAATGGTTAGTACAAAGCCCAATACTAAAGAAGTCCAACTACAATGGCCTAACCAAAATAATATCATTACTTGTCGATTTTGCCCCTAACGTTTTAGGTTAAGTCAATTTTGTTTTATTCTGTCAGTTTACTTTTGCCCCTGTCAGAGAGCTGAAAAAGTCACGATTCTTTATATTCACCCCCAACAACCCATAAATCCCACGAGCTCCCTCTCGCGCTCTCCCACTCTCTCTCTCACTTTCTCTCTCTAACTTTCTATCTGCAACTCCACTTCGATTTTTCAAGTTGATGATGGGAAACTGATTTAGTGCGCAAATAAAGAGAGGAGAGAGAGAAGAACACATATAAATTCTGGGTTTTATTCATCTGTCATTTGATTTTCTAATCCCTGATTGCTTCTCGTTTGCTTCCAAATCTTGAATCATTTCTTGAGGTCAACGGGGGTGTTGAATTTTATTAGTCCGAGGTTGGTGAGTCATCACAGAAGAGGGTTTGTATTTCAATTTGGAAGGAGGGAGGTTGATTCGATGGAACTGGATTTGTCAAAGTGGGTGATTGGGGGCTCCGCCGATGGATTCGCAATGGCAACAGAAACTGATTCGCTGGCAAGGTGATGTGGAGTTAAAGGGCACTCAATGCACTAAAACTGATGTGGGTTTACAATGTTAGCATGTAAAACTCTTAACAAATTCTGCTAAAGTTATTCTTGTGACTCTCTCAAACTCGCATCTCGGTGGGTTTACAAGGGGTGGGCTAGGTTCAATTTGGTCTGGGTTGTGGGCGACCAAAACTGATGTGGGTATTTTTGTATGCGTAAATGGAGAGAGAAGCTCATTTTGTGTGGAAAAACAAATTAAAGGAAAGTCAAATAAATTGATTGAGAGAAATGTCAAATAACAAACACGAATATGATAGTTCTAGTTACGAAATAGTGATAGTATTAGTGTTCGGTTTTAAAAATAGTCAGTGTTTAGTTTACGAACTAGTGATAGTACTAGTGTTCTATTTGAGAAATAATCAGTGTTTAGTTTACAAAACAATGATAGTACTAGTGTTAAGAAATAGTCAGTGTTTAGTTTACGAAACAGTGATAATACTAGTGTTCGTTTGATAAATAGTCAGTGCTTAGTTTACGAAATAGTGACAGTACTTGTGTTCAGTTTATGAAATAGTGATAGTACTAATGTTCGGTTTAAGATATAGTCAGTGTTTAATTTGAGAAATAGTGTTCATTTTAAGAAGTAGTCAATGTTCAGTTAAGAAATAGTGATAGTACTAGTGTTCTGTTTGAGAAATAATCAGTGTTTAGTTTACGAAACAGTGATAGTACTAGTGTTCGTTTGAGAAATAGTCAATGTTTAGTTTATGAAACAGTGATAATACTAGTATTCCGTTTAAAAAATAATCAGTGTTTAGTTTACGAAATAGTGATATTACTAGTGTTCCGTTTAAGAAATAGTCAGTGTTTGGTTTACGAAATAATGATAGTACTAGTGTTCGTTTGATAAATAGTCAGTGTTTAGTTTTCGAAATAGTGACAATACTTGTGTTCAGTTTATGAAATAGTGATAGTACTAATGTTCAGTTTAAGATATAGTCAGTGTTTAATTTAAGAAATAATGTTCATTTTAAGAAGTAGTCAATGTTCAGTTAAGAAATAGTTATAGTACTAATGTTCTGTTTGAGAAATAATCAGTGTTTAGTTTACGAAACAGTGATAGTACTAGTGTTCCATTTAATAAATAGTCAGTGTTTAGTTTACGAAACAATGATAGTACTAGTGTTCGTTTGATAAATAGTCAATGTTTAGTTTACGAAATAGTGATAGTACTAGTGTTCCGTTTAAGAAATAGTCAGTGTTTAGTTTACGAAACAATGATAGTACTAGTGTTCGTTTGATAAATAGTCAGTGTTTAGTTTACGAAATAGTGACAGTACTTGTGTTTAGTTTATGAAATTAGAGGCCAATACAAACCTTTTATAATCTATTTATGAAACAGAACACGGGTACTATTTATGAAACTGAACACGATTACTATTTATGAAATAGGACACGGAAACTATTTATGAAACTAAACACAGGTACTATTTATGAAATTGAACACGGGTACTATTTATGAAACAGAACACGAAAACTATTTATGAAACTAAACACGGGTATTATTTATGAAACTGAACACGATTACTATTTATGAAACTGAACACGGAAACTATTACGAAACTGAACACGAAAACTATTTATGAAACTAAACATGAGTACTATTTATGAAACTAAACACGAAAACTATTTATGAAACTGAACACATATACTATTTATAAAACTAAACACGAGTACTATTTATGAAACTTCAAATATACCAAATACAACAATGTACCATTTTTTTCCTTGGTGAGAATAAAGTAGAAACATACAACATGTTGAGTAAATCAAGAAAGCATATGCCACCACCAAACTTATATTAAAAATCGTAACTTTTAATTTGAACACATCACAATTTCCAACACAATAATCCAAAATTAACTAAACTAATCAGTCAAGTAGAAATCAGGAGTGCAGATCTTCTGCACCGAAAATTATATGTGACCTCTCATTGGCTTCCCTCAAAATTTACACTTGTCCCTCAATTGATTCAATATAACACTGTTAACTATCCAAATAAAAACTCTGAAAAAAGAAAAGAAAGGAAAATAGCAGACCATTACCTAGTCTTCACCTACCAACGCCACTAGTGCACAATCCATCATCAACCCCACCGTGTCCAAAATTGCAAAACCAAAAAACAAGGAGATTTTTTTTCGAGTGAGGAAGGTGAAAGGTCTGCGACTCTCTGTCCGAGAAAAAAACAACAAGGGGCATTGATTCCATCTGCATCAAAGTAATTTTTTTGTCTTCATGGGAGGAAAAGAAAAAAAAAGATAGGAAGTTTTATTTGATCGAGGGGATGGCTGAAAAGGGGAATCAGTTTCTGTTGCCATTGCGAATCCATCGGCGGAGCCCCCAATCACCCACTTTGACAAATCCAGTTCCACCGAATCAACCTCCCTCCCTCCAAATTGAAATACAAACCCTCTCCTGTGATGACGCACCAACCTCGAACTAATCAAATTCAACACCCCCGTTGACCTCAAGAAATGATTCAGGATTGAAGTTTAATTCTAATAGATTGGTTGACATAATGGGATTTCTGTTAGGGGCGAGGCTGGAAAAAAAATTATTTTGTTTTGGGCTTTTAATTCATCCCATGTGGGTTTAATGGTTGTGGGCCTGAAATAGATTAGTTTTGTCCGTATAATTAAATATAAAGCCCTTTTGATTAAATAATAGTATATGGTGGTTTTTGGTTAAATTAAACTTTGTTCAAACCCTTTTCATTAAAGCTCCCTATAAATTATTATTTAACTGAAAAAACTTCATATTTAATTATAAGAACAAACTAACTTATATTAGGTCCTGCAAACAGTAACAGACATGGGCTGAATTAAAAAGCCCAACATGCAATATCCTTTTTTTCCAGCCATGCCCCTGACAGAAATGTCATTCTGTCAGCCCAATTCCGTTAGAAATAAATTTTCCTTTATTTACAAGTATGTCACCACCTCCTCAAAGCCCAAATTCAATCTATACTAAAGCTGAAAACAAACTGTTTTACTGTTCATAAGAACAGTGTAATTTCGAAAATGCCCCTGCCTTAATTGTGTAATTTCAATATATTAATCCGATGTAAATCTAATTGAATCTGGACCGTCCATTTATTTGGGGCACTGTGATAAGAAATCAGTCCGTCATTTTTATCTTCTTTTTCCTCTTAAGTGAACGTCATTCTTTCTCTCGCTCTCTCTTCCCACCCAGCACCCACGAACCCAGAAACACCGAAAACCATCACCAGTCTCATCCTTCAGTTCTCAATTGGATTCCACAATGTAAACCCAGAAACTAAAGGTAAGAAAATTCAATTTTGTTTTCCGTTTCTTATTTACTTTCAATGTTACTTTCTTATTAGATTATTATTTTTGATAAACCCACTTAGAATCTGATTTGGGGTTTCCTTGGATTCTAAAGTAAAAACCTTGAAACTTAAAGGTAGGAAATTTCAATTTATTTATTTACTGTGTTGATATCTGATTAATACTATTTTTCTTAAACCCACTTAGAATCTGATATGGGTTTTGCTTAAATTCATCTTGGGGTTTTTTAATTTTAAGTTTTATAATTTTCTGGTGCACCTCTGTTTAAATATTCAGATAAATTTAACGTGATGGGTTGGCGAATGGGAAGTAGAAACCAAGAGGGGTTTCCAAAACCCCATCTTTAAAAGAAAGAAGGAGATCGAGGTCGTTCTGACGTTTAGACATGGTTTCGCTCTCTCTTTCTCTCTCTCTCTCTGATTAATACTATTTTTCTTAAACCCACTTAGAATCTGATATGGGTTTTGCTTAAATTCATCTTGGGGTTTTTTAATTTTAAGTTTTATAATTTTCTGGTGCACCTCTGTTTAAATATTCAGATAAATTTAACGTGATGGGTTGGCGAATGGGAAGTAGAAACCAAGAGGGGTTTCCAAAACCCCATTTTTAAAAGAAGGAAGGAGATCGAGGTCGTTCTGACGTTTAGACATGGTTTCGCTCTCTCTCTCTCTCTCTCTCTCTCTCTCTCTCTCTCTCCCTCTTCTGCATCTGTGATTTTTGTTACAGTCTTTGCTTGCAGCAATCGAGGCAGGTGGAGGGTTGGTGAGGTGAGGCGGTGCTCCTTCTGCAGTCGGAGGTTGAGAGCTCCCTTGATATCAATCTCCCTTAAAACGTGGCAGCACCACGCCATATCTTTTTAAACGTGGCAGCAATTCCAGAGGAGACCTAATTAAACACACGCAAGACTGGAGTGTTCGAGAGGCATCTAACATCAACACGTGGATACCAATGGCATCTACGAAATAACAAAAAATAAGGAAGGGTAAACCCACTTAGAATCTGATATGGGTTTTGCTTAAATCCATCTTGGGGTTTTTTACTCTCTGGGACATATTTTCTCACGTATATATGCCCTGCTTTTTACACGTTTACAACAGTTTTGAAACCCGCAGCATCGCGCGGGCTTCAATGCTTGTATTATATGAAAATGAAAATTTTGAAAGTTTCCATGAATTCTCCTATCACAACGTCCCTAATTGTAGCATTAAGTGATTTGACTCTTAAATAAATACAAAAATAAGCTATTATCATCAATGTTACTTATTATTCATGTTTTGGCGAAGTGCCGATTTAGTCCCTGAACTATCACCTCAGTGAAAATTAGATCCCTGAATTATTTTTTTGGGTAAAATAAGTCTCTAAATGCATTAGAAATTGCTAATTTCATTCCTACTATTATATTCATGAGAGCTTTAATGAAAAGGGCTTGAGTTAAGTTTACTTTAATCAAAAATCATCCTATACTATTATTTAACCAAAACGGCTTTATATTTTATGATAAGGACAAAACTATTATATATCAGGCCCTATAAACCTTGAATACACATGGGCTGAATTAAAAGCCCAAAACGAAATACTTTTTTTTTCCAGCTCTTACCCCTAACGGAACCCCACTCCGTCAGCCACTCCAGTTAGAAATAGACTTTCCTTTTTTACAAGTATGCCACTTCCTCATTAAAAACAAAATATTGATAAAAAAAACCCCAATAATTTATACGATCACAAATCTCATCTTGAATTTTGTTCGTTCTTGCTTCATTAATTTTAAATCAGAGGGAAAAATGTTAGGACCTGTTTGGTTGCTCAGAAAATTTCACCGAGATTCTGTTTTCTGTTTAGAGTTTGAAACTTGCAGAGTTAATTTCAATGGAGGAAGCTCAGAATGTGAGGAGCCCTCATTTTTTGCGTTTTATTATGCTGATTTGAGTTCCGAAAGATTGAAAATCCCAAAAAGATTCATGAGAAAAATGGAAGGCAGAATAACTGGGTTAGTTTTTTTGTTCGACCTTAGCGGCAGTGCGTGGAGGATTGAATTGATTCAACAGAATGGTGGTTTTTTTCTTGCATCATGGGTGCAGTGGCGAAGCCAGAATTTGTCGAGGGGAGGGGCGAAATTCAAAAGAATGCAAGGTTTCAATCGAAGCGGTTGCTTTTATATTGGACAGTGCAAAGTTTTAAGTCAATATTCATAGCAGAAAACAGTCTCTTCACCACAACGGTTGTAAGAGGTAATATCAAAGCCATGTAAGAAGCTTAAATTGGTTAGGATTAGATTCTAAAAAAATATTAGGCGCTATGGACTGAGACCTAGCAGCTAGGCGCCTAGACAAGATTTAAGTAGGAGCCTAGATGGATTTAAATATATTTTTTATATCGTAAAATAAGTATTAAACAATATTTATATTATTTTTAAAAAATTAGTACAATATTTATAGATAGTATGAAAGTTTAAGATAAATACGCTATGGATCTTAAATAAATAATGTGAGAGTTAAACATAACTTTGTTAACTTTTAATAAGTTAACAATTAAATAATAAAAAGTAAATTAAAACTAGGGGTAGAATCCCCTCGGTTCTTGCAAAACACAAAACAATTGACCCCAAATCATAATGAAAGATCAAATTCCAAATTTCCATCCCAATTTTCCCTAGAAACAAACTGAAAATTCTCTTTCCAGGAAGTAGAAGAAGCGGAAAAGAAAGCATCACCGCTTGTCAGCGGTGGGTGAGGTGGTGTCTCTGCTTGATTTCAACGTTAGTTCGGGTCTTTCTTCACAAAGCTTTGAGCCACCATTTCCATGGCCGGTGACAAAATCTATCGCATATGGATTCTTCTTGTCCGTCAATGGCGAACCCGCCTGTAAGCAGATGACGTCTTCAATGTTTTTTCTTCGAACCCAGGTGCGCCCACATCCTGCCTCATTTCCGTCAAACAAATAAAGAAGGAGACATGAAGGAGACACAACTTTCGGGGATAGCAGCCCCGGAGCCGTAGTCAGTACTACTATGTTGATAACCAAACACCTCATTTCTCCTACCACTACCCTTGCCATGGCAAATCTGCAAACTCGAAGTCGAAACCCTTCATCGATCCCATCGCAACCTACTCCAAAAAAAAAATTGCATATCTGCTGCTGCTGTGCGCAGCAGAACAGATCACTCAACAACACAAACAGAGGATGAACCAGTGGGTTTTCCGAAGAGGAGGGGAGTGGCGAACCTAGCTCTACAGTGGTGTTTCTCGGCAAAGGGAGTGGCGGCCGCCACTCCTCGCCCTCACGTGGCTTTGCCACTGCATGGGTGGTTAACATTTGTGATAGACCATTACGTAGAATGCTGGGACTTCTTGATTTTTAGTTACGACGGTGATTTGCGTTTCACCGTGCTAATCTCTTATAAAAGTTTGTGTGAGAAAGAAGATGCATTTCGTTTTGGATATAGCCAAGCCTCTAGCAACTTTGAAAAGTATGTGTATATGGAACGAAAAAGGGGAAGGGAGGAGGCTGCATCTTCTGGCAATAAGCTGGTTGATGGTGCGACGAAGAAGATGAGAAATGGCTTGTCTCAGTTCCACTCAGAATGCATCGATGAGGGCTGAGAAGAAGCAACTTGTTCCAAGGAAGAAAATCCATATGAAAAGCCCTGGTTTGGATGTTGTACTAAGAAAAGTCTGGTTTGGATGTTGTTCTATATATATAAAGCAAAGTTTCAAAGAAACGAGACCATAATAAAAGATCTTGTTGAGTAGCACCCACCATTAACATTCCATCCTGCGCCACAATGCTGGCAAACACTAGTAGTACTAGTGCATTGTTATTTGTTATAGTACCTGTGAGCCATTCATCCAAATTTCCTTAAACGTGCTTGTTACTTGTTTGATATTTATATATATAGCATCAGCATAGCACACATAACTAAGATAACTTGTCGTGAGCGTGGTGGGTTAGGATTAGCTAATTTGGAAATCCAACTTCTGGTTGCCTAATTGACTAATAGTCTAATTATAATTAAAGTCATTGTCGTAATTGCGTTCAATGTTACTTATTAGGATGAGTTATTTTGGTTCTGTTAAAAAATAGTCAGTCAGTTTAATAAATAGTGTAGTACATGTGTCAGTTTAATAAATAGTCAGTCAGTTTAATAAATAATCAGTCAGTTTAATAAAAATAGTGAGTGACAATGTCAGTTTCATAAATAGTGTAGTACCTGTGTCAGTTTCATAAATAGTCAATCATTTTAATAAATAATGTAGTACCCATATCAATTTCATAAATAATCAGTCAGTTTAATAAATAGTGTAGTACCCAATGTCAATTTCATAAGTAGTGAGCTTAATAAATAGTGCAGTACATGTGTTAGTTTCATAAATAATCAATCAGTTTAATAAATAGTGTAGTACCCATGTCAATTTCATAAATAGTGAGTTTAACAAATAGTGTAGTACTTGCATTAGTTTCATAAATAGTCAATTTAAGAAATAGTTAGTGTTCAGTTTAAGAAATAGTGATAATATTAATACTCAGTTTAAGAAAGAGTGATAGTATCTGTGTTTAGTTTTAAAAAATAGTCAGTATTCAGTTTAAGAAATATTGTAGTATTCGTATTTAATTTCAGAAATAGTTTGTTTAATAAATAGTGTAGTATCCATTTTTAGTTTCAGAAATAGTACATGTGTCCAGTTTCAGACATAACCATTTAAAAAAAAAAGAGTTTAATAAAAAAGGTTTGGACTAAGTTAATTTTAACCAAAAAAACATCCTATAATATAAGAAGCTTGAAATTTAATAAACATGACAAAATACAATATAACAAAAACTAAAACTAAAGCCTCATAGGTAGGAAATAAGCCCACATGCAAAACCAAATTTTTTTATTCCAACCAATACCCCTGATGGAAACTCCATTCCGTTAGTCCAATTCCATCAGAAAATTGAATTTTCCCAGGTTTGAACTGAATGAAAGGTTTGTCGGGGCCACACTCCCATTAAATATTAGTTTGGTTGCGTCGTGTCTGCGCTCTCGTTTCTCAGTATCTTAGCACATGCCCCACTGCCTTCTCTAATCTTAAAAATTAGAACCTTCATCCCCAATTATTACTCGTTGTTATTATTTTAATTATTAATTTATTAGCACTATAATTAGGCATATATATGTAAGTATATCCACCACAAAATAGCATATTAAATTTCAAGTACACCAATCTTTCCCATTTCTTAAAGACACCATAGAAAGCAATAGCAACTTCACTCATTTTTTCTTCTTACTCAACATTCTTTCATTTAACCCGATTTCCGACACAACCTGAAAAAGAAATCGAAACCGAGAGAGAAAAGTGTATGGCATGTACCGCAGGTTTATTGTCATGTATTTTTGAGCACGGCACAAATTGCTTCTCTCTGCATCTCCTCTCTTTAGTGTCTGATTTTGGTTTGAATGCATGTGATGTGAAGTGAGAAGTTCTTTCTTCCTCATCCTATATGCTATCTTTTACTAATTAAATTTAGAGCCCAGTCAACATCTTCCTCATTTGTTTGCCATATCCATATACTCTTTTACTTGCAAAACATTAATCATATATAATTAAAATTGAATTGATTAAATCTCGATTGGTCTCAACTTCCAAGGAAAATAGAGGAACTAAAATGAGAAAGAAGGATTGCTTATTTACTAATTTATAAATTAGTAAGAAATTAGAGGAATTGAATTAAGAAGAATTTAGCCTGAGGAAGATTCAAAATCAAAATCATGTTAAATGCTTATTGAAATATTTATAGAATCAAAGTAAGATTAATATAAATTTCATATAAGCTATTTATAAGTTAAACACTGACTATTTCTTAAACACACACACTCTCTCTCCCTCACTATTTTTAAAATGATTATTTAAAAAAATGAACATGGGTACTACAGTTGTGAAATCTCGTTCCTGAATTTCATTATTATAATTTACGTATTGGTATTATAGAGATTTTATATTATTTTTTTCGGGACTCAGTAGACCATTTGAGGTCACAATTTATATTGTTGAATAGATATCGAGATCACGAACGCAATGGCTAAAGCCGTTTGCAAGTCCGGATTATAACGGTATAGTTACAAATGTTTGAAGTTGTTGCTAAAAAAAAAACAGAAAATTGAAAAGAGAAGAAAAAGCCACGGGAGTGGCTGAAAAAAAAAAGAAGTAAAGAAAGCCACACTGGTGGCGAGAGAAAAGAAGAAAAAAAAAGGGGAACAGACCCTTCTCCGCACACACATACCCATTCCGTCGATCCGGTTAATTTCGGTGGATTTCTAGCCATTTTTAGGCGAATTTCACCCAATCATCACCTGAAATCACCACCACATTCCTTCTCCTTCGATATTCATTCAAGATTGGACGAAAATTGGGTTGAATTTGGTGAAACTCGCACCGGTGGGTGCGAGGGTTCCTTGTCTTCAATCCACCATTTTGGAAACGATTTCCTTCGATCTCCACCGCCATTGGACTCCCCTTGAGCCCTGGAACAAAGCCCAATCAGTTGTAAGGGTGACAAAACACCAAGGAGGTCGAATTGAAGCACATCAAATTTCTAAGGTTCCGGCGGGTTCATCATGAATTGAGGTGTTTCTCGGCCAAATTGGCCTTAGTCACAGGTATGAAACTTCATCTACTCTTCATAAGCTTCAAGTTGGTATGCTTGGTTCGTGCTTTCGTATTCATTTTAGTGTTGGGTGTTTAGAACCCTAGAAATCCGGTTTTCTTCGGTGAATTTGGACAGCTTCCTGTTAGAATTTATCGTCGGCCTAGTTGTGAAAAGTGTTTCCCTTGTTGAGCTCTAACTACCATGTAAATTTGAACTCATTTAGTTAATATTGAAAATTCGAGTTTTCAAAACCCTCCAACTTGGCTACCACCGAGTGTGGCGGTGCGTGGGACCGTCCACGAGTGTTGTCTAAGTACTAAATACCTTTTAGTGATGAGAATCTTGTGAATTGAATTAGAAAAGCTGTTGGACGTTTAGGTGACTCCTTCAGGATTTTCTATGATTCGATTATGATTTCATAAAGTATGAAATTAGAAGACATGGTTATAGTTGTTATTATTTTGGGCAAATTAATTAATTAATGTAGCTAGAGAATTGTATTGTGCTTCGTCGGTTCCTTGATATGATATATATTGTGAATTGCGGTATCATGTTGCTGTAGACATCGAAATTTTAGTAAATAAATGTTGACCGATAAATCAAAGTTTCAACGCTCATGTATTACATAAATTTTACACGTAGCGTGTGTCTAAACAAAAAATCAAAATAAGTTGGAAAAGTCATCAAACAGGACACGTGTCAACACCTAGCAGAAACGACTTATTTCATCTGGAATATTATATTCAAAATTAGGCCTTGTAAATTTCTATAAATAGAAGGCTAATTCATTCATTTAAAGGAACCAAAATCATTAGGCAAAATTCTTGAAGTTCTGAAGCTCTGAAACTCCGAAGCTCTCAAACATCCAGGTTCCCGAAGAATCAAGAAAGCTCTCTTCGTTCTTCGTTCTTCGTTCATCATTCTTCCAAGATCAAGCCCCAACGGCCCTTTGGATCAACAATCATCCACTAATTCAAGATCAAGTCCCGACGGTCCTTGAAGAAAGTGTTATTCGTTCTTCGTTCATCGTTCTTCCAAGATCAAGCCCCGACGGCCCTTGGATCAACAAGCCACCGTTCTTCAAGATCAAGCCCAAAAGCCCTTGAAGATCCGTTCATCACTGTTCTTCAAGATCAAGCCCAAAAGCCCTTGAAGATCCGCTCATCACCGTTATTCAAGATCAAGCCTCAACGACCCTTGAAGAAACACTCATCCTCAAGATCAAGCCCCAACGACTCCTTGAAGATTCGCTCAAATCCACCTTCAAAGATCAAGCCCACGGCCCTTGAAGAAACTTCCAACAGTTCATCCAAAATCAAGCCTCGACGGCCCTTAGATCAACGAAACATCCACAAATCAACACCTTACGGAGATCGAATTAGAGGATCAAAATAGAGAGAGATTGTAACCCAAAATCATCAAATACAAATATTTTGTTTGTGCACGTTGTTCTTGTCGCTTTCGTTTCAGGAAATTTTCGTGTTCACAAATTGGCACGCCCGGTGGGATAATCTCTACCCCTTATCTCTTTCTCCGTTCAAGGAAACCAAACACACCTTAAAGTCAATGGCATCAAGCAAGGGACAAGCCGTTCTCGCAACCACTGAGGGAAGGATCCTAAGCACTTCTGCCGCAAACGGACAATCCATTGACGCCACAACCACTCCTCAACATGCCACTTCAAAGTTTGTGCCGTTAAAGGAGCAAGGGGAGCATCAAAGGCGTGAGTCCGTCATCAACCTGACCTCGTTGGGGGCACCGAAGCATGATGCTGAGGCACACAATATGACATCCCAAAGTAGCCAACAACGTTCTTCATCAGCATCCTGGATGTCTAAAGGAAAGTCACGTCTATTGGTCGCACAAGTCATGACTATCGGCGTTACCTCCATCGAAGAACAACTGGCTCAAATGAATGAAGCGATTGCAAGGCTAACACAGATTGTGGAAGAAAAAGACTTACAAATCGCTGCACTCGTCAGCCGACTGGAGCCACAGGACAGCGAGAACCCTAACCTAGAAGATGAGCCTACGGTGGAGAGAATCGATGTGAAGCCAGAGCCAGACCAAGCAGCGGCACTCATGGGATCTCTTTCTATCCAGCAGCTGCAAGAGATGATCACCAACACCATCAAGGCACAGTACGAAGGGAGCTCAAATACATCCGAGTTGTACTCGAAGCTGTATTCAAAGAAGATTGACGCCTTACGGATGCCGAAGGGTTATCAACCGCCAAAGTTCATGCAATTTAATGGAAAGGGAAACCCGAAACAACATGTTGCCCACTTTGTGTAAACTTGCAACAACGCAGGGACCGAAGGGGACTACCTCGCCAAGTAGTTTATGCGCTCGCTAAAAGGAAACGCCTTTAAGTGGTACACGGACCTAGAGCCTGAGTCCATTAACAGCTGGGAGCAATTGGAGCAGGAATTCCTCAACCGCTTCTACAGCACCCGCCGCACTGTGAGCATGCTAGAGCTGACGAGCACAAAGCAGTGGAATGACGAGCCAGTCATTGACTACATCAACAGATGGCGTACTCTAAGCCTCGACTGTAAAGACATGCTCTCGGAAACCTCTTCAATCGAGATGTGCATCCAAGGCATGCAATGGGGTTTGCAATACATCCTTCAAGGCATCAAACCACGGACCTTCGAGGAGCTAGCCACCCGTTCCCATGACATGGAGTTAAGCATCGCCCATCATGGGAAGAAGGAACTGATCGCCGACTACAAGAATGACAAAATTCTTGAGACAAAGGCGGAGAAGGCTGCGTGGAAATCCACCAAGGAAGCAATGACGGCCAACACAGCTCCCGTCAAAATCCCTACACGAGGCAAGGCGATTCAAGCCGAAGCTTTTCGTGATCAAAAGATGTGGAGACGCACTTTGAAGGAGCTTGAGGAGAGGACTTATCCATTCCCCGACTCTGATGTGGTTGCCATGTTAGAAGACTTGCTGGAAAAGAAGGTGATCGGCTTGCCTGAGTGCAGACGGCCGGAAGAGATGAATCGTACCGACAGTCCAAGATACTGTAAATTCCACCGCTTCATCAGTCATCCGACAGAAAAGTGCTTCGTGCTGAAAGATCTCATCATGAAACTGGCTCAGAAAGGAATCATCGAGCTAGATCTTGACGATGTGGTGAAGTCAAACTATACCACCGTCACTTCTGGCTCTTTCGACTCAAAGTCTTTACCTCAACCGCTGAGGGCATCCTCCAAGACAAGCAAAGTTGAAGGATGGTCTCAAGTCATTCCTAAGAAATTGCACAAGAAGCATACGTCTCCTCCAAAAGTCCGCCAATCAAAAAGGGGGCAAAGCAGCTCTAGTCAACCTTCAAAGCAACATGAACGTGTTGAAGATGATGAAATTTCGACACATAGATCGTTTATCCCCATCACGATGCGCGATTTCTTTCCTGAAGACTTCTTCAATCACTCGGTCAAGACTCCTTGCTATGAAGATTGCGAGGAACAACTCTCCCGGATTGCTTGACAAAATTCACAAATTCTCCTCGCCCGCATGAGTCTAAACTGCATGGCACAAAGCTCCTCGTCCGCACGAGCATAAAAGGCGACACCAACGCTCCTGGTTTGCACGAGCATAAAAGGCAACACCAACGCTCAGCTGAAACTGCAAACGGCATCAACACTCCTTGTTCGCACGAGCCTAAACTGCACGAACCAAAGCTCCTGGCCCGCAAGAGCATAAACTGTGTACGACAAAGTCATCATCAAAATCACTGTTAAATTCATCACCTATTTGAACTACGTTATGACTTGATCTCTTCTTTGGAAGGGTACGTAGGCGGCTCGAACATTTAATTTCGAGTTCAGTCATATCAAAATAAAAAATAAATGTTTTATTAAAGAAAGTCAATTTTAGTACAAAAGAAAAAAAAAATGAATACATATGTTATTATGTATTTACAAAAAAAAAAACACTTAAGACTGTGCCCAATCAAAGAAAACAGAAAATTGAGATCCACAAAAAGAGGAGCCCAAATGCCAGGCCCATCCCTTCTCAAACACACAATTGTTTTGAGCTTGCTGTGCAAGGGGCTCTGCTTCTTCTCCTTCCAGGCCCAGGCCCGGCTCTTAAAGCCCAATCCGTGTCTTCTTCTTCGCACCCATACCCAACAACCTCTCCACCACAATGGAAGTGAAGGACCAGGTAAATGCTTCGACACCCACCAACACTAAACTCCAGCACTGCGAGGCTCCTCTACGACGCTGTCTACGGTTAACCATGTTGACTTGGTAGAGCTCAGCCATTGATTTCTGGGTTGTTCAGTGAATGGGCCAATCGTCCTCGGCGGCCGTAAAATTCAAGCCGCCGTGACAGCAACAACCATAGCCATCGATCCAAGTCCAAAGCAACGGCCGCGATCTTCCCGATGATGCAGCCCGATGAGGAACGTTCTGAGATCGTTGACGACGTGGCGTCTGATTTCATCTTCGATCTTCCGGATGAGTGCTTAGCCTGCATATTCCAGTCCCTTGGGTCCGGCGACCGGAAACGTTGCTTTCTGGTTTGCCGACGGTGGCTAAGGATCAAGGGACAGAACCGTCACCGTCTCTCCCTCAACACCCAATTGGATCTCTCTCCATCATCCGCACCTCTACGACCAGTACAGAAATGCAGCACAATCAGCCTTTCATCGTCGCCATCACCGGAATCAACGTTATCCCAACGACCTCTCCCAAACTTCTCGCTGCTCGTCCATGATTCCGTTTGTCCAGGTTGATCTTCATCATCCTGTTGCTTGACATGCTGGAGCTCATGCTGTTGTCCCTCAGCGCCTGTGCCTTCATGATCCTCTCCATGCTCCTGCAACCTGGAAGTCGTACGACGAGACGCCATGTTCATGAAGAGGCGTTGTATCCCGACGCCCCCGCCGATGTTAATTGCGTCAATGCTAACAGAAACAGGCACCTTGACTTAATTGCCCTGGCTTTGAAGTCATTCTACAGCTCAAGAAGGAGGGCCATGGAAATGCCGTTGAGAGGTGATAAGTCAGTTATGGAAAGCGATAGATTGCTATCAAAGAGGGAGACCAACAGAAGGTTTCGAGTCTCCATTAGTCCACAGCAGCGGAAGACAAAACCTCCTAAACTTCAAAACCTTGCTGCAACAACCTGGTGGGTCTCCTCAACTTTCATCACGTTCCTACTGTCGATTCCGATCGAGTGGGCTGGAGCATGGCTGAGCAAGCAAGGCAGCAACAAGCAGGAAACAGCCATCATCCCAGCAAGCAGTACCTGCACCAGTATCTTAAAGCTCCTCGAAGTCCTGCCATGGCCTCTCTGTCCGTCATAGCTGCCCTGTCCTCCGTCCACTCCCTCGTCTTCCCTCGGTCGCCACCAGCTCTGCATCCTCCTCCTCCGTGCTCATCCTTCTTCCTCCTCCAAGCTCTTATCCCGCACCCTATATATATATATATATATGTATGTATGTACGTATGTATGTGTGCATGAAAAAAATTATAATATAAAAAAAGGGAGACATGGTGCACCCGACACCGAAAGCGAAAAAAAAAAATATATATATATATATATAATGGATAGTGCATCAGGCACCATACAAAAGAAACAATAAAAAAAATATTTTAATAATATATTTATATATGGATGGTGCATCAGGCACCATGTGCAAAGAAAGAAATCTGTTGGAACAAACCCACAAACCTCTGATGATCAAGTAAAATCTGACCGTCAGATTCCTGCATCTGGCCAATCTTCCTCTTCATGTTTGTAGCATAGTTATGTGCAAGCCTGTGCAACTGTTTATTCTCATGCTTGAGCCCTCTAATCTCCTGTTTGAGACTCATCACTTCAGCCGCCAATGATTCAACTTGACGGGTTCGAGCAAATAGGCGTTGGGCCATATTAGACACAGAACCTGCACACTGCACACTGAGAGCCAGAAAATCCTTAACAGCCAACTCATCAGACCGTTTGGAAAGTAGTCTGTTATCTCTGGGAGTAAAAAGGTTCCGGGCCACCACCGCAGCGGTCATATCATTCTTCACCACCGAATCCCCAACGGTAAGAGGACCAGTAGGGGATATGAAGGAGGGGCGCCATATGTTGTCTGGAGAAGAAGGGACTGCCTCTTCACCAAGGTTCAAATCAAAACGACGGTCGGAGGGTCCAGACATTTTCAAAGGGTGTTGAAGAAAGAAAAGGTCGGACAAATCAAGATCTTAGAAGTGCAAGAAGGGAGTTTTCTACAAGCAAAAAATTCAAGTGTGCTTTGAAACGAACTGCGTGCCTCTATAAAAATCAGCACTCGGCGGGATTTCAGAGATCGAAGAGGTGAGCTCAGAGTTCGAAAATGCCAATTCAAAAATCGAAGAGGCAAACTTAGAAATCAGGGAAGCATTTTGCTTTTCCAGACGCGTTAGCACCCGTCACACGCAAACTCAGCTTTGCGGAAATCACGGGCAATTTGTTAAAGCGCCAATCCCAGATATCGAAGAGACGCCAGTCTTTTTCAGCCTCGTCAGCACTCATCACGAGCAAACTCAGCTTTGCGGAAATCACGGGCAATTTGTCGAAGCGCCGATCCCAGATATCGAAGAGGCGCCAGTCTTTTTCAGCCTCGTTAACACATGTCCCATGCACACTCAGCTTGGCAAAAATTATGGATAATTTGTCGAAGATTTCTGATAAAGAAGAAGGCACGTGAAGCCATACCGATCAATCACGCATGGGTTGCCGACACGAGTAAAAGAATAGTACCTCTACAGGTATTAAAGAATTTCCTAAAACTGTCCACCTTCACCCTCCATAGCAAGGCAGACATACATAACCTTTCTTCATCTCCGAGAACCTTTCTTCATTTCCGAGAATGCCTTCCCAACGAAGCCTCTCGAGAACCTTTCTTCATCTCCAAGAATGCCTTCCCAACGAAGCCTCTCGAGTCACTCAGTGTTTCTTATTCCTTGGGGTACCTCTGCAAACAAATGACACCAAAGCAAAAGTATCTTATATCACCAGGGTAGAAAACAAGAGTATCTCATATCATGCGTTCTCCCTATCATTTCCTTTGTCCTTGTTCTTACCTACAAAGACAAGGATAAAGAAAACAATATGCCGGAACCTCCACTCAAACTCGGATGCCACATTTGCCTGGAGAACAGATAAGGCAAGTGAAAATGATACCTTGCAGCATGTGGAGACAACGTGCAGAAGAAACAAGTAGAGAAGAATGCAGTCTTCACAGTCAGCTCAGCAGAAGGAATCCGAGCTGAGGAACTCAAGAAGCTGCCACATCTGCCTAAAGAAACAAGCAGAAAATAATGCAGGCTGCACAGTCAGCTCAGCAGAAGGAGTCTGAGTTGAAGAACTCGAGAAGATGCTACATTCTGCCAGAAGAATAGATAAGATAAGGGAAAATGATACATTGAAGCATGTGGAGACAAGCACAACAAAACACGTGCTGATTCATCTGCTACTTCTTCAAAATCAAAAGTATCTCATATCATCAGGTTTGCAATCACTCTGGGTGGAGGACTCGTTTTGACCCTCAAATTCTTGGGTCGACTTGCTAGGCGTTGTGGGCTGCATGTGCCGTTTCACCACCCTTGAATCAAATCATTAAAGATCAAGTCACCAACTGGAAGAAGAGCCCATCAATCTTGAAGATCATACCGTTGACCAAACTGCTCAGGTGTGAATTAGAAAGATTGAACAAAGCAACAAGTCGTCACCTTCACCTCGTGCCTGCTTGCCATGTGTTCGAGTCAACCTTCAAGAATCAAGCCTCAACGGCCTTTGAAGAAGTTTCCGGCCAAATTCAAGATCAAGCCTCGACGGCCCTTGAAGAAATCACAAGTCTGATTCAAGATCAAGTGTCTACCACTCTTGAATCAAAACCTAGTTCAAGAATAAGCTGTGGAAAATCAACAATTGGAGGAATCTAGAAAATCCTCCAACCCAGTTCAAGATCAAAGCTGTGGAAAGTCAACAAAGCGCAAAAAACAAATACGTGCCGATTCATTCACTACCCAAGCCAAAGATCATTTACCACATGAAGCTCCTTGTGGTCCAATTTCAACCTTCAAGATCAAGCCTCGACGGCCCTTGAAGAAATTCCAAACAAATTCAAGATCAAGCCTTGACGGCCCTTGAAGAAATCTCCAGCCCAATTCAAGATCAAGCCTCGATGGCCCTTCGATCGACATCTACATTAAGGGACTTCAAAACGCATCTCCTACATGCGACAAGCACATGTATACAATGCGTCTTGAAGTGGGGGCATTTGTAGACATCGAAATTTCAGTAAATAAACGTTGACCGATAAATCAAAGTTTCAACACTCATGTATTACATAAATTTTACACGTAGCGTGTGTCTAAACACAAAATCAAAATAAGTTGGAAAAGTCATCAAACAGGACACGTGTCAACACCTGGCAGAAACGACTTATTTCATCTGGAATATTATATTCAAAATTAGGCCTTGGAAATTTCTATAAATAGAAGGCTAATTCATTCATTTAAAGGAACCAAAATCATTAGGCAAAATTCTTGAAGTTCTAAAGCTCTGAAACTCCAAAGCTCTCAAACATCCAGGTTCCCGAAGAATCAAGAAAGCTCTCTTCGTTCTTCGTTCTTCGTTCATCGTTCTTCCAAGATCAAGCCCCAACGGCCCTTTGGATCAACAATCATCCACCAATTCAAGATCAAGCCCCGACGGCCCTTGAAGAAAGTGTTCTTCGTTCTTCGTTCATCGTTCTTCCAATCAAGCCCCGACGGCCCTTGGATCAACAAGCCACCGTTCTTCAAGATCAAGCCCAAAAGCCCTTGAAGATCCGCTCATCACCGTTATTCAAGATCAAGCCTCAACGGCCCTTGAAGAAACACTCATCCTCAAGATCAAGCCCCAACGGCTCCTTGAAGATTTGCTTAAATCCACCTTCAAAGATCAAGCCCACGGCCCTTGAAGAAACTTCCAACAGTTCATCCAAAATCAAGCCTCGACGGCCCTTGGATCAACGAAACATCCACAAATCAACACCTTACGGAGATCGAATTAGAGGATCAAAATAGAGAGAGATTGTAACCCAAAATCATCAAATACAAATATTTTGTTTGTGCACGTTGTTCTTGTCGCTTTCGTTTCAGGAAATTTTCGTGTTCACAGTTGCGACATAATGACTTATATAGAAGATGGAAGGAAAATCATGATTTTCAGGTGGGTTTGTTATTTAACCCTGAGTCTAGTAATTTCATGTTTGTCAAGTTCTATTGATTGATTGAGAAATGTTATGCCTTTCGGCTTAAATGGACTATGACATATGTCAATTATAGTGCATGAAGAACTACGAATGACTTGATCCCTATTTAGGGTACGTAGGCAGTCTAACAAGGAGGTTAGATGCAGTCATAAAGCATAAGAAAAATTATTATGCGATTCGATTATCGAATTGTGCTATGCCCATATCCCGGAGGTGGGGTATGATAGATGCGGGTATTTGGTAATGTCACGTGTCGATCCTAGACGTATGTCGGGATCGGGGCGTGACAACAGTATTTCTGTAACTAAACTCTACTATTTATGAAACTAAACACAACTACTACACCATTTCTAAAACTAAACACTGACTATTTATGAAACTGAACACATGTACTATCATTATTTCTAAAATTAAGCAATGATAATATCATTATTTTTTAAACTGATCACTAACTATTTTTGAACTAAACACGAGTGTTACACTGTTTTTGAAACTAGACCTTACTATTTCTAAAAATTGACCAGGAGTAATAGCACTATTTCTTAAATTGAATATTGGTACTATCACTATTTCTGAAATTGATCACGGATACTGCACTATTTCTGAAACTGATCAGGGATACTGCACTATTTTTGAAACTTAGCATAGATACTACACTATATCTGAAACTGAAAACGGACTATTTCTGAAAACTAAACACGAGTATTATCACTATTTTTTAAACTGGACATTGACAATTTCTGAAAATTAAAAACCTTGATCATACAATATGCACTCTTGCATATACAAATTCAAGATCAAATGTGTATGAACCTTGAGTATTGATTTCTTTCGTATAAGGACAACAAAATCAATATCCCTTAGGGAAAAGTGAATATGCCTGTCCTTTACACTAGCGCAGAGTTCCATTGACTCTAGCTTGGCAGCAATTCGTGCTACGCAACCATCCACAACAAATATTGTTGAGATATACCAACGGGGTATTTCCAATTAGCTGCAGGAATCAAGAGGACAATAAGAGTGCATTATAGGCCAAATCAAAATATTAAACAAAATAAATATTTAAAGCTAAATTGAATGCTTAAGTTTCATGAAGAAAAATGGTACTTCGGTGACATCGTTCTTGATTGCAAATTTGACTTGCATATTTATCTTCTCTTGCAGCAAGCTGTGAAAACAGATTCAAATGTTCAATTCTACTGCAACCCAACCAATCTTTACATTTCAAAAATAATTCATTTATTAATTTAGCACAATAAAAGTTCTACAAATCAAAAGCAACCAGAAAATTCCAAACACTTAATCATGTCATCTTCTTAAAAAATCACTTGAAAAAAAATATTTGCAAAAGCCCAAAAATAGTCAACATAATCAAAACTAGAAGACCCCAAATATGCAGAAAATAAATAGAGAAAAACAAATCCACACTTTTTCACAAATTCGAAACCAAAAGTACCTCTTGGAGTCCATTTTAAAGCTATCTCTGATGATTGTTAGAACTCGCTCGAACTCGTAGTTATCAGTGGAAGACAGGTTGGGAGCGTCCTGAACTTCTCGAACTCTTCTAGGCCTTGACTTCCTCATAGATCACAAGGGTGGTGTCATCTCTATCGTAGACGATAAGATCAAAATTATAAATTGAGAAAATAGCAGAGAGAAAATGACATGAGATATGTAGAAACTTGTAGAAACCGTACAAAAGGTTTTTTTTTATTTCATCCGAAGTAAAACATATTAAATAAAGGGAGCTTTAATGAGAAGTGTTTCTCAAAATTTTTAATTAACCAAAAATCATTTACTAACTTTATTTAATAAAAAGGATTTAAACTTTAATAAAAAAGATTCAAATTTTAATGAAAAGGACAAAAGTTTTACATAATAACAAAAATAAAAAATAAAAAACCAACAAATAATGACTCGCAGGACCATGCGTCACATCACACACATACACACACTCTCTCTCACTCAACCGTTCAATCTCTTTCTCTCTCCCTCTTTCCCATATTCCCGTCAATTTTTCTCTTCTTTCACCTCACTCATCTACATCAAATTTTTTTTCACCTCCCCCCACTCCTCTCTCCTTTCACCTCACTCCATAAATAATTTTATTTTTTATTTTTATTTTATTACTTGTTTATTTGACTATTCTTTCAATTTTTGTAGAACAAACTAAGTAATAATATTACAAGATCAAAAATAAAGAAAAAAATTTATTATTTAGTTTTATGAACACTAATACTGTCACTATTTCTTAAACAGAACATTGACTACTTCTTAAATTTGAAAATTGAACACTATTTCTTAAACTGAACATTGACTACTTTTTAAACTGAATAGTATTTCTTAAATTAAACACTAACTGTTTCTTAAACGTAACACTAATACTATCACTACTTCTTAAACTAAACACTGACTATTTCGTAAACTGGACACTAACTATTTCTTAAACTAAACACTAGTACCATTACTATTTCGTAAACTAAACACTGATTATTTCTTAAACTTAACACTAGTACTATCACTATTTTGTAAACTAAATAGACTATTTATTAAACCAAATAATAGTACTATCACTATTTCGTAAACTAAGCACATATTATTTCTTAAACCAAACACTAGTATTATCACTATTTTGTAAACTAGTACTGTCACTATTTCGTAAACTAAACACTGACTATTTCTTAAACCAAAAACTAACTATTTTGTAAACTAAATACTAACTATTTCTTAAAATCGAACACTAGCACTATCACTGTTTTTTAAATTGAACACCAACTATTTTATAAACTGAACACAGAAGGTTCAAAATTTGAAGCTCTCTTCTCATTATCATATGAATCACTGGCAATAATATTTATATTCTTACAGAGTTAGGATAATGATATTCACATTCCTATTTGTTCTTTAACATTTCTTCGAACAATTTATTTTACTTTCCTTTAATTTATTCAATGCAAAATTAACAACAAAAACATAAATGAAAGATCAAAAAAGCTAATGTGCTTTCATTGAGGATCATAATCTAATATTTTTTATTTTTAGGTTTTAGTTGGTTAGGGTTAAAATTAATAAAGAATTCCATGATTTGAACATAGGGTGATGATGAGATGCTACCCCACGTGTAAGGCTAAGTGGTAGTCATGTATTGATGTTAGCAATATATTTTTTTATCTTAAATTTTTCTCTCTCTAAAATTTTTTGGGGTTTGTTGATGTCAGTTTGAATAAACTTGATTGACATTTTCTTCTCTCTACCCTCACAATCTCTCTCTGAACCTTTTTCCTTCCCGATGAAATATTTAAAAAGTAATTTGTATGTTGCTTTTGCACTGTTGGTTTTCTATTGAACTGCTTGCTTTCGCACTGCTCGTCGCGCTTTGGGTTGAACAAGTTTTTGTATTTTTTGTTTTTTATCTCTTGTCCTTATCATTAAATAAAAGTTATTAGGTGACTTTTGGTTAAAACTCAAATTTTTGAAGTCATTTTTATTAGTTTTCCTTTAAATAAACAGGAGAAGGTGCTGCCATCAGGGTAAAATCGGAAACTCATTGTTTGAGCCAGTTTTGATTGGGCTAATTTAATGTTGGTTTGTCCTAATCATTAAATAAAGTTAGTATGTGGTTTTTGGTTAAGATTCAAAGTTGTGAAGCCCTTTTAATTAGTTTTCCTTATATTCAAAGCTATTTTATCCAATTTTTCGTCAACTGAAGTCATTTGACATACTTTAGAGTGTAATATCATCATTTTCTCGTCTATAAGTGCTTAACATTTCATATAGGTTACGAATTTAATATCTAATTTACCCTCAAAAGTTAACTTACACTATTTCTTTATGAAAAACTACCAATTTCTTCTCGAAAGTTAACTTCATACACTATTTCTTTATGAAAAACTACCAATCTACCCTCTAATGTGTATAACATGCAAGTAACGTGACTTATATTGATGGAAAATTGAATATAGTGGCTTCGAATATAACATTAGGGATGTAATTGGCAATTTTTTATAATTTAGGGACTAATTTTTCTGAAAAAAATAGTTTAGGGACCTAATTTTCACTAAGGTGATAATTCAGAGACTAAATTAGCAATTTTACCTTCATGTTTTAAATAGGAATGCATCTTAATAATCAAGCAGCATAAATAAAATAAAATAAATCTTATAGTTCGACTACAAAACAAAAATAGCACATGAAATTAAAATTACATAGTAGCAATATCCCATACAAGTCGTCTTGTTATTTTTTTTTTATGCAAATCAATTTGGAAATCTTATTATTTTCATTATCATCCTGTAATGTTGCATGATGATTTGAACTGTTTATCTTTAGGTCGTCATTTAAAAACCATCTCTACAAAAATCTAAATGCATTCAAAAGTTTTTGCTCATGTAACGATTATTCAATAATTCTTTTAAACATTGAAATTATGACAATATTATTCTAAAATGGTTTGACGATATCTAGTTTGGTTTTTGTTGCAAAGTTGCTCTTTAAAGAGTGACCTAGATAATATACGGTTTTGATCATTGAATAACATTGCTTGATCATAAAAAAGAAATGAGAAAGTAGAAAGAAAAAAAATTTTACATTAAACTAACCAAAATAAATTAGTTCAAATTTGTCTTTGACGAGAATTGAATCTAAGATTTCTCATATGAAAGCAGTAATACTAGAATGTGAAGTTTTTTGGTAAAATAAATAAAGGAAATAAAATAGCTGGCATTACATCATACTCACCTATCACGATGTATATGTTCCATACATGTGATGTGGGGTCTTGGCCTTTCATTTTAAGCTAGGCTAGGTTCGGGCATTGCTAGCAAGTGGTACATTACATTTTCATGGAAGCATAATCACACGAAGAGGAAAAAGGAAATAAAAAGCTCCAATCATCCAATGGCTTATGAGTTACAGCACAATCACGATTCACTTGTCGCTCTGTTCTAGCAAATCAATTCTTTATACAAGTCACCTTGTTATTTAATTTAATTTTTAATCAAAACAGTCACTTTTATTTTTTTAAATTTACAACAAATTCATATGATTATTGAAAATTATTTTGTAAAGTACTACGGAGTTGTAATTATTTAAACTTTCATCTCACTCTATCAAATTAGCCAAAGTACTAAAGATAAATAAATTTACTTACACTCACCTAGGTTGTGCCTAGGCCCCAGTCTGTCACTCGATAAGTGCCTAGCATATTTTAGAACCATAAGAAAGTGTGTTTTTATTCAATTTCATAAATAGTATATCATTTTGCAATAGTTTCAGCAATAGTGTGCATTATTTTTTGTTCAAATATAGAATTAGTGTGAGTTATTTTGTATTAGTTCCAGAAATAGTGTTTATTTTGTTATTTTTCATAAATAGTGTAAGTTATGTTATTTTTCATAAATAGTGTGAGTTATTTTACTTTCAAAAATAGTACAAGTTATTATGCTGTAGTTCAAGAAATAGTGTGGATTATTTTAGTTCACTTTCCAAAATAGTGTAGGTTATAATGTTGTTTAAGAAATAGTGAGGGTTAGTTTGGTTCACTTTTAGAAACAGCGTGAGTTATTTTTGTTGTAGTTCAAGAAATAGTGGTTCACTGTTAGAAATAGTTCAAAAATAATGTTTATTTTGCTCCCTTGCATAAATAGTATGAGTTATTTTGGTTCGGTTTCGTAAATAGTGAGTTTTTCGTTGTAGTTCCAGAAATAGTATGAATTATTATGGCTCACTTTCATAAATAGTGTTAATTATTTTGGTGTAATTCCAAAAATAATATGTATTATTTTGGTTTACTTTCAGAAATAATATTAGTTATTTTGCTGTAATTTTAAAAATAATGTTTATTTTGTTACCTTCCAAATACAGTGTGGATTATTTTGGTTCATTTCATAAATAGCGTGGGTTTTTACTTGCGGTAGTTCCAGAAATAGTTGTTGTAGTTCATAAAATAGTGTCTTAACCATTTTCATTGTTGCAGATGGGAAACGAAAAATGTTAGCGTGAAGAGTTCCATAAACATGCGTGTTGAACTTCAGCTCGAACAAACTATCAGAAGGTTTACTAGCTTGCTGAAAATACAAGGAATAAGAGGGGGGGGGGGAGTCAACCGGTACTACTACATAAATCCTATACAAATCCTATACACATAGACCATTTCCAGTCTAATCTAGCATAACCAAATTTAATAATAAGATCGTTTTCCAAAAAAAAAAAAAATTAATAATAAGATCCAATCACATTTCCCCAGAATAAAAGAGTTTGATTAGTAGACTTTAATAAATAAAAGAGTACTCTAATCGAATACCATTCAAGGTTATTGGTTATAAGGCATAAGTCAGCATATACTTTCAACAGAAGACTTGAAAAACAAGTTTCATTAGACAACTTAGAGCTTCCATACAAGAATCCGATTATATGAATGAAATCTGGTAAATCATTCAATTCATATGTGACAAATTGAACTTCATTGTCAATTCAGCTCTGTGTGAATGACTACCTACTCGTGAAAGCATAGTGTACATAGCCCTCCTAACTGATTAAAGGAAATATCGACCACAATATTTTGCACAAGCACTTTACAAGCTTGACCTACCACAAGAAGACCAAATAGTATTTACATATGAAAATCACCTGTTTTGTTATCTACTATAACTAGAATCAAAATAATGGCTAATGAAATAGACACGCACGTAGCAATTTCATTCAAGGGAAATGCAAGTTACACAACATAAACTCAACACAAAAATTTTACTAGACATAGATGGCAACATCAACATTAAGCTGTAACTTATACCTATCTTCAATCTAATAAAGTGAAGAGGTAAAAGCTAAAAACCTCTGCCCAAATCAACTGGACATCTTTCACCATAAACTCAGCAGCCATATTTTGATATTCCCTTTCAAGGACAGCACAGACGTCACCACCCAATATCTCCATCCGGCAGATAGGTCTTTACTCTTTAGAGGTAAGGTAATTAATTGAATACTGTCATTTATCATTTTTGCTAACTTGAAAGGTCAATAGAAACAGATAAATCGCAGCAAGGAAAGTTTCAGCTCCAGAAAACAAATTAACCTAAACTAACAATTTATATGCAGAATTCAAGCTCACCAAAATAAATTTCCATGCCCAATTCACAAACTATACACACAAATATATCAGAAATTGGTTGTTTTGTAGCTCAATATGCACATCAATTTGTATAAAACAAAGTCGAAGACAAAGATTTATACCTCTGTTTTCTGATATTTGTGCTCGGACCCATGTCGATATAAGATGAAACAAAGAAAAGAGCTGCACAGAGAGAAACAACATACAAAGTAACAACTTCAAACTGAACGATCGAGACGGTGAATTTCAGATCGGAGTTGTAGTCCTAGTCAGAAGATCCATTATCATTGGTCCCTTAATTCTTCAAAACGTGCAGCTATGGTCCTTTTCGTTAACTCCGTCAAAATGAGTTATGTTGGAAGGATCATTGCTACAATTGATATAAAGATGAAAGACCATTGCTCTAATTGAGTTAAAGTTGAGGGACCATTTCTTTAGTTGGGTTAAATTGAGAAATCATTGCTACAATTTTTCTCATTTGGTTTTCCATAATTGCCCCTGATTCAGCCTCATGGCACATGACTCATTTTGACGGAAGTTCTAACGGAGTTGAAGAAAATGACCATAGCCGCACGTTTTGAGAAGTTAAGGGATTAATGGTCTTAGATTTTTAGTTGAGGGACCATTACTCCAATTGAGTTAAAGTTGATAGACCATTGCTACAATTTCCTCTTATTTAGGCATAAATCAATTGACAGCATCTTACATTAGACATCTTAATTGGTCAGACTCATTGTGTAAGGACTTACATGCGCCCCTTCAGATGCCACATTGCCGTTCCAAACCAATAACACAATGTCATGTATAAGTGACATTGTTACTTTGAGTTTGATCTATGTAATTGGTGAATTTTTTTGGGTCCAAACTATGCTACCAAAAGAGAATGACAGAGAATTAGGAATAGAAGCTCCTACAGTCATTTGTGTAATGGGGTAAAAATTTCAAGGTTCACTTACGAAAGCTCGAATCACCATATTTTGATCCTCAGCTGGTCGCACTTTTTCAAGGGGTTTGCTTCTGAAAAACCTAAGCAGGTTCATAAAGGCCTAACATATGCCCATCAAATACATCGCATGGCAGCAACCTGTAACACGAAACTCTTACTAAAATCTCTGCACCCAGTGTAGCAATGATATATGAACAAATGATCACAACGGTTTTGTTTAGAAATTTAGTCATCACCTTGCCATGGACTTCATATTTGATAGGGCCATCAAGTTTCAGCTCCTTATGCCACCAACTTGGTCACTATTTGATTAATGTCTGGCACTGTGAAGGACAAAAGTGAAGAGTTTCCATTCTACAATGCATGTTCCCTGTCAAAATTAGTCATTAGCAGATGCCAATTTCATTCAAAACATAAAGCTTAAATCCAATTACTGCTCAAATAACACCACATTACCAAAAAATACCAAGAATTATAACATCGAAAAAACCCAAGAAATTCTAAGCTTTACTCTTTCAATCGACACAAACTTCACTTGGGTCTCTTTCAATTATACTGTTTTTACGAAAAACACGAGCAAACAGTACAATTTGTGGGAAAGGATGTGTAAAAAACTGGTTTATACAAATCATCAAACACCTGGTGTGCACCGAGCACAGAGTCTCAGAGAATGGAGAGGGAGAGTTCACTTGGGGTATTGCATAAGGGAAAGCTTGAATGGGCTGGACTGTAGATCCGTCTATCGAAGAGTGCAGACATTGACGGTGAAGTCCAACCCTTCGGCGTAGAACCAGGCGGCTTTTGGCACGTCCTTGTGCAGCTGCAGTAGCCTAAACAACGCCTCTGGCATTTTCCCCTCGCTTTCTAAGTTACGTACGTGCTGCTGACTGAAGGATACTGACTCATCGGTTGTCGTTTCAAGTGTGAGTCGTGACTGATATAAGACGACACGTCGTTTTGAAAGTTTCAAAGTTAAATTGGAGATTAGCATATGATGACTGCGTGCCCAGATAGTGGTCGCCTACCTCTTGTGTAAAAGTCTCACCTCTAAACTATGGTGATAATCCTTGTTATACAAAGAATTTGCTTATTCTAACGTTAATGTTCGAATTTTATTTGAGGTCGCTCAATCGACTTGTTACATATTATGATGAAAGTTGTGCCTTTGCTTCACTCCACTCCTAATTTCATCATTTTTTTCTTTTTCAATTTTGACATAATCCTAGACATGAGTGCTTCTTTTAGGGTATTAAGAGATTCTACAAGCTTAGGGATATATTTGAACTCTCAAGGGAAATTTGGAAAGATAGTCTAAATTTGGATCATGTATAGAATTTTAACCAATTGTTATAATTTTCTGAAGTTTTAATCAAAACATGACATGAAAATACCACAATGCCCCTTATATATATATATATATATATCATTCTATTGTTAATTACACTCTGGCTTGCTTTCTTTCAAAGTCCAACAAGAATTCACATGTAGAGCTGCTTTAGATCTCTGTGTGGATGGTCAATAATTGAAGGGAATCCGAGAGAAGTGGTAAGTCATTTCCAATCAATGACAGTAATTGTACGGTATTGTCCCTATCCCAGCAAATATAGCTTTTCTAGTCAAGCGGGTCATGATTTAAGTCCAATAGGTAAACTTCTGATGATACAATTACATCACTGGGATTGCTTTCTCGATCATTATCCGAAAATCACATGCTCCACCACTTGTGTGGACTTCGTCAATTTTGTTGAGTTTCATTATTCTCACAAAGAAGATTCGAACAGAATCTTCATTCTTTGCAAATGTACTTTTTAAGCGAGCTACTTAACGCGTTATTAAATTTAAGAGTAATATTAAGGAGACTAAATTTATAGATTAAATGTAAATTAAATGACATGTAAGTTGATGATTGGAATATTACTTAAACGTTAATAAACATCCTCATTTTTATTAATGACACATCATTTAGTTTATAATTTTAGTTTATAAATTTAATCACCCTAACATTATTCTAAATTTAAACTCAAAGTTTTTCTTCGATTAAAAAAATCCATTGCTAATAGAAGTGCAGATTACGGTTGGAGGAGTAAAAGTACGTGGGAACACAAGGAAGTTATTGATTAGGTAAAAGTTGCCGAACCCCATATAACGCGTTGCATCTTCCAACTTTAAGTTTTTGGCATCAAAGCAATAGTCACTGAAACATCCCATGTGAAAAAAGTTGAGGGATATCTCAGAACTAGTACTCTAGTAGCAAAGCAAAACTAGCTCATCCCCACAATCCAAACTATTTCTTCCTTTTTATTTCTTTTCTGATTTGCAGACTTCTTTCTTAAGGGTTTTGCTATCCCTCACATCTTTTTACTTTTCACAAACTACTCTTAATTTTTATTATTGAATCAAATGAATTAAATATAATAAAATTACATAAATTAACAAAGAGGTGTATGAAAAATAAAATAATATGTGTCGATAGTGCCACTCTTTTGAAAAACAATAATAATATATGAACTAGGGATTCGGATTCTCCCCCATCCTCTTTCCATCTCATTCCATTCCATTCTCTCACATTCTCTATTTTATCTTTCTCTTTTTATAAAAAATTAATATAAGATGTCAAGGCTTAACCGTGACCGTTTAAATAAGAGGGGAGGGAAGGGGAGAAAAAAAAGAGGGGAGAGAATCCTATAGAGCCCCAAAAAGAAGCCTAACGGTTGAATTATGTTTCCCTCAAAGACTTAATTGCTTAGCTAAATCATAAAGACCAAACCACACTACAGTCATGGATCACAACAGATTTTTCAGTGTAACCGTCACACGAGACGGAACACCAGATGTCCCTATATAAATGGTGGGATATATGTGTTAAAAAATTAATAATTTAAAAATTAATAATTTAAAAATTAAAAATTTCCACCACTTACATAAAAACATGCCGTGTACCATCAATGTTCCCGTCACAACAAAAAATTCTCATGGATCACATTTTCCCTCCCTCGTGGCTCGATTTCAAGGGTGTGGTTGATCCTAGAGAACACAACAGAGTCACCGACGACAGTGAGGAGGTAGGCTGGATCGATGTGGGATATTTTGTTTTTGCAAGGAGTGGTACATCCTTGAGAAAGAAGGGTAAAGTTGAAATTGTTGGGGAAATTTTTGATGGTGGGGTGATTTAACAAATTATGGGGTGTGAACATAATTTTAATATAATATTATGAGAAATTTTATTTGAACTCATATAATATTACTTTACACTCAACTTAAATCTTAAATGTAAATTATTTTTTTACCTTATTGCATAATTACCATCAGTACAAGATAAACTCATAATAAAATAAAAATTTATCAATAAATACAAAATCCATTAAACAAACCCTTAGCATCACACAATCTTTAACTAATGTTCTATTATGGCTAAAGCTGACACACCTCGATCCAGAGGATCCAGGTGTGCTAGCCGTCACGTGAGCGTGACGTAACCATAAGTGCGACACGGAAGCGAAACAACAGCATACATAAGCAGGAATTCAAACCAAACTCTAGCATATCAACCTACGAACGTAACCGGACGAGTTATAAAGTAAACACACAAGTTCAGAGCATAGGTTAACTACAGTCAAGTAGGACTAAAATAAAAATACATTACCCTCAGGTGAGTCCTACATGTCGAAAGTCTGTCAGAACGCTGGAATAAGACCTCGAGAGCCACCAACCGCTAAACTAGAACCTGGAGGGGCGCAAAACAAAATGAGTGGGTCAGTAAAACAAAATAGTTTTCCCAAAACAGTTCATTAAAAATAATTCTATCCCCTCGCCGTAAAAACCTGTATACTTTCCCAGAAAATAGCATATATACATATATATATACGCCACATCATAACTCAGCACATATCCATCATCATAATATCTCAGAAATGATATGCCATGCCCAAAATATAATCAGAATGCATCAATAATAGTCAGGTGAAGTAATAAATCAACCGGAGACCCGACAATGGTCCTGTACGGCTGATTCTAAAGCTCAACATCCAATCCAACCGGAGTCACCTCGGTGACCTGTACGGTTCAACTCTGCACGTCACTCGGAACTACATATAGTAGTATGTACGATGACAGGTGTATAAATACGCTCTAGTGCTTCTCTCATCAATCATCGGCGCGCATAACTAAGGTCACCCACTAGTTGGAATCACATCTAGTGATCTGTACAACTAGCATGTCGGAACCCTCACATGGTCTGTACGACATCCACCTACTTGGATCCAAGACGAGCGTGCGGTGTGGTGAATAACAATATAAGCACTATCACCTAGGTGCAGGTTATGAGCTTTCAATGCAATTCATAATAAATAACTCAGCTGGAAATAAATAAACTCACCTGAGCGTCCACCGCGTTATTTCACGTACATATATATCAATTATCACATTAAATATTTCAATAATTTCATGCATGGCAATTAAATTCATAACTTTCATAAAAACGTATTTTCTGGGAAAATAACTGTATATAGGTAATACGAAATCAAAACTGCCCACTCACTGATAAGTCGAGGGGTCGTAACCCCCGTGGCGTCCCTGGATGCGGTCGTCCTCGGAATACGTCTCACCTATATGCGAAACAACTATAAAAACGTTAATTTTAAACACATCACCAATAATTCGAAATAACTTCTCGTACGATGCTCAATTTGGGTATATGAATATACCACCTCGACCTACTCGACGTCACGGACGTCATACAATTTTTAGAAAAATTTTTGGAGGTCCCATGCGCCCCCACGCGCCGTGACAGGCACGGGGACATGCGCCCCCCACGTGCATCACCCTCTACCTCGGCTCGCCGGATTGGTTTTTCCGGCAGCCGGTTTCCGGCGAGTTTTCAAACCCTTCGTTCTCCTTCGTTTTTCACCAATTTTCTTCGTATTTTATATCAAATTGAAGCCCCAATCATGAAGAATCACAATAGACTAGTTTAAGGCTCTAAAAACAACCAAATCTCACCGGAAAAATTCAAGCAAAACCGGCCAAAGTCGAACTCGACGATCCCGACGTCCAAAACTTCCAAACGAACGTCCCCGAGCTTCCTTAGGACCTCCTAAAGCTCACTGTGAGCTTGGATTGTCTTAAAAATCAACCAACATAAAGTTCATGAATAGTGCCATTTTCGGTCGTCGGGTTTTAAACGTGAAAACGAAGGAGATCTTACCTGAAAATGGTGTCTTTGAGTTCGTAGGACACTCACGAACACGATGGTACTAATTTCCACGTCGATCCACGAAGTTTGGGGTGGTTTTGGGTGTCGTCCGTACATTTTGGGTGAGAGAGAGTGAGAGAGGGTCGAGAGGAAGGAGAAAGAGAGAGGCTACAGGATGAGGAGAGAGAGAGAGGGTAAGTTTGTGATGTCCCAAGCAATCCCTACCATCCATTACATCCCAATCAAACAAATATTCCAAACTTTAAAAATTCTATCCAACTTAATCAATTTCCACAAACTTAGGAACTAATAATGTCACAAGCATACGTACCTTAGTACCCATCAAGGGTAAAATCGTCATTTCACGTTCTCGATATATAAATCCCGGGACGGGCTGTGACAATCTCCCCTCCTTATAGAATTTCGTCCCCGAAATTCCCATAACCAATTAACGCACTTAATACCCATAGAATAACCTTGGGTACATCTCTCTCATTCGATCTTCTGTCTCCCAGGTAGCTTTCTCCACATAATGGTTCCTCCACAATATAGTGACTGGTTCCTCATCATAAGTCAAATCCGGATTAATCTCTAACGGTTGAGGAGGGATCACATGAGAAGGATCAGAAATATAATGCCGAAGCATAGAGACATGGAACACATTATGGACCTTAGATAGCTCCGGAGGCAACTCTAACCGGTAGGCAACTTCACCAATTCTTTCAGTGATTACATAAGGTCCAATGTATCTCGGACTTAGCTTTCCTCTTTTTCCAAATCGTACCACACCTTTCCAAGGTGACAATTTCAAAAACACCCAATCACCCACATCATACACTCGATCAATAGTATGCCGATCCGCTAAACTCTTCTGTCGATCCTGGGCTGCCTTCAGGTTTGCTTTAATTACTTAAACATTTTGAGTTGTCTCATCTACAATCTCTGGGCCTTCTAACACCCTTTCACCAACCTCAGACCAACATAATGGCGTTCGACACGCCCTACCATAAAGTGCCTCAAATGGTGACATACCAATGCTCGAGTGAAAACTGTTATTGTAAGCAAACTCCATCAAGTCCAGACGATCATGCCAGGAATCACCAAATTGTAATACTGAAGATCTCAACATATCCTCCAACGTCTGAATGGTCCTCTCTGATTGCCCATCAGTTTGAGGATGATAAGCTGTGCTATACAGTAATTGTGTACCAAGAGCTTCCTGAAAAGCCACCCAGAATTTAGAAGTAAATCTTGGGTCTCGATCAGAAATAATATTTACTGGAACTCCATGATACTTTACAATCTTTGTAATGAACAACTTAGCCAATTTATTCAGAGGGTACTTCTCCCTAACTGGAATGAAATGCGCTGATTTGGTAAGTCGATCCACAATCACCCAAATACCATCAAATCCATTTCGTGTACGAGGAAGTTTATACACGAAATCCATGGTTATATTTTCCCATTTCCACTGGGGAACGGGAAGTGGCTGCATTCGCCCAAATGGCTTCTTTCTTTCTGCCTTCACTTGCTGGCAAATAATACATCTACTCACATAATCTGCAATTTCTCTTTTCATACCCGGTCAATAATAAAATGGTCGAATGGTATGATACATTTTAGTTCCTCCCGGGTGCATCGCATAAGCTGAACAATGCGCTTCATCCAAAATTTCCTTCTTTAATTCCTCATTATTCGGAACATACATTATGTTTTCTTGCATGAGCATACCATCTGATTCCCGAATTCTAAGGTCTTTCTTTTTCCCTTCACTTCTTAATTGAACCAACTCCTGAATTTCCTCATCCACCATCTGAGCTTCGAGTATACGATCCACCAAAACTGGTCTGACTTGAAAACTAGCAAGAAAAGCTCCACTCTGATTTTCCCACTCCAATCTTACTCCAGTTGCCCTCAGTTCAGCAAGAAGAGGAACACGACTAGCATATAAGGCATTAAGCCTACCTTGGGGTTTCCTACTCAGTGCATCCGCTACCACTTTAGCACGACCTAGATGATACTCAATAGTACAATCATAATCACTTAGCAATTCCATCCACCTTCGCTGACGAAGATTAAGATCATGCTGAGTAAATAAATACTGAAGACTCTTGTGATCAGTGAAGATCTTACACTTCTCACCATACAAATAATGCCTCCAAATCTTCAAGGCAAAAACAATTGCTGCCAATTCAAGATCGTGAGTAGGATAGTTCCTTTCATGATTTTTCAACTGCTGAGAAGCATAGGCAATCACCTTATTATGCTGCATCAAAACACATCCCAAACCATTTAAGAAAGCATCACTGTAAATTTCAAAATTTCCGCTGTCATCAGGAAGTACCAACACTGGAGCATGAGTGAGGCAATATTTCAATTGCTGGAAACTCCGCTCACAATTTTCATCCCACTCAAATTTAACATCCTTCCTGGTCAACTTCGTTAACGGCAAAGCAATCATAGAAAAATCCTGAACGAACCGTCGATAATAACCTGCTAAACCAAGAAAACTACGTACCTCAGTGACGGTTCGAGGTTGCTCCCAATTCTCCACCGCTGCTATCTTTTGAGGATCAACTTGAATTCCTTGAGCCGATATAACATGCCCTAAAAATGCCACTTCAGTCAACCAAAACTGACATTTAATGAACTTAGCATACAACTAATGCTCCCTCAATTTCCTTAACACCAAGTTAAGGTGTCGGATATGATCTGCTTGAGATTTAGAGTATACCAGAATATCATCAATAAAAACAATAACAAATTTATCAAGATATTGCTGGAATACCTCATTCATCAACCTCATAAAAGCTGCAGGTGCATTAGTCAACCCAAACGGCATAACCAAAAATTCATAATGTCCGTATCGAGTTCGGAAAGCCGTCTTGGTTACATCATCTTCTTTAATCTTCAATTGATAATACCCGGATCTCAAATCAATCTTAGAAAATACACACACATCTTTCAGCTGATCACACAAATCATCAATGCGAGGCAATGGATAACAGTTTTTAATCGTTACTCGGTTCAATTGCCTATAATCAATACACAATCGCAGAGTTCCATCTTTCTTCCTCACAAATAATACTGGGGCACCCCAAGGTGACGAACTAGGTTGAATGAAACCTTTATCAAGTAATTCTTGCAACTGGATTTTCAATTCTCTCAACTCAGCAGGAGCCATTCTATAAGGAGTCAAAGATATAGGGTCAGTACCTGGAAGCAAATCAATAGCGAATTCCACCTCTCTGTCTGGCGGCAACCCCGGCAAATCATCAGGGAATACATCCGGATAATGTCTGACCACACCAACTTCTTCTATACTAGTAGGAACAACATCATTTAGCACCACATGTGCTAAATATCCCTGAAAACCCTTCGATAATAATTTCCTCGCCCATATGGCAGAAATAACACCATGTCTCACCCCACTTCTCTCGCTCACAAAAGTCACCTTGGGTAGTCCAGTGCGATAAAAAGTAACTGATTTACCATAACAATCAATATGGGCACGATTATAATGCAACCAATCAGCCCCTAAAATCACATCAAAATCCACAATATCTAACGGAATAAGATCAGCTGACATAACCACGCCCTCTATCATCACTAGGGGTGGATTTTTTTGCCAAATTGCCGTGCCAACCGAATTACCAACCGTGCCATACCGATTTTGTGCCAAATTTTTTGTGCCAATCGGTAATGGTACGGTATTGTACCGTACCGAAATTTCTTGGTACGGTATTGGTAATAGATATCATTACCACGATATTACCTTACCGTACCGAACATATAATATAATATATAATTTATAAATTATATAATATATAATTATATAACAATATATAATTATATAACACATATTTATAATATTCTAATAATTTGATATGATGAAAGAGGCTCAACCTCGGTTCAAGATTCCAAATAGGAAGAAGATTGCGGCCAATGTGTGGGATTTATATGTGTTGGAGAAGTCTAAGTTATTTGAAGCAATGCATAATCAAAAGGTAAGTATCACAACCGATACTTGGACATCGGTACAAAACATTAACTACATGGTAGTCACCGCTCACTTCATGGATAGTGAATGAAAGTTGCACAAACGGATCATAAACTTCATAAAGATCACGGGTCATAAGGGAGAAGACATTGGGAACGTTCTAGAGGTGTGTTTGAACCAATGGAGGATAGAGAAGATCTTTAGCATGGGGGAAACTTCTATTTGTTTTGGTTCGTAACTTCTATTTGGATTGTAAGCTTAATTTTCATCATGAATCTTGATGCATCATTTGAATTATTGTGTGTGTGAATTGTAAATGATGAATAATAGATGAATTTAGGCTACAATGTATGAGATAAAGGTACAATAAAAAAGTTTTGCCCTTGAATTGGGTTAAAAAAGCAAAAACAAATTTTGTCCCAAAATAAAGTGGCAATTACCATTGCCATACAATGTCAACTGAACATTTGGCAATACCGAACTTCGGTATACCGAAAGTTTGGTATGGTAATGGTAATAGATTTTACCAAACCGAAAGTTTGGTACGGTAATTGGTACGAGGGTTTTGGTACAGTAACCGTACCGAACCCACCCCTAATCATCACTGGACACCCAAGATACACATTATCAACATAACATTTATCTCCTCTAGGCATGACAAACTCTAAATCAAATCCCAGAGGTGAAGGGTGAGGTTGGGTCATTTGAGCAAACATATGAGAAATCACAGAGTGCGTAGCACCACAATCAATCAAAACCTTAGCAAAATGACCAAGAACATTTAACGTACCCATTATCAAGTCTGGATGGTTCTAAGCCTTCTGCAGTGAAATATGATTAACTCGCCCCTGAGCTTGCTGTCGTCCACCTCGGCCTCTACTGCCCTGATTACCTCGTCCCTGAGGATTACGCCCCTGGCCTAGCTGACTAGGCTGCCTGGATGATCCTACACCACCAGTAGCAACTTCCCCTTGACGGGGCTGGCCTCCCTGATGCCACTGCGATCCACTAGCTGGCATAGATGAATAAGAAGAATAACCTCCAAAATCCTGAGAATACCCTGGCTGAGGATAAGGCTCCTGGGGATACTGATAAGGTCCGGGAGCATATGGAGCAGCATCCCCCTGGTAGTGGTAGGCACTACCACGACTCGACTGGCCATAACCACCTGGTCAAAAACTCTGCTGAATCGGTGCTGGATGTGGCATATTAGTCTGCTGAGGTCTTTGCTGACCCTGGGGACACTGAGAAGCCCGATGTCCCATTTGCCCACACGTAAAGCAAGCACCACTACCTCTCCTACACTCACCATGGTGACGGAAGTTACAACGGCGGCACCACGGAGCGCCAGAACCACCAGAATCCCTCTGCCTCTAAAATCTAGGCCCACCAGAAAATCTACCACCACCTATTCTAGGGCCAGTAACACTGAATCCACCACTAGAAGAACTCGAACTTGCTCCACTCTTCTTAAAATTCTGAGTCTTGCGAGGTCCCGGAATAGTAATACCTTTACCTTTATCATCATTTTTCTGACCGTCATTCTTATCCTCGTCATCATCACTCTCACTAGAAAGTTTATCAGAGTCCTCCATCCTGACCAAAATCTCGAAAAACTCATGGTAGTCGGCGCAGGGAAGTGCACTGGCAAAGGTACGCCACTTCTTCTTAGATCCCAACTTGAAACGTCGAAGCATCTCTCCCTGATTACCAGCTGTATCAGGGTCATAGCGAGATAAATCAGTAAACTTTCTGTAGTACTCATGAGCTGACATATTCTTCTGTTTCAACCGAGTAAATTCCTGTTTCTTACGATCAATATACTCTGAAGGGACAAATCTTTTCTTGAAATTATCTTTAAACACAGCCCAATCAGATGCCATAGCTGGGGTCATAAACTGAGTCTGATTCCTCCACCAACTAGCCGGCTCTCGACCTAAAAACCAGGTAGTGGTCTCCACCCACCTATCAGCCGGAAAATTCCCCTGACTTTTCATTACCTGAAATGTCTTTTCAATGTGATCTAGCCATTTCTCTGCCCCCTCGTGACCTTCATCACCCATAAAATGATCTAACTTCAAATTGTACATGGTCTCCAAAGGTGTCCTCTGAGGTGGGGGAGGAGGACGAATCACATTCTGGAAAGCCTGAGCCATTGCTTCCCCCAATTGAGTAATATCCGGAAAACTAGGTTCAAGAGTACGACGGAACTCCCTACGCTCTCTACGAGGCGGCATGATTTTGACAGAAAACATTAAAAGATCATTAAAGCATTAACAATTATACAGGACTGCAACCTAAGCTCTGATACCAAACTGACACACCCTGATCTAGAGGATCCAGGTGTGCTGGCCGTCACGTGAGCGTGACGTAACCATAAGTGCGACACAGAAGCGAAACAACAACATACATAAGCAGGAATTCAAACCAAACTCTAGCATATCAACCTACGAACGTAACCGGACGAGTTATAAAGTAAACACACAAGTTCAGAGCATAGGTTAATTGCGGTCAAGTAGGACTAAAATAAAAATACATCACCCTCAGGTGAGTCCTACATGTCGAAAGTCTGTCAGAACGCTGGAATAAGACCTCGAGAACCACCAACCGCTAAACTAGAACCTGGAGGGGCGCAAAACAAAATGAGTGGGTTCGTAAAACAAAATAGTTTTCCCAAAACAGTTCATTAAAAACAATTCTATCCCTTCGCCGTAAAAACCTGTATACTTTCCCAGAAAATAGCATATATACATATATATATACGCCACATCATAACTCAGCACATATCCATCATCATAATATCTCAGAAATGATATGCCATGCCCAAAATATAATCAGAATGCATCAATAATAGTCAGGTGAAGTAATAAATCAACCGGAGACCCTACAATGGTCATGTACGGCTGATTCTAAAGCTCAACATCCAATCCAACCGGAGTCACCTCGGTGACCTGTACGGTTCAACTTTGCACGTCACTCGGAACTACATATAGTAGTCTGTACGATGACAGGTGTATAAATACGCTCTAGTGCTTCTCTCATCAATCATCGGCGCGCATAACTAAGGTCACCCACTAGTTGGAATCACATCTAGTGATCTGTACAACTAGCATGTCGGAACCCTCACATGGTCTGTACGACATCCACCTACTTGGATCCAAGACGAGCGTGCGGTATGGTGAATAACAATATAAGCACTATCACCTAGGTGCAGGTTATGAGCTTTCAATGCAATTCATAATAAATAACTCAGCTGGAAATAAATAAACTCACCTGAGCGTCCACCGCGTTATTTCACGTACATATATATCAATTATCACATTAAATATTTCAATAATTTCATGCATGGCAATTAAATTCATAACTTTCATAAAAACGTATTTTCTGGGAAAATAACTGTATATAGGTAATACGAAATCAAAACTGCCCACTCACTGATAAGTCGAGGGGTCGTAACCCCCGTGGCGTCCCTGGATGTGGTCGTCCTCGGAATACATCTCACCTATATGCGAAACAACTATAAAAACGTTAATTTTAAACACATCACCAATAATTCGAAATAACTTCTCGTACGATGCTCAATTTGGGTATATGAATATACCACCTCGACCTACTCGACGTCACGGACGTCGTACAATTTTTAGAAAAAATTTTGGAGGTCCCACGAGCCGTGACAGGCACGGGGACATGCGCCCCCCACGCGCATCACCCCCTACCTCGGCTCGCCGGACTGGTTTTTCCGACGGCCGGCGAGTTTTCAAACCCTTCGTTCTCCTTCGTTTTTCACCCATTTTCTTCGTATTTTATATCAAATTGAAGCCCCAATCATGAAGAATCACAATAGACTAGTTTAAGGCTCTAAAAACAACCAAATCTCATCGGAAAAATTCAAGCAAAAACGGCCAAAGTCGAACTTGACGATCCCGACGTCTAAAACTTCCAAACGAACGTCCCCGAGCTTCCTTAGGACCTCCTAAAGCTCACTGTGAGCTTGGATTGTCCTAAAAATCAACCAACATAAAGTTCATGAATAGTGCCATTTTCGGTCGTCGGGTTTTAAACGTGAAAACGAAGGAGATCTTACCTGAAAATGGTGTCTTTGAGTTCGTAGGACACTCACAAACACGATGGTACTAATTTCCACGTCGATCCACAAAGTTTGGGGTGGTTTTGGGTGTCGTCCGTACATTTTGGGTGAGAGAGAATGAGAGAGGGTCGAGAGGAAGGAGAGAGAGAGAGGCTACGGGATGAGGAGAGAGAGAGAGAGGGTAAGTTTGTGATGTCCCAAGCAATCCCTACCATCCATTACACCCCAATCAAACAAATATTCCAAACTTTAAAAATTCTATCCAACTTAATCAATTTCCATAAACTTAGGAACTAATAATGTCACAAGCATACGTACCTTAGTACCCGTCAAGGGTAAAATCGTCATTTCACGTTCTCGATATATAAATCCCGGGACGGGCTGTGACAAAAGCCCTAAGACGATCTCATAGAGAAAAACAAGTTTTACGACCGATAGATGGTGATTTTAAAATTTTGGACCTTCCACGTAAGGTATGAATCGATTTATGCAAAAATAAATTAATTTTTTTTAAGGTTTTGGAGTGTATTTGTGGATGAAAATTTCTTCCTTCTTATTCTTGGACAAAATTTCACCTACAAAACAAATAACACCTTTGGTCAAGGCCAAGAGCCTCACGCGCCCATGATGAATAGGGGGCTTTGGCCAAAGAACCTCCGATGCCAAAGTTAGAATTTTGAGGGAAAAATGTTTGGAGAATTTAGAGAATTTAGCAAGAGCATTGGAATTGAGTTTTGGAGAGAATGATGAGATTTTTATAAGGTTGTGGTCAGCCCCTTTGGGATAGAAAGGATCGGCCACTTGGTTTATTTTGTGGGCTAGGTTCTTGATTTGTGTTTAATTAGGAATAATTGAATAATAAATCAATTAATTAACTAATTAATAGAATAATTTCCTAATTAATTAGCTAATTAATATAATAAAAGGGGAATGATTTGGGAGTTACTTTGTGGAATGGATTTGATGAGGATGGATGAAATAGGTTTTGAATTATTACCTATTTTGGGCACTTTTGACTTGGTTGAGGGTTGATTGCCCGTTGCTCGCGCGTAGGAATACTGATGTGAGAAATAAGTTAACACACAAAATTAAACCCTCTTTTTATCAATTGTAGCAAAGTATGTAAGTAGGGATCGTTCTAAACCGGGGATTATGAGGGATTGCTAAACACTTGAAAACTGACTTAGAAATGTAAAAACAAAGTTTAAAACACTAGATTAGACTCAAAGAATGCAAAACTCACGTTTAAAATACTAAAATAAACCAATAACTCAAAACAGCAACTAAAAGACTCAAAACTGCCTTAAAAACACTTTATGGGCAGTTTTGAACACAAAGCACCAATTTGGACGAATTTGGGTTTTAACTTGTACCAAAACACTTAAAAACATAAACCAACACACTTTCTAACTAATCTAGGACTTCAAAATAAATGGGGAATTGATTTGGACGAAAATGAACTAAATGGACAGATTGTAAGGAAAACAGATTGTAACACAAAGTTATGAATAATCAATGGATGATGGAATGGCTAAGGGGTTCTTCTCCACACATGAAATATATGCAACCTAAATCAATTTTCAGTTATCAATTTAATAAGTTATGAATCTCGACACTCCAAGTTAATTAGGTCCGCTTAAATTAACCTTCAGATTTCCCTAGAATCATTGAATTGGATGAATATGCATCGCAAACAAATTATTCCCAACAAGTTCTTTATATGAACAGCATGATAAAGACACAAGTTAGAATCATTACGTTCTTTGGAAATCATAAGCATCGACAAGGCATTCGTAACTATGAAAAACATGATACTCTTGCCAGGAATCTACTTAACACGATCGTGACTAGCGACCTTCACTACTTACGAATATAAATTCATAACGATTAGGTGAAACAAACTTATATCCTAGCATCAAATTCAAGCATGCAAATTAAGCGTGCACTCTCAACCAACATACAAGAATAAGTTCTAAATCAAACGGTTAAGCAAATTGTATTCACGACTTATACAACGATAACTGAAAGTAATCAACTTATTTCACATATATAATCATGGTTTTGAATCCACCCTTAGCCAAAACGAAATTAGCCAATCATACTTAAAGCAAAACAAAGATTACATGAATTAGATATTAAAATCCAAAGAAAGAAAACACCTAGAATGCTCCAACTTGGCAGCAAGTGCATCCAAGATTCCTCATTTCCCTTGCTTGTGGCAGATTGGTTTGTGGACAGGTTTTGGGTAGTTCTATGGTGTAGAATGGATGGGGAATGGTATGGAAAGGTTTATGGTGAGTGTGGAAGAGTGTTTGGTGGTGGAAGGGTGGTGGAGAACTTCGGCAAAGAGGGTGGAAGAAGATGGAGTGGCTGTGATATTTTCTGGGCACTAGAATGGTGTTTTTGGGGTGTTTTGCTGCCTAGAGTAAGTATGGACAAATTTCTGTGATGAATGGTGAATATGAGAGTGTGAACCCTTTGCCAAGGGGTGTAAACATGTATATATAGGCCCCAAAAACCCTAGAGAATCAGATTGGGCAGTGGGGAAAATGCACAGCAAGGAGGGTGAATTTGTGGTGTGCAATGGTCCAAGGATGAAAATGGAGCAATGATGCAAAGTATGGAGGGTAAAATGGAGTGGTATTTCAGCTAGGGAGCATGAATGATTGTGTTAATTGCATGGAAATGAAAAGGGGAGGTGAAATGTTTCAGAAATTAGTCAAAGGTGCAGCAACATGTGTTGCACACATCATTGGATCCCAAATGTGGATGATGGAGCATCAATTGGTGCATGGAATGGTTGTGAAAGTTGTGTGAAATCTGATGGGTGAAGGGAACAAGAGGTATGCAGCAGTTGAGTGTGATAATTGAGTGAATTGAGGCATGAAATCAGAAATATTTTAGGGGACAATGATGATTAAGCATGCATGGGAATCCAAAGGGAATGCTATGTGGTTACACAGCAAGGAGTGGGTGTTCTTTTGTGGCTGAATTCTTGATCCTTTGTACATTAATTCTTCACATTCTTAGCCTCTTTAATTCTTCAATTTCGTCCAAACCTTGGTTCCAAATATGTGACATGCATTCCAAGCTCAATTTTGCTCCAAAATGCTCCAAAATGCATCTTCTTGCCTACTTTGTCCTTAAAATCTGAAAACACACGAAAATGACTGTAAACACTAAAATAACTAAAGAGACACGACATAAATGCACAAGAACAAGCCAACTAAGTCGCATAAATATGCTCCTATCAAATACTAGTATGCCTCAAGGGTAATTTTGTCCTTTTAACCCAAAAATCCACGTGTCGCCTTATGATTATTTTTTGCTCCACAAATGCCCCCACACTTGCTGGGCTGCTCGCAGGAAAGGGCAGCAGGTGTAGAGATCTCAAACTTTAATTTAGATTCCCTTTTGGAGTTGGAATTAGATTCTTCTAGGAAAGGGAAATAAATCGCCTCCAAAGCCTATTTAAGCATACCTTAAGTAGTGGATTAAATCAACTTTGGAGGGCAATTATTTATCCCTTCATGAAAGAGAGAAATCTAGAGGATATTTGTTCCCTCTCCCCTAGCACTCTTCTTTGCTTGATTGTGCAAATAATCGTCTTCTGTTGATTTATTTGTCTTCTTCGTGCCGCACCGATGTAAGAAAAACCTAATTCTCCTTGTCTTCTTCTTGGGATATGCTGCCACGGGGTACCCGTAGGGGTGGTGCGGCACGTCGGCTGGCAGGGGCCAGGAGTCGGCTTGGCATGGCCAAGAATGTGGTGTGGTAGGGGCTATTGCTTGTGCTGCTCGGCTTGATTGAAGCCAAGGATTGGCTCGACATGGGCCGAGGAAGTGGTGTGGAATGGGTAACGGTTTGGGCTGCTTGCCAAAAATGAGGAAACTGCTTTCTCAACTACCATAGATAGAGCATTCAAGGATGAAGCTGCCAAGATCGGAGCTGCTGAAGATGAAGTGTCGGATGAGCGAACTATTAAGTGTAAAAGTGGTTGCTGCCCCCTGACCATTTGCTGCCTAGTTTATCTTTAAGCATTCGATCTTTTAAGCTATGTGGCCTTCTCGTATTGGAGAGCTTACCCAGATGGGTGTCGGGGAATTAGTTTACCTTTTCGCATTGGAAAGCAATTAGTTTATCCTTTTACACTGGAGAGCAAACCCATATGGGTGTCTGGGAATTGGTTTACCCTATCGCACTGGAGAGCAATTAGTTTGTCATCTTGCACTGGAGAGCAGACCCATATGGGTGTCGGGGAATTGGTTTACCATCTCTCACTGAAGAACAATTAGTTTATCCTTTCACACTCGAGAGCAGACCCATATGGGTGTCGGGGAATTAGTTTACCATCTCGCACTGGAGAGCAATTAGTTTATCCTTTTACACTAGAGAGCAGACCCATATGGGTGTCGGGGAATTGGTTTACCCTCTCTCGCTGGAAAATAATTAGTTTATCCTCTCACACTGGAGAGTAAACCTATGCGGGTGTCGGGGAATTGGTTTACCCTCTCACATTGGAGAGCAATTAGTTTATCCTCTTGCACTGGAGAGTAGACCTATATGGGTGTCGGGAAATTGGTTTACCCTCTCGCACTAGAGAGCAATTAGTTTATCCTCTCGCATTGGAGAGCAAACCCATATGGGTGTCGGGCAATTAGTTTACCTTCTCATACTGGAGAGCATAGAAGTCGTTGTCGTGAGTGCAGCTGAGGAAAGCTGGACTGCTGGACAACCGAAATAATCCTTAACCTGCGAGGTCATGTTTGGCTATCTGCTTGAGACTTCGAATTGCTTGTGGAACCCTCATAAGGGTGAAACGCAATGAGCTGCTCCCATAATTATTGTGCCATCATTAGGTGTTTCATCGTGTGCCCTTTTGAGGCTTGGTTGGCGCAAGCCATGATGCAATATTGGCACAATTATGAGCCATAACGATAGATCAATTGCTGTCGGGAGCCGTGGAGCAGGCAAGCACGGCTGTGTCCTTCTGGTACTCATCTGCCCACGGTGTGCCATTAGGCTGAGCTGCTGCATTTGTTAGAGCAAAAGTAGTCTTTATATCCGGCAATCTATGTGGGGTAGTCCCGTCTGCTCGATCTTGTCATTGAAAGATGACTCGCTTATGTTGATCATCTCATTGGATTGGGGAAATCGCGCAATCGCTCAGTCATGAGTCTTTCTACTTTTTCCTGAATTTGCTTTTGTTGGGGGCTGAGTTTTCGGCTACCCCCGGTCATGACCTACCAGTCTAGGCTGCTTTTCCATGTGTTCGGCTCGTGGCTGCGATGGGTGTGGTATGTTCCTAGCAAACGAGCGGGTAGCTCGCAGGCTGTTGGTTGAACTTGAGATGGATTGAGTGACTGCTTCTCTCCGTCCACTATGCTGCCTACTCGGATGTGAGGTGGATGATGCTCCTTGTGGGCTTTACCACGAATGAACACTTCGCTTGGAAGGTTGCTCATGTTGATTATCGGAGTGTGACCCCAACCGTGAATGTATGTTTGTCCGTGGGCCTAACTGAGAGTGCACGTTCCTCCAAGCACTAAGACTAGTTAAGTGGCTGCTTACCGGGATGCTGGTGGAAAGGTTCGTCTGCCCTTATCCTTCTTCGGGACACCTCGTCCGGGGCACATTGGATATCGGTGCGTTGCAAGAGTTGATTCACCAAGGTTATCTGTTGTGTAAGGGCGCTTGTCAGCTATATGACTTGTCGAGACAAGTATTATTCACCATTTGGATTGGAAAAGCTTAGAAAGAATATGCTTCCTTAAGCAGTGGAAGTGTGGTAGGCTTCGGGCACGAGATTTGAATTGGGAAATGTCAAATCCGCGGAGAAACATGGTGAAAATGCCCCAGTTCGATGGTTGGTCTAGATGGTTGAGATAGTCTTGGGCTGATTTGGGCTGCTTATCATACCGCGAGAGCAGGTTGGGCTGCGGGAACAGGCTGGGCTACGAGATAGGGCTGCTCAGTGAGAGTAGGCTGGGCCACGGGAGTGGGCTGCTCGGGGGAGTAGGTTGGGCCACGGAAGTGAGCTGCTCAGCGTATGATGCACGCAGGTGCGAGGCTTGGGCTTGGCTTGGCAACGTGTTGGGCTCGCGTTGGGTGTGGAGTGACATGGCTTGGGTTGTGGCCTGAGTGCCGTGAGCTGCCTTGGATGGCACAGCTTGGGCCGTGGTGGTGACACCGTGGACCTCGCCGTAGGTGGCTACCGTGGTAGCCACCGCGGTGGTTCCCGTGGTGGAAACTCGTGGTGGTGGTGCCGCTCCACCTATTGTCACATTTATCCTCGTGGATCGCCGTGGTCCCCTCTCTTGAATGTTGAAATTTTCATTTGTTGAATTTTCTAAATTTCTAGCCATTGTACTTCTCTTTTACGTTTTATCAAAGAATTTTTGCAAATAAAAAATTCTAATAATAAGAACGTACGAAAAATCTACAAATGGACAAGAAAGTAGAAAGCCTTGGGTGCGAGAGACTTCTACGAGTGTGGGACTTAACTCTCAATGAAAGCACCAATTTGTGGATGCAAATTTCTTCCTCCGTGTTCTTGGACAAAATTGCACCTGCAAAACAAATAACACCTTAGGTCAAGACCAAGAGCCTCACACACCCATGATGAATAGGGGGCATTGGCCGAAGAACCTCCGATGCCAAAGTTAGAATTTTGAGGGAAAAGTATTTGGAGAATTTAGTAAGAGCATTGGAATTGAGTTTTGGAGAGAATGATAAGGTTTTTATAGGGTGTGGCCGGCCCCTTTGGGATAGAAAGGATCGGCCACTTGGTTCATTTTGTGGGTTAGGTTCTTGATTTGTGTTTAATTAGGAATAATTGAATAATAAATCAATTAATTAGCTAATTAATAGAATAATCTCCTAATGAATTAGCTAATTAATATAATAAAAGAGGAATGATTTGGGAGTTACCTTGTGGAGAGGATTTGATGAGGATGGATGAAATAGGTTTTGAATTATTACCTATTTTGGGCACTTTTGACTTGGTTGAGGGTTGATTGCCCACTGCTCATGCGTAGGAATCTTGGTGTGCCTCGAGGGTAATTTTGTCCTTTTAACCCAAAAATCCACGTGTTGCCTTATGATTATTTTTGGCTCCACAATATTGTCTGCATAAAAAGACTTTGTTAGCCCAAGTCTGTCAGTGCAAAACAAGAGAGAAAAACAGATTTAGACCCTAGCTTTTAATGTGAAAAAATGAGGAGTTGTAAAGGAAAAATGGCCTTTGATTGGTGGAATCATGTTGAAATTAAGGTTGCAGCCATGAGATTTTCCATGGATTGTGCATGCTTAATTCTGCAATAATCAAACCATTACAATCACACAATTTTTAACCAACATTCTATTCTGGCTAAAACCTTAAGACATTATCCTAGAGAAAAACAAGCTCTTTTGACCAATGGATAATGATTTTAAAGTTTTGGATCCTCCAACTAAGGTATGAATTGATTTATACAATTTTATTTTATTTTTTAAAATTTCAAGGTTTTTAAGGTTTAGGTGTGTACTGCCTATAAAAAAAAGGACATTGTTAGTCCAAGTCTGTGTGTGCGAAATAAAAGAAAGAAAGAAAATGAAGGATTTATGCCCTAGCTTTTAATGTGAGGAAGAGGGGGAGTTGTAAAGGAAAAGGATCTTTGATTGGTGGAATTTATGTTGAAACTAAGGTTTAGCCATGCGACTTTCCATGGACTCTACAGGCTCCAATCCATGGTTGTAGTTGTGCGTTTTTGTTTTGTAATGCTTGCGAAACTGTTTGGTCATCAACTACCAAATAAATTCGAACGACAAAGGGGAGAATGTATGCTTGGAGTTTGATTTTCATTTTTTAAATGGTTGTAAAGACAAATTTATATATTGAATTGAGTTTGTGATGGTAGTTTAGGTAGTAAGTTTGGGTTTAAAGAGTTATTGCTAGTTGAATTAAAAATAATGTGGGTGAAGAGAGTAAGGTGTAGAGTGAAGTTATATGGATCCAAATAAAACTTTTCTAATATCATGCGTAAGTCTTCTTTCACATGGCAAAGCGTTACTTGGTTATGATGCGATGTAAATAAATCTTTGA